>NC_047507.1:34881552-35229370 GCF_902827115.2 Pseudochaenichthys georgianus | reverse complement strand
TGGGTGTGTGTCTGTGTGGGTCTGTGTGTGGGTCTGTGTGTGTGGGTCTGTGTGTGTGTGTCTGTGTGGGTCTGTGTGGGTCTGTGTGTGGGTCTGTGTGTGGGTCTGTGTGTGGGTCTGTGTGTGTGTGTCTGTGTGTGGTTGTGTGTGTGTGTGTGTGTGTGTGTGTGTGTGTGTGTGTGTGTGTGTGTGTGTGTGTGTGTGTGTGTGTGTGTGTGTCTGTGTGTGTACTCACGGAGCTGGTCTTGTCCTGCAGCAGCTTCAGGCTGCTCCTGCACTGCTCCAGCTCCTGGTGGATGTTCAGCTTCTCCTTCTCGGTCCTCTCGTAGCGCTGACGGAGGTCCAACAGCTGGGACTGTGTGTCTTCATACTGCACAACAACACACACCCCATTGCACAGATTGTATTCACATTCTTTTTTGGTTCTCATTTAAATGTCTTTAAAAAGTATTTTATTGTTACTCCTACACCTTAATGGTTTTAAATCCCCTGTATCATTCATGTATTAAAGTGAATTGTATTTTTATTGTTTATTAACTCGTGGGTCTCATTATTTACAGAAGCTCACACTGTGCTTCTGCTTGGAAGGAAACGTGCTGTATGAATAATGTGTTGCTTGCAGTGTGTGTGTGTGTGTGTACCTCTCTCTGCAGTGTGTGTGTGTGTGTGTGTGTGTTTGTGCCTCTCTCTGCAGTGTGTGTGTGTGTGTGTGTGTGTGTGTGTGTGTGTGTGTGTACCTCTCTATGTAGTGTGTGTGTGTGTGTGTGTGTGTGTGTGTGTGTGTGTGTGTGTACCTCTCTGCAGTGTGTGTGTGTGTGTGTGTATGTGTGTGTGTGTGTGTGTACCTCTCTGCAGTGTGTGTGTGTGTGTTTGTGCCTCTCTCTGCAGTGTGTGTGTGTGTGTACCTCTCTCTGTAGTGTGTGTGTGTGTGTGTGTGTGTGTGTGTGTGTGTGTGTACCTCTCTGCAGTGTGTGTGTGTGTGTGTGTGTGTGTGTGTGTGTGTGTGTGTGTACCTCTCTCTGCAGTGTGTGTGTACCTCTCTGCAGTGTATGTGTGTGTGTACCTCTCTCTGTAGTGTGTGTGTGTGTGTGTACCTCTCTGCAGTGTATGTGTGTACCTCTCTGCAGTGTATGTGTGTATATGTGTGTGTGTATACGTACCTCTCTCTGCTGTGTGTGTGTGTGTGTGTGTGTGTGTGTGTGTGTGTGTGTGTGTGTGAGTGTGTGTGTGTGTGCATGTGTGTGTGTGTACCTCTCTCTGCAGTGTGTGTGTGTGTGTGTGTACCTCTCTCTGCAGTGTGCGTGTGTGTGTGTGTGTGTGTGTGTGTGTGTGTGTGTGTGTGCGCGTACCTCTCTCTGCAGTGTGTGTGTGTGTGTGCGTGCCTCTCTCTGCAGTGTGTGTGTGCGTGTGTGTGGACCTCTCTCTGCAGTGTGTGTGTGTGTGTGTGTGTGTGTGGACCTCTCTCTGCAGTGTGTGTGTGTGTGTGTGTGTGTGTGTGCGTACCTCTCTCTGCAGTGTGTGTGTGTGTGTGTGTGTACCTCTCTGCAGTGTATGTGTGTATATGTGTGTGTACCTCTCTCTGCTGTGTGTGTGTGTGTGTGTGTGTGTGTGTGTGCACGTGTGTGTACCTCTCTCTGCAGTGTGTGTGTGTGTGTGTGTGTGTGTGCATACCTCTCTCTGCAGTGTGTGTGTGTGTGTGTGCGTGCGTGCGTACCTCTCTCTGCTGTGTGTGTGTGTGTGTGTGCGCGTGTGTGTGTACCTCTCTCTGCTGTGTGTGTGTGTGTGCGTGTGTGTGTACCTCTCTCTGCAGTGTGTGTGCATACCTCTCTCTGCAGTGTGTGTGTGTGTGTGTGTGTGTGTGTGCGTGCCTCTCTCTGCAGTGTGTGTGTGTGTGTGTGTGCGCGTGTGTGTACCTCTCTCTGCAGTGTGTGTGTGTGTGCATACCTCTCTCTGCAGTGTGTGTGTGTGTGTGTGTGTGTGTGTGTGTGTGTGTGTGTGTGTGTGTGTGTGTGTGTGTGTGCGTGTGCGTGCGTGCGTACCTCTCTCTGCAGTGTGTGTGTGTGGGCCTGGGCCTGGTCCAGCTGGCTCTTCAGCTTGCTTGCGTCCTGCAGGTGTTGGTTCTCCAGAGACCCCAGTTTGTGCTGCAGAGCCCCCTCCCTCTTCTCCAGAGACTCCAGGCTGCTGCTGAGGACCTGGCTCTGCTCCCTGGTGCTGCACACAAACACACACAACCTTTCCTTTAGCAAATCTTTCTCACCTGATTCAGATTCTAAACCGTTTCATTGTGACCACAACAGGGAAACGTACAGCGTTACAACAGCAAAGGGAAAAGGCAGAATTGGGCTAGAATATTTTAAAAAGATGCAATAAAAAGGTACAATGGAAACAAACATGATAGTAATAATTAGTAGGGGTCGACCGATTATGGGCCAGGCCGATTATCGGGGCCGATATTCCACATTTGACCGATTATCGGTATCGGCCTTTTTTTTTATAAAATTGCCGATAACACTTTGGCTCTGATGCGGCCGTTTCTCTGTCTGAAGTCACCACTCTCTGTACACGAGCAATGTCCCGCCCACAGCGCTATCTGATAGGCTATTACTGAAGTGTCAATCAACACTGAAGATTTTCCGGGCGGGAGCCAGCCATAGAGGCGGGACCTTCTCAGATTACAGGCAGGTGCGAAGAACACAGACACAGACAGAGGCAAGCAGCAGCGCTGAGCGGCAGAGCCATACATGTGTTTCGAAGGTAAATCAGTTGAAAGCCGAAGTTCAATAAACATCCCAATCCCCTATGCTGAAGTTGCAAAAACAGCACGATCTATTGATCCAATTCTATCAGCTTCCCAGTTACACAGGGACGCGGGAAGTCAGTCAGCGTTGGGGTGCGTGCAGCGTCTCGCAGCGGAGTCTGTGGTGCGGAGGGGGGGCTGCGAGTGGAGCCTCGCAGTTTTTCAGGTTGATATGTGCAGCTCATTAGCTAGCCAACATGTATTTAGCAAATGTTTAGAAAAATATTAGAAGTGAGGCTACTAGTCTAACGTTAGGTCTACTGTAATAGCCTCACTTTTAATAGTTTGCAAAACATTAGCTAGCACTAGTGTTTTGCAGTTGCTAGCAGCTTATTGGGATTGTATGCTAGACAGACAGGCATTGGTTTGATATAATACATTAAGCATTATTGTTAGTTAAGCATGTCAGCCTGCAGCCCCACTTCTTGTCTCTCTCTAACTCATAGCAGATGGCTGCACTAAAGAAAAGGGCACAGAGAGGAAACCAGTTGTAAGATGTTTAAAAGTTCATTAAACATAATATATGCTTAAATGCATTTCAAAGAAGTTGTGTTGAGTTGTGTTGGAGTTTGTGTTATTCTCCATTTTGACACTAGATTTTCTGATTTTACTGCAAATGTATATCGGTTCCAAATATCGGTCTCCTTGATTACTAATAATCGGTATCGGCCTTGAAAAAGCCATATCGGTCGATCCCTAATAATTAGTATTATAAAGTAAGTTCATATGAAAAAGTAGTCACTGATTGAACTTTCTTCTCCTCTCTTTTGAAAACTGGTTTTAGTTGAATGTTAATTGTAAAAGAATGTCACTTCTTCCGACACCCTGGAAGGTTGTTTTTGTTTTAAGCGATCATAATTGCTGAGGTAAAAAGGCTTTATTTAGTGACATTGCATTTATTGCACATCTGAACCAGGTCAGAGTGCAACCAATGTTTGCAGGGGAGCAGTTGGGAGACGTGTGTTAGTGCTGCTTTAAAGGTAATGTTGGCACTGAAATCATCTTCATTTTGATCATTTCATCTTGAGAAGCCAGCAACAGCAACTCTTTGTCCAATCAGTTTGATTCAACCTAAGCTAAATAATTAGACACAATGGTTCTGTCATTCCACAGAGCCAGGTATTTAGAGCACATGCTTCATTGATTGCCGTCTGGACGTAAAGAGAATTTCAACAAATATAACAAGACATATTTTTGGAGAAGATTACCCACCCTAGCTTTGAGGATTGTTTAGGTAATAGTGTGATGTCAGCAGAGAGGTGCATTCCAGATATTCATGGAAGTGCTGCCAATGGCGCCCTCAGTTTATTGGAAACTCAACACAGCTGTAACTCAGATAAAATCCTGCTGACCTCTCGGCACGGTGAGAACATGCGGTGATGTTTGCTCTCCATGGAGATGAGACAGCTGTCAACCTGCTGACGGCTCACTCTGTCAGTCAGCTGTCGCCCTGAATCAGCTGGACACTGCGTTTCCTGCGCTCCTTATCGTCCTTCTTTTAATGCTGAATCTGAACTCGGATCAGCACCCATGGGCTTCCTGTCAGGCATCCTGCGCCAGCATTCATCAACTCCATCACGGCTGTCACACAGACTTTTAGGTCTGATTTTAACATCCGCCATCTTGGTTTGACACGCATTCCTGATATGTTCCGGCTTCATCCTCAACTTTAGATTTATCATTATTAAGAGTTTGGTTTCAGTTTGTAATGAGCACATCTTGTTTTTATGTGTAACATTAAATATATATATTCATCCAGACATGTTTACAGCAATACCTATAATGTTTACAAATTCTTACATTTCTGTCATGGGTTTATATGAGCAATAACATTTCCTTCATAATTTCACCAGTTAATTTAGGCTGCAACAAACTTTTAAAATGTTTAGGTTGAATTGTTAACATTTATTTAAAAGCATTAACATCCAACAAGTGTGTTAAAATAATGAAAGTAAATCATTAAAGTAATGCTGCTTGTATTTGTGGTTGATTGGGTTAAGAACCATGTTCTTATGATGTTTGGGGTTCATATTCGTATCAGTGGAGTGTTAGAATTCCTTTCACACACACTTTCCAGTGTGATGCTATTTATAATATCCCTAATGGTCTGTTCTGCAGCATCATCAACAGTGAAGATATGTTTGTAGATGAAGGACAACGTTTTATTTTCCATGTTTTTAACCTGTACATGTTAAGATGTTTCTGATAAACGGATTAAACATCAGTGTCTGGTTGGAAAGTCATTCAGTTAAGATGTAGATCATTGATACTAATATCTACTAAGCATGGCAAAAGAGTAGAATTATAATCCACGAGTCATGTACCTGTATTGCAGACTGTAAGTGTCACAAGTGTGTGTGTGTGTGTGTGTGTGTGTGTGTGTGTGTGTGTGTGTGTGTGTGTGTGTGTGTGTCTTTATACCTGCTCAGCTCAGTCTCCAGGCGGTGCAGTTTGTCTGTAAGAGCTTTCCGTTCCCCTTTCAGGCCGTCACAGTCCTGCTGCAAACACACACACTGCAGCTTCAACGTAACACATTCCGCTGAGGAAGAAGAAGAGAACAGTCACCACCTGTGTGCTTTAATGACAGTGTTAGTGTAGGCGCGGGGCCGTGTGCTCACCCTGCAGCTGTGTGGCGGAGCTCTGCTGCTGCTGCTGCTGCTGTGTGAAGGCCTCCTGCAGCCGGCTGATCTCCCCCTCGTACCTCTCGGCCGTGTCCCTCCAGCGCTCCAGCTCAGAGCGCACGCTGCCCAGGTCGGCCTGCAGGGCGCTGATCTCCCGCTCACGCTCCGTCGTCGCCGTCTCCATGGCGTGCCGGAGGACGATAATCTGAGGGCAGAAACACCAATCGGTCAGTTATGTCATGCGAGGGAAATATACAGTAAACCGATGGACAGAAGGTCTCATTCAAGATTCAAGGCTTATAATCATTTGCACATAGCTACAGTGTGGAGGTCAATGAAAATCTGAGGTCACGGGCTCCTCCAAATGGGCAACATAATAAAACAGATAAAATAGTGCAAGTAATACAAATAAAATAGAATAGAAATAGTGTCTCATACTGAATAAGAGAGGGTTTCTTTTTTGTGTCAAAAGAGAAGTAAGAAAAGCGTGAACAAGGAGATAGGAGGAATCAGATGGTAGACAGAAGAGCTGGCCATCAATCAAAGAAGGAGATGGGAGGTTCCATTAGAAGTTAGATAGAGGAGAGGAAAGGGAGTCAAGGAGTCGGTGGTGTCAGGGAAAAGGGATTGACATGGAGCAACAGGAAGTCAGAGAGGTGTCAGAGCGAGTTGAGGGACAATGAGAGGAGGAATCAGAGGGAAGTCACACAGGTGACAGAGGGCTATGAGGAGGAGTGGTACCTCCTCCTGGGCGCAGTAGAGCTCCTCTCGGGTGGAGCAGATGGTGCTCTCCCTCTGCTCCCTCAGCCCCTCCATGTCGGCCTGCAGCTTCCCGAGCTGAGCTGAAACACAAACAAATACACACAAAGGGAGTCAGGTGTATAGTACCTAATAGACAGTGTGTGTGTGTGTGTGTGTGTGTGTGTGTGTGTGTGTGTGTGTGTGTGTGTGTGTGTGTGTGTGTGTGTGTGTGTGTGTGTGTGTGTGTGTGTACTCACTCTGCAGGTACTGGATCTGTTTGGTGGACTCTTCAGTCTGCCTAGAGTTACTCCTCGTCTCCTCCTCCAGCAGAGCTACAGACAGACACAGAGAGTATAACGTGTAATTGAATTTCTATGTACTAATGTTTGTAGATTGCTTTCATTATAACGAGAGTTGTGGGGTCCAGTGGAAGTCTCATTAAATCATTTGAATTGCTTAGATTTCATTTAGCAATATATATGAAACCGTTATGTTGCCACGTGATGCACAATGAGAGTAATATAACACGTAAACATTCTGGTAATGAATAGTTCCGATAGTTCCTGGGATTTTACGTTCACACCAAAAAGATCTGGAACTAGAACTTTCCGGGACTTTCCTGGGGAGAAAAAGGTTCCAATTTCTGATTGGCTGGGCGAATTGCAAACCACGCCCCGTAAAACTGTCTGTGAAGCCGCCATTTTATTTGCTCGCATTAGCATTAGCCCAGCGCAGAAATGCAGAGAGACTAACTTATGGCAACACAAAATAAAACATGGGAGCGGTGGAGATGAGGAGGTGTCGGCGTTCTGGCGATTTACTCGGAAGGCTTCAGTAGAAGCTTCTGGGACTCCCAGCAGCTTCTACTGAAGCCTTCCCCAACTCCGGGGACTTCCGGCCGGGGACTCCGGGTGGCAGTATACGCCGTGAAGTGGTTTGCGGCCTGCCAGTAAGCCCAAAGCAGCAGAAGAAGAAGTGACGTCAGCGGCTTCATTTTCCTAATCCTCCCCCAGGGACTTATTCCGGTGTGAACGCGATTTACTAGATAGTTTCAGGAAATAAAAGTTCCGGGAACTATTCCTGGGAAAAGTACTTGTGTGAAAGTGCCTAAGAATTTGAGGATCCTAATCTTAATAAGAGCTTGGGTGAACACTGCTACCTACTATTTAAGTGTTTATTGTAGTGGGATATTTATGTACTGTCATGAATTACCTTGTAGCTCCAGACATCTCTGCTTGCCGGTGTTGGCTAGTTCCTGGGCGTCCAGAAGCTCTCTGTGGAGGTGGTGGATGACCTGCTCTGTGTCTCCAGGCTCTAGCCCGGCCCGATTCAACTCAGCTACAAAAACACAGAGGAGATCAACTTTTAAAAAAACGTCTTCATTTAGAATAATCTCTAAGCACGGGTGATGGCCATATCAAATACTACAAAGCAACACAGTGACAAATAAAAACATTATTTAAGGACCTGCAGGCATCAACACCACGGAACAGCTCTACCTTATGGAGAGTTTGGTGTATTACTAGATAATGTGATGTAGTTTGGTGTTCATGGTTTGTTGTTGCAGCACAGAGCAGGACTACAAAGCAGAGATGAGCTGCCATGGTTACCTTTGAGCAGCGCTCCTCTGTTCTGAGGTTCAATCAGTTCCTGGTCGTCCATGTTGCCGTCTGAAACACACATGGTGATTTCCGTTATGATTTGTTTCCAATGAGGACTTAATACAAATAGGAATGAACAAGCTTTACTAAGTGCTTGAATAAAAAACAAGGTAAAAAGACTTTTTTTGGGACTTTGTTGACATATTTCTTTTTAAATAAAAAACATTTAACAGGATTTCATTTTCAGCAAGTTCTGCCTGGTTCTAATTAGTTACTTCCTGACTTTATCAAGAACACCATTTAAAAAAAGGTGATGATTATTCCAGGTTGAAGTCATGACAGACTAAATTCAACATTATTCATTTAAAAAAGAGAGTTTTACAGAATAGAAACCTTGAAATTAAAACTAATGAAAGAAAAGTATGATAAATGAACACAGAGGGAGTCACACAGATGAGACTTAAATTCCATTTACGTTACATTTGATGTGTTTTACTGACCTGACGTGTCGTCACTGCTGCGGTCTTTGCTGGGACTCAGAGTGTCTGACATGTCGGACTCTTTGCCATCGGTCTGGTTCTCTACACACACACACACACACACACACACACACACACACACACACACACACACACACACACACACACACACACACACACACACACACACACACACACACACACACACACACACACACACACACACACACACACACACACACACACACACACACACACACACACACACACACACACACACACACACACACACACACACACACACACACACACCACACACACACACACACACACACACACACACACACACACACACACACACACACACACACACACACACACACACACACACACACACACACACACACACACACACACACACACACACACACACACACACACACACACACACACACACACGTTAACCAGGAAGGGACAACATTGGTATAAAAAACTGTATAAAACCAGCAAAAGATACAAAAAGAAGAAAATACCAAAATAGATAGGCATTGAAAAATAGGTCACCACACGTATGTGAACATGTGTCCTTGTGTGTGTAGTGAAAGGACTGGATTACAGTGTGTGAGGCGCTGCGGGGTTCAGGTGGTGGAACAGAAACAACAAAGCAGCAGTTTAGCTTCACAGCTTTAGTATATTCTTCACTGTTCAACGCTCATCATCTATTTTTCTGTATTCAATCTGATTTGTCGACACTGGCAGAGAGGAAATGTGGTTATTCCTCACATTATCAAAGGACAGTTTAGACTGGTTCTTAATCAAGTTTAGAATGGAGTAAGGGTTGGGACGGGTTCAGACATGGAGTTGTAGCGGTTAACATTACAGCATTTGGGAGGCATTTCTGTAATCAGAGCTCCAGAAGTACAGAAACACGTAAAAGTGATATGCATATCCAGAGAATTAGTGTTGTGATTCAAAGCCCCCGCACACAGCTGCTGCCGAGCCTGAGCATTGTGTATGGATGACTGTCAGAACTCTTACAACAGCTCAGGCAGAGGTCAAAGGTCAGTATAGTAGGATGTCTCCATGTCAGCAGATTCTACCCTTTGTGACTTCACAAAAAAACAAGTCACTGCCACTGTCGCTAGTAAATCCAGATACCTATAGATATTGTCAAATGTTAAATTAAAACAAGTAATAAACAAGAACTGGAACCGAAATATAATTGTTGGTAAGGCTATGGGTTATTTTATACCTAACAACATAAACCTGTAAACCATTCAAACCACCACATCGTTGTTTTTTTATATGTTTCAATATATATTGAGGTTATGGATGTTTCAAGCCTCATGTTGTCAAATGTGAAAATCGAAATATCATTTAAGAAGCATGTTTGCATCGAAACCAAAAATGGTATCAATCAATAAATCATAAATATCCCTGGGGGGGAAATTGGCTTACGTTACAATTGCCTTTATTTTTTAAATAAACAACCTTGTAAAGAAATGTGCGTTATACTACAAAGTATGGAAGAATAGAAATAAGAAATGTCTTGTGTGTGTGTGTGTGTGTGAGTGCGAGCTACCTTTGAGTCGGTCAGGGCTGGCCAGGATGTCGCCTTCTCCCGACTGGTTGTTCTGTAGGTGGGCATCCATCACTTCTACAAACACAAATTTTTTCAAAGGTTATGTTTAATATTCAATATATTTTTGTTCAATCAACATGACTCATTGTAATGTTGTCTGAGAGAGCATTTTCACAAAACAATGATATGAAATCTCCTCACCCATAAAGCAGATAATACACTGAACGAAGTAAAAAAACAGAAGGGTAATATCCGTTGCCATCAAATAATCATAAAAGCATCCATGTGGGAATGGATTTGAAATCAGTCTCATAAGATTAAGGATGTGCTTGATCTCTAATGTTAGTTAACAGAAAGGTCTCGAGCTCTTACCATCAAAGTTGGCCAGTTTGTGGATGGAAGAACTCACAGCCTCCTTCAGCTGTTTGACGGCTGCAGGGAAAAGAAAGAATGAGTGAATAAAGCCAATTTCAATGAGTAAGGAAACAACACATTACAACCGCTATCTTTTTAAATATGTCCCAAACTCAAATGTCCGATAGACCGACTTGACATCCTGCTAATACAACAGCAACAAAATATGTGCGCCTGGATAGTTTTGTGCTGAAATTACTTATTTGATCCTATATATATCACAAAAAAAAGAATTGTTGTCCCCAGGTATTACAAGAAAAAGTAAGTATGCTTAATGTCAAATGTTTGTACTTTAATGCCACATCAGAACTGCAAAAAGTCCAAGATAATAACAACATGTTAAAGTAAATAACGTACAGATGCTTTAACCTTTCACTATCATTCAACATAGGATGCCTAGATATTCTTTCACCAGCTACAATAAACAAACCCCACAAGCTGATCTGAAATATTATTCCTGAGTGCAAGTCCTCCTGATCCATAGAAAGCCGCCAGTCTGCATATAAGTTGGCTTTTCTAATTGCAAAGAAGAGAATTCTGCTTTCTTTCCTGTTTTCAGTGAAACCTCATCATTAGAGAGCACATGTCGACACACATCTCAGCCTATAACAACATCCTTAGAACATCTCTACCACCCATGGAGCAGGATGTAGGACTTCTACATGTTGAACAGCAACCAGCTCCAACTTCAGGATGTAGGACTGCTAGTAATGTTGCATGAGCACTCATATGTTCCTAACAGCTGATAACAAAAGTAACTGCTGGTCAGAAACAAAGAAAAGAAGAGATAACAGTTCAACTGATATCAGACATATACCAAGCCATGGAACATTCCCATAGACTACATATTTAAATTGATCTACTGATTCTCTCGGTAGAAGCGACCATGAAAAACGAAAGCGCCAAAAGAGAAGGATGGCAACAGAAAGACAAAGAGAGAAACTCGGAGGAGGTTTGTTAAATATGCAATGTGTGAATATCTGTTAAAGAAGAAGAGAAGAAAAGTGATTGAGATGAGAACCGGTCAGAGTGAGCAACAGCCTGTTACTGAGTGTTAGACAAGAAGTTCAATGAGACCGTTCAGGAGCAAAATATACATATTGAAGAATTTCTACACGTCTGTTTTTTTAAAGGGTGGGTTCACTCGAATCATAGAAAAAGAAAAGATGATTTCTAGGCAAATACAGCAATGTCTCCGGACTTCTGGCAATAAAACACCAACTGCAAAAAGCTTCAGATGTTTTCAGAGAACACTTGACGGGGCTGGCTATGTTTATTCTTAATAATGGGGACATGGTTTCCCAAGAGACGCTGCTCTTGAGACTTTAGAGTGTAATTATTCTATGCTTTGAGAATAAAAATTCATTATATTCACATTCATTAGAGCTTTCACATCTATGATGTCAGTGTTCCTTCAACTCTAGATTTGACTAACATTGTGCAGAAGTTCACTGATAAAACAACTTCTGGAAAAATTCATTTTTAAAACCTAAAGCCATCGAAAAACTTTCTCTGCCAAAATGTTGAGTTGACATCTCTCACAAAGTTTGGGTTAAAATGTATAAAGCTTGTTAATAAAATGGCCATTGTGCTCCAAATGATGAGATATTAGGTAAACATACATTTTCCCTTTTCACTATCTTTAACAGGAACCTATAATCCTAAATGTCAGGTTTCATAATTCAATTCTGATAGGTTAGCTGGCCGGCTCTGCTGTGATTGGTCAATCGCTTAAAGATGTCCTACCCTTTAGCTGTCGCGTACAATGTGTTTGAGTGCTAGCCAATAGAAGAGTGAGTGTTACATAGTGATGTCACTGTTTCTGAAGTAAACAAAGGAGTCCAATGGAGGCAGGGGAGTATGTGGAGGGAACTTTGAGGTGTTCTCCTTCAAAGACAAACCTTTAGAACACTATAGGAGAGGGAAAACCCCAGAAAGCATATGGGTCCCTTTCATTATAAAATTCCGACTGCATTTCTCATCACAGGTACCTTTTGCAATAAAAAAAACACAAATGTATCTTTTCATTTCGACAGTTAAATGAAAACCAAGAGAATCAGCATCGGAGTTTTTAAATCAAGTATTTATAAAAACATATATCTTTATTTTTGCTCTTTCTCTGGCAGCATCTGTGCTTCCGTGTGTGTTTCTCCATATTCCTCTGAGTGTGTGTTTAGCATAGAGCAGGTGTGGACATGTGTACTCACGCGGACATTCAATCAACTGTTGGATTCTAGTCGAGTCTCCTCCGCTGTTGTTAACATGACAGTTGTCTGATAGGAACACAGAGCACTGACATTACTAAGATATCTATCAGGAGTGGAGCTGGGTATTGAGTTCAGATGTTTTTATAGACTCTGCTCATCAATGCCACATTTCATTCAATCTTATTATTCAAAAAATGTAAATAACACAAAACGCATCGTTTATTGAAGCAGATTTCCCTCTGATTATTATTTGATCTATTATAGTTTTAACTGTGTCCTAATTCTTTGCAAGTGCAAAAATATGTATCATTTAAAAAAATGAGTATACTCCATCCTACGTTGAATTTTCCCTTGTTTTCCCTCTGGTATTTGAATTGACTAATACAAGTGAATAATTACATAAAACTACGGGAAAAGGTTTCAGCATGTTGTATAGCCTTCATCCCTTATTTAATTATTCATTTGATATTAAGTCTGTTTTATTGTGACAATGCACGAGTATACATATTTGAGTACATTCCGGATTTGATAAGCAGAATCAAAAACATCTTAATAAAGCTCTCTAAATACCCAACTCTGTTTTGGGAGAAGATGAGATATAAAGAGCTGAAGACAGAAGTCATGATGGGAATAGACAGACGGATACAAGATGGGTAGCAGAGAAATAGATAACGGCAAGGACAGGAAGATGCTTGAAAAACAAACGAGCGGGAGGAAGTCAAAGCCACACGGCAGCAGGTATTTACAGACAAATACAAAGTCAGATACAGTGTTTCTGGACAGATGCCACAACACGTGGACAGGCAGACAGACAGCTGAGTCTCTCAGTGACTTCCACATATTACCATCAGAATGTGGAAATCACCGGGCCAACTGTTAAACCCTGACTTCATGATAACAATCCAGTCCTCTCTTTATTATCAATCCGGAGAGGTGTCTGCATCACAGGACCAACTCACAACTCCAGAGTCTGAGTGGAAACTCAAGATGTCACCAAAACAAAAGTGAAATCTAAAAACAAAAAAGTGAAATCGACTCAACAATCCCACAGAGTTACGTAGGTGCAGTCACCTGACATTATCCAGGCAGAACATGAGCATTTCTTTAAATTAACCCCTGGGTTTGATGTCTTTATCGAACATGTCTGGAGGACCAAACCTACGGTTCCCTTGCTTAAATCGCATCTTGTTTTTTTTTATTGGTTATGGTGTTTTGGTTTACCTTAAAAAATATAATATAAAAAAAAAATTAAATAACAAATTATCATCATTGTTTTAAAAATAGAAAGATATATAAATGGATAAGCTCAAGTTATATTAATAAATACATCTGGAATCATCTCAATCAATAAGGTAAACAAAGCCACATCTTGGACTCTCGTCTTTATTGTATCTATTCATTTAATAGCAATGTTTTTTACCAACTAGTTTAAACTTCTTCCTAATTGTGCTGTTTTATATCGGACTGTTTAGGTACATTTTATGAAGCAAAACCTGCCAAAGATCAGTGTCTTGTGTAAATTGAGATGTCTATTATTATGATAATTAAACTGACTATCATCAGCATCTTCATCTTCACCAAATGCACCATCATCGGTGTCAGTGTCCCCATCATCATCCTCGTCTTCCTCCTGGCTCTCAGGGGTCTGCAGGCTCTGTTTCTCCTCCACAGCCTCCTCTACTGGTCCGTGGGAGACAATGTCCACATCTGTCATGTGACCAGATCAGATATATATATATATATATATATATATATATATATATATATATATATATATATATATATATATATATAGGATTTTGTCCCAGCCAAAACACATGTTCACAACCGAGTGGAAAAGACGGCAAGTCCCTTTACAAAGTGGCAAAGTGAGCAGTGACACCTCCAGCATTCTTATTCAGTGTTTTCATTCAATCACCAAGAAGTCAATCAGTGACCAAGCTCTTTTTCCCCAGAGGTAGAAAAAACTAAGTAGTGGACAGTTTGGCAACCGTGGAAACAACCCAGATTATCCAGAAACCCCAACAAGAAAGCCACCGTGAGACAACTTGCCTAAAAACATGCATCCCCATCCTGTCATTCAAAGGTCACAAGGCTTTGGCACAGGGGTCATAGTTGAAATTATGGATTAGTGACATACTTTAAAAACACTTCTCTGGCTCATTTGGTAGAGCTGGTGGCCCGTGTACTGGGGCTCAGCTCCTGCGGGTTCAAATCCTGCAACTCTCAATTCTTTTAAATCACGACTTTTCTGTTTGCAGCTGCCTTTTAATAAATCAATCCTTCTTCTTCTTTTAACACTGCACTGTTACTTGTATTTTATACTAGGTCTACTGGTTCCTAAATCTTACTCAGGGAAAAATAAGTTATTCTCTGCAAATCACTTAATATAATTTACTGAATATACTGAGGGCTAATGGGGACCCTAATGACATCACATGTCTCCTTAAACTGTCGGAGGAAACCTGTGGGCCGGACATCAAGCCACCAGACCAAAACAGAAGGAGAAGAGCTAGACATCCACTGTGACAGACAGAGAGACGGATGAACAGAGAGCAAAATGACGTGATGTGGACATCATGCAGGAAGTTGTCATGCGTTATTAGTGCAGGGAGAGGAAGTGAAGTTAGTGAGACAAACGGTGGCGGAGATGACGAGAGTCCCCGAGCAGAGACATGTGCACTCACCCAGGCTGTTGTTTTCTTTTATGCTTTTCTCTTGTAGCTGTTCTAACCGCACTGTAAATAACAACAACAGCAGAGAGAAACGTTGACTGACAGGAAGCCCCAGCTGAGCCCTGTGATTGGTCAAAAGCTAGACCCGACCCAGCGACTGGTTATTATTGTAATTTTTGTGTTAAAGTTAAAAGTGATTGGCTCGGACGATGCACGTTAAAGGTTAGGACAAGACTGTGCGTGCTAGGAGAAGAAAAATACCTGGATGTGTAATGCATGTTTAGAATAATCAAATAAAAAAAATCATACGTTTTTAAGTCAAAATTATGAGAATAGACAACATTCTCATTAAGGAAATAAGGAAAATCACATTGTCTGATTTTTAAAGAATGTATTTGCAAATTATGGCGGAAAATAAGTATTTGGTCAATAACAAAAGTTCATCTCAATACTTTGTTATATACCCTTTGTTGGCAATGACAGAGGTCAAACGTTTTCTGTACGTCTTCACAAGGTGTTCACACACTGTTGCTGGTATCTTGGCCCATTCCTCCATGCAGATCTCCTCTAGAGCAGTGATGTTTTGGGGCTGTCGCTGGGCAACACGGACTTTCAACTCCCTCCAAAGATTTTCTATGGGGTTGAGATCTGGAGACTGGCTACTAGGCCACTCCAGGACCTTGAAATGCTTCTTACGAAGCCACTCCTTTGTTGCCCGGGCGGTGTGTTTGGGATCATTGTCATGCTGAAAGACCCAGCCACGTTTCATCTTCAATGCCCTTGCTGATGGAAGGAGGTTGTCACTCAAAATCTCACGATACATGGCTCCATTCATTCTTTCCTTTACACGGATCAGTCGTTCTGATTCCTTTGCAGAAAAACAGCCCCAAAGCATGATGTTTCCACCCCCATGTGTCACAGTAGGTATGGTGTTCTTTGGATGCAACTCAGCATTCTTTCTCCTCCAAACACATCTAGTTGAGTTTTTACCAAAGAGTTCTATTTTGGTTTCATCTGACCATATGACATTCTCCCAATCCTCTTCTGGATCATCTAAATGCTCTCTAGCAAACTTCAGATGGGCCTGGACATGTACTGGCTTAAGCAGAGGGACACGTCTGGCACTGCAGGATTTGAGTCCCTGGCAGCGTAGTGTGTTACTGATGGTAGTCTTTGTTACTTTGGTCCCAGCTCTATGCAGGTCATTGACTAGGTCCCCCCGTGTGGTTCTGGGATTTTTGCTCACCGTTCTTGTGATCATTTTGACCCCACGGGGTGAGATCTTGCGTGGAGCCCCAGATCGAGGGAGATTATCAGTGGTCTTGTATGTCTTCCATTTTCTAATAATTGCTCCCACAGTTGATTTCTTCACACCAAGCTGCTTACCTATTGCAGATGCAGTCTTCCCAGCCTGGTGCAGGTCTACAATTTTGTTTCTGGTGTCCTTTGACAGCTCTTTGGTCTTGGCCATAGTGGAGTTTGGAGTGTGACTGTTTGAGGTTGTGGACGGGTGTCTTTTATACTGATAACGAGTTCAAACAGGTGCCATTAATACAGTTAACGAGTGGAGGACAGAGGAGGCTCTTAAAGAAGAAGTTACAGGTCTGTGAGAGCCAGAAATCGTGTTTGTTTGTAGGTGACCAAATACTTATTTTACCGAGGAATTTACCAATTAATTCATTAAATATCCTACAATGTGATTTCCTGGATTATTTCCCCCCATTCTGTCTCTCATAGTTGAAGTGTACCTAGGATGACAATTACAGGCCTCTCATCTTTTTAAGTGGGAGAACTTGCACAATTGGTGGCTGACTAAATACTTTTTTGCCCCACTGTACGTATTTGTGGTTTCTTTCTTGGCAGAGTCTGTGCTTGCGTGTGTGTGTGTGTGTGTGTGTGTGTGTGTGTGTGTGTGTGTGTGTGTGTGTGTGTGTGTGTGTGTGTACCCTGCAGGGCGGCCAGCCTCTCGTTGGTGAAGTCGTTGTCGGCCTGCAGAGCTTCGATGCGAGCCTGGAGAACCTGCTCCTTCTCCTCCATCTCCTCAATCCGCAGCTCCAACTCCCTCTTCTCCGTCGCCCCCCGCTGGGTCAGCTCCTCCTGCCGGCCCTCCGCCTCCTGGAGAAAGGAGAGTTTTACAAGACAAAGCAAGGACTACAGTATGCAATGAAAAGATCCATGTACGGTGATCCTTTTTACTCTGGTAGCTCTTCCCATAGGGATGTTTAAAAATTGTGTATTTCTGAATATTAACACCAAAAATGACATTGGTGTGGCACCAGTGGTTGCATTAGACTTTTTCATTGTCCGTCATTTTGACGGACAGGATCGTAACATTTCCGTCATAATCTATTATTACCCGTCATTTTGACGGACAGGATTGTAACATTTCCGTCATAATCTATTGTTACACGTCATTTTATTGTTCATGTTTTAATGATGAGATGAGACATATTTAATATGTATGTTTGGGTACTGAGCAGCAAATGTTCATTCATTCATTCATTTTTTTTTAATGATTCATACAGAACTTTTAAGGGCATGGAGAAAAAAAAAGATGAACAGAGACACCAACCGTGTGGTCACTTTTCATGTCAACACGAACATGAATGATTTATTTGTTCCTGCACTGACAGCAGAGCGGGGCTGAGGCCGCTAAAAACACCACGACCATTGTGCCTAAACAGGCAAATATGAACAATGCCATCGTTTTAAACGAGACAATTACAATCAAAATATGAACAAAACATTTACAAGAACAACTCAATTGACCTGCTGTAGCCTAAACGCTGAATTCTGCATCGCCGTGCACCCTCGGACAAATCCGTTACTCATCTTAGCTTCTCTACAGATGTAGCAGAACATTTTTGCCATCTTCCCTCCTCAGCCACTTAAACTCTTGCTCCCACTGAACCCGATACTCCCGCTTGAACTCCTTGCCACTTGCTTGCCCCTCTGCCGCTGGCTGAACGCTGTCAGTTTTAGTCTTACTGGCTTGTCCTTCATCCTCCACCGCATCAATCCCTTTTTTCACCTCGTTTATCCACACCATCACAATTACTGGGCTTATTAAAAAAGCTTCGGACGATCAGCTGCCGGGACATTTTGCGATTGCTAAAGCCGGTTAAACAACGAGGTAATCAACGAGGTCAAAAACAAGACTAGACAATAGCTACTTAATACACACACTCGCCACCAACTGGACAGGGGTGTGAATGACTAATAGTTACAGACTACAGTAGAGTACAGTAAATCGCCCTCAGTCGACCTGGCCACTAAGGATGTAATATAATGTGGGCCGCTGGTGGAAATGTTGGCGCTGTTCCGAGTTGTGTTCTAATCCGTCAAAATGACGGACTGCTTTCAGATTTTTCCGTCATTGACGGAAAATATTCGGTCCGCGACCTCTGTGTGGCACATAGCCTTAGAGAATACTAATAGAGAAACATTATCCTTGATCTTGTCTGGCCATTACAATTCATGATATCTAAAAGGAATATGACAGCAACCAACCAATATGTCCTTGTCCTTATATCTTTAACATTACCAAAAAGCAATACCTAGGAAGTAAAGCTGGCTGACGTTGCTGATCTGATCAAAGTTGAACTTTTTTGCTAAGAGTAGCCAACACCACGATGTAATGTGACATATTAATGGTAGCTTTTTTATTGGTGTTGCTGTTCATTGGATGTTGAGGACAAATCTACTCTTTATATTGGAAAATAATTATGTTTTTGGTTTAAGAATGGAATGAAGATAATGCCTTCCACGCGGTCAGGGTGTGAAGGTTCTCTCATCCAGGTTCTGCCAGCCCTACGCTTGCTCATCTATTTATTTGTATTACATTACTTGTTAGACGCTTTTATCCAAAGCGACTTACATACTCAACACTGTGGGCAATCGCCACAGGAGCACTTTGGGGTGAAGTGTCTCGGGGACACAACGACATGCTGACTGCAGTGGGGTTTGAACCTGTGCTCCCCCTGATCCGAACACCAACGCACTAGTCCACTGCTCCACACACAAATTGTGTTAAGTAGAATAACATTGCAGGGAGATTATATCCTATATAATTTAGAGTAACAACATAAATACATTCCAGCCTCTGCAGGTACCTTAATTTTTTCCGTGAGCTCTTTGATCTCGTTGACGGCGGCGTTGTACTTGTTGGCGAGCTCCCTCAGCTCCTCCTGGCCCCGCTCGGACATCTCCTTCAGGTGGGTGCACTCGTCCTCCGTGTTACTGAGCGAGCGCTGCAGGACAGCAGCAACAAAAAAAAGTCCAATGACTAAAAATGCCAATGATCATCATAGAGATTGCATACAGTATGTAGGTGTGTGACCTACCTCCACCTCTGACAGCTTCCTGACCACCTCGATCTTCTCCTGCAGGACTCTCCTCAGAGACTCCTTGGCCGTCGTTTCGTAGTTGTGTTTGTCCTCCTGGAGAGCCAGGAGCTCCTTACGGATCCCTTCCTCCGGCTGGGACTGTGGCAGAAGAGTAGAAGGATTTTTAAATAAATAAATAGATGATCATTTGACTTTGGATCCATTTAGTGCAGGAGAATGTGTCATCATGAAATACTTTTACAGAGACACATTATTACCTTCGAGTAAGCCTGCAGCTGACTGCCCATCACCTCCAGTCTGGAGAGCAGGCGGTCTTCATCAATCAGAGCCTGGGGAGGACACAGATTTGATTTGTTCAGATAATTTAAGATAAAAGGGAATGATGGAGAAACCTTTCATGCAAAGGCAAATGACAGTGTGCATTTTATCATCTTATCATCTTAAATGATAGTGTAACTACTGTTCAGCTGTTGGGATGATTCATGACGTTAAGGATCAAACTATAAAAGGTGTTTCCTACCTGCCAGCTGCTCTCCGAGGCCTCCTGTGTGTTGGCTAACAGACGCTGCAGAGTGGCGAGCTTCTGCTCCAACATCTGCTCTCTGTGTAAGGCCTCCTAATAGAAAGAGAGGTGGGAAACCAATGACTTGAATAAGATCAATTCAATGACTGAAAGGGTAACTTACAGAGAAGGAAACGGGGCTTAACGTTGTATTCAGTTTTTAGATCAAAGAAGAAAACAAAACAATATGAATCCCTTGAGGGGAAATAGTAATAGTACAGATAGTAAAATAAATAAATAATCAGAGGTCCATTTAAATTAAATTAAATAAATAATATTGTACTAGTGCATATGAAGAAACAATTGCGACTAAAGGGGAGACTACCCTTTGGAATGGAAAATATCAGATTTTATGTAATTGATGCTCTTCGCATTATTAATAAAACATGATATGGGCAGCAGTTGGGATACAATCTTAGTTGACTAACTTCTCAATAAAAAGAGATCATGCTTCTTTCATGACAAAGTCTCTACATTGCTGGGATCATGTTTTTGATCAAAGACCTCAAAAAGATGAGGTAACATTAGTCTTAGTAAATATTCCTGGCCACTCCTCAGCTGAGAGCTCTACTGTGCCTCACTGATATTTATTTTCCATTTCCTGCAATGCACCTGACTTGCTATTACATCTAAAGTTTTTGATCTGTTTCATATAATGAGGTCATTCCTACTCAAGAGTTCCTGTCCTCCGTCTCCTGTCCGCACTGAACATATTCTACATTGCATGATTGGTTCTCTCACACTAAATACATGAACCAAACGTGTACGAGTTACTCATTTCGTGCTTCATTATCTCTAGTGTAGCTCCACAGGAAGACCAGTAGGTGTCAGTGGGTTACCTGTAGATACTGGGAGAGCTGGAACAGTTCCTGAGAATACATACTGGGAGTGTTGGCTGCAACCTGGAGAGAAAACACACACACACACACACACACACACACACACACACACACACACACACACACACACACACACACACACACACAGTGTCATATATTGACAGCTGTCTGGAGTTCAGCTGTTCATTGTTTGAAGGTGGAAACCCACAGAGGTCAAAAGTACCGCTGTGTCACACAAACCAGGGAGCAAATAAGTGAGTGTATACAAATCTCACAAACACTCAGTGTTTAAGAATTCTGATCATAATTCATCAGCATTAGGGATAAGGGCTAAATCTTCTGCAATAAAGTAAGAGGCCTTATAGCTACCCTACAGTGCCACAAATACAGTAGGGATAAGGATAAAACTACTGGAATATTAATTAAAGGAATAATTCAGAATTTGTTACGGCACACAACATCCTACACAAGCATTTCCGGATATGTAGGCAAAGTGTGAGGTATCAAAAGTTGTTTTGTTTTTACTTATGACAGGGCCAGGATAACAGTCCCCTATGTTTCCAGTGCTTATGCTAAGCTAACCACGTCCTGACTCCAGCTACTGTATCTAACACACATACATAAGATTGATATCCATCTGAACATCAATGTATTTCCCGAAATGTTGAAACGTTCCTCATATGACTTAAAAAAAAGTGTGTGTGCAGGTGCGTGTTTCTAAGTGTGTGATTAATTGTATGGTGCCGTCTTTTCAGACCTGGGGCATGCTGCTTTGAATTAAGACACTTCATTATGTTAGAGAGCGCACGCCCGTGCGCGCACCCGCCCGCCCGCGCGCGCGCCCGCCCGCGCGCGCGCCCGCGCGCCCTCCCGCCCGCCCGTGCGCGCGCCCGCCCGCCCGAGAGGAGAATTTAGCAGTAAAGATAATGTAAATGGACTGCATTTTGTGATTGTGAATCACGTGATTTATCTAGCTTTATTACACAGCTTAGATTCTGATTGGTCAATTACGACATTTCAGAGGTTGTACATTTGAGACTGCTAGAGAACAGAATGTTGCTAAGGAGGATCAAGGGACTCTGTGCGGTCATATAAATCAGCAGATAGAAGTATGATAAATGTAAAGTTAGCTGTTGAAAACAAACATTAGTTTTTCTCTACCATGCAATACTTTTTGAATATAATTAGTTTTTTGTGGAAAGCACCACACTTAGGATTCATAATGGCTAAATGTCCTAAGTTAAGAAAAGGGTTACAGAGTGCTTTTACTTAAACAGCACATACAGTATGTATATAGGATACATGTACATGTTGACTGCAGTGGCTGGAATCGAACCCACAACCTTCCGATTGGAAGACAGCTGCACTACCTCACAGTTGCCCATGTAGATTATTGTTCAGAGCCTGACTGTGGCTCATGTGTTGTATAGCGTTCGGCTGAGTGAACAATGATGTGACTGCTTATTTATGCTGAATATGTGTATGTAATATGAATGATCCATGTCCCTGGACAGACAGTTGAAAATGATTCCATTAAATGAATGCCAAAGTGGTGTTTTTCTATAACCTGTTAAATAAACAGATATTTGGCATTGAACTCTGTGTGGCCTCCCTATTTGTTCCAGCCTTAGGTCAGGTTGTAACAAGTGGGGGCTCGTCCGGGATCTGATTGGTTGCGCCCCTCACCTCTCTTCGCAGCCTCAAAAGCCTGTTGACAACGAGGAGACCATTCAAACTTGACCTTAGGGCTGAGAAGAGAGGTGAGGGGCGCAACCACCGTAGAGAAATTCTGACAGAACACACGATAGTACCCCCCATGCCCAGAAAACGAGAGAGTTCTTTTCTGGTTGTGGGAACAGGGAACCGGTCAATTGCCAGCACCTTTGCCCTCACTGGCTTAACCTGTCCTTGGCCAACTACTTTACCCAGGTAGGTGACCGTTGCCTTAGCAAACTCACACTTTGCCAAGTTAACGGTCAGACAAGCCCAGGCAAGACGTTCAAACAGCGCATTAATGTGTTGGAGATGTTCCTCCCAAGTGTCACTGTATACAACAACATCATCCAGATACACAGCGCAGCCAGCAAGACCTGACACCACCTGGTTCATCAGGCGTTGAAACGTGGCTGGGGCATTTCGTAACCCAAATGGCATTACGGTGTATGAGTACAACCCACTGGACGTGATAAATGAGAAGGGGGGAGGGGTCGTCACAAGCAGGCACCACTGCAAAACCCTCAAAAGGAGAACACAGGACAAGTGATTTACAGGGTAGATCAATATAATGTAGCAAACAAAAAATACCATTTCATTTCAATTGGACTTGAAATAGCTTTAAAGAGAAATCTCTCAAAGAGCGGTCGGTGGGGAAAAAACTGTGTGTGGTAGCAGAGAGACTGGCAGCAATCCCTGCATTCCTCTATCACCCAACACACACACACACACACACACACACACACACACACACACACACTCCTTCTCTGAGCAGCAGACACACACACTCCACACAGACAAACAGCTTGCACACGGCGACAACACTTTTGGTTTCTTACCTTGTCTACAGGTAGTGGTAACGGAGCCTGGATGACACTAAAAGAGGAAGAGAGAGGAGAAAACACTTTGTCACCATGGGAACAGCAAGGAGGGTAAATGCATGGAGTAACCACGGTGACAGAAAAAAGAAATGGCTCTTGAAGGTCTTGTGACGCTGCTTTTCACCTCCTTGTTAGATGCAAACCCCAGATTAGCACATCAAAGCGTACACATCATTGGCTCCACGTTACTTTGAGAATTTGGATTATCCCTGAAAGTTTCTCTTCTTAAAAATAAATAAATATTTCAGTAATATATTGGTTTATTTTCCTTATAAATAATTACTTAATGGACAAGTATAAAGCCGATTTACACACAGCTTAACAACCATAAAACTACAAACTTCATACAATTGCAATCAACATGAATCCAACACATCTAATTCTAACAACCAACCACTCACTTTTTTACCATGTTAATTGTTTAGTGTATAGTCGAACAATTTTGCTGATAAATTAAATGAATATATAAGACATTAACAATTGAAATGGATGAAAACTAGGCTGCAACTAGTTTGCAGCCTAGTTTTCATCCATTTCAATTGCTTTCTAAACTAATAGTCAGCAACCACGGGCATTGAGATGTTTTGCCTGTGCAGTGGCAGCCTGGGAACAACTGTTGTGGCTGCAGCGAGGAGCAGAAGATCCATTTACAACAGAGAGCAAACCAACAAAACAAACAATATAATGTTTGAAAGTGAAGAGCTAGTCCTTTATATTGAGCATCATTCATTCTTCTGAATGTAGCTAAATACAGGTACGATACAATTGAAATAAGAACAAATCATATTCCAAAAGTGTATGAGTTACTAACTAACTCTAGTTATTTAAAAAGGCCCTATTGCGCTCATCTTCAGCAGCATATTTGTATTCTGTGCCTCTCCTGTGACATGTCTCCATGCTTCAATGTGCATACTGCCTGTGCTGCAGCACCTCTTTTCACCCTCTGTCTGAAACCAGAGCCCAGTCTGCTCTGATAGTGATGTCATAATGCTATGGAAGTAAACAAAGGTTAAGACAGGTGGGGAGTGCCTGTGAAAGAACGTTGGGATTTTAGGTTTGGCAGACCATTTACTAGCACAGCAATCTATAGAACACACTAGAGGAAAGCTGAATAACTTGGCCTCTTTAACCCTCTAAAAAACACTACAAATTGCAGCATGTTGATGCATGAAAGACATGAAAAGTGATATTGCTAGTGCTACTTTACTGAATCCCAGTCTTTGTCTTATGTCAATTCAGACACCCATACAGCGACTCTGTACAGCATCCAGCAACGTTTTGGTAGAATTTCAATTATAAAATGCCTTTAGGGAATGCAGTCTAATTGTGATGCCATAAAAGTGACCTTAGCAGGAATGCAGCAAGATTTAAATAAAACCAGGGCTCTGTTTATTTAAATGATTGCATGCGATACAAATATTTCTCTCTAGAATATGACTAATCTTGATAAATAATTCTAATCTCAATTTTGATCGATATCATTGTGCTTGAAGAAAACCCATAATCCTGCAGCTTTATCCCTGTGTTTGATTTCAGGGGATGTGACAGAGGATGCACACAAATAACACAGACTGAACCGGCTCCAGGCGAAAGGGTCACACCAGCAGATAAACACGGCAGTGCCAGTGGCTCTTAACTGCGTTAAATCACTGTGTGGAGGTTATTATGTGGAAGTAACTGAACACCAATCACAGTCAGTCAAGCTGCATTAGTCTGGACAGGGAAAGTACTAGGAGTGCAACTAAAGACAATTCGAGGCGTTGCAGGTCACTCCTACCTGAAGACAGTCTCCAGAAGTACAACATTTGCCATCAGACCAAAAGTATCACAAATGGATACAATAATAAGTGATTTAACCACAGTGTGACTGGTTTCATCACAGACAATGTGTTTACTGTAGCAGACCAAGGGTTTTATTTCGTCACAGATTGTCCTTTTTTTTTCAGTTCCCCCTGTTCGCCAAAAAAGATAAAAAATGGGTCTATGTGGGTCTCGAAGAGTAAATATTGTCACAGTGTGAGACTGTGAGTTGTTTACACCATGTTCTATGTTGAATCCATCAAAAAGGGACATAGTTAGAGTTATAAGGGCAGTACATCAACACAGAGTCAAGTTGTGGGGAAGGTTTTCAGTGTGTTCCCTACATGAACAGGACCTCTGCCTTGCAGTGCAGATATTTGTATTGCATGTAACAGCAACACAAGGTCAGACAGGTTTGTTTAAGTGGGGGGGGGGGGGGGGGGGGGAGATAATCCAGAATTTACCTGGGAACAGTCAGAGTTCAGGAATGAAGGTAAACTTGATTCTAGGCAAAGAATAAGCCGACTGTTAATGTGTAACGAGCGACCCTAAGGAGGGGTGCAGACGGCTGCAGCTCAAACACTGCTGTATAAGGACACACCACCACTTCTCAGTTCATTCATCAGCTCACTTTGAAGAGTGATACATCGTTAACCTCTGCACCACTTAGACGCATGAGCGCCAACCACATTTTATTCATGTGTAACTGGTTGAGCTGATCACGTTGTCTAATCGCTTTTGACATTATCTCACTCACTATAAATAAAAAGACAACCTCGGTTAACTTTCCCAGTCTAGAAAGATGTTTTAAAGAATGTAAAACACAAGTCTAGTATGCTTAAACAAGCGCATTTTTATACAGGAGAAAAGATGCAACATAAGACTTTCCAATTCAAATATTTTGAATACTGAAGTACTGACTTTGTCATTAAGACACCAGTACTTTGATTTGATATTATTTAAATATACAAATGTATCCTTTGCAAGATGGCAGAAGGGCTGGAGTTTTGTGTCCACGCTACGTGCGCTATTTCAGGAAAATAGCAGTCGCACACAATGAGCAGTAAGGGCTGGAGTAAAGTACATACGTTACCAGTGACAACAGCACAAATGAGTTAAAGCTGAACCGCCAATCAGAGCTTTTTCTCTCACCAGCAGGCTCTGCAGCCACTCAACATGGTGCCTCAACCAAAAAGCAGCTCACGAGGGCTGTACAAAAAAGCAAGATAATCCTGGATATAATCTCATTATGTTTTTAAAACAGAGAGACAAAGAAAGAGAAAAAGAAACAAAACTGAGATTGAATCACCGACAGGTCCTGTAAAGTCATTTATGGCAGAAAATACGACTCTAAAAAGTCAAAGACATACATTAGATTGAAAATAAAAGGGTTGGGATGGGAAAAGTAATCTCATAAGTGATTGCTGATTTATACTTGAGGGAAAATATGACAACCTTTAAGACTAAGATGATAATTGAAAACAACGTTAGTAGCAGTTCTCTGCAGAGTTCAGGGTTTCTGCTGAGGCGGTGACAAATAACTTCCCCAGAGCAACGTGGTCCATCACAGTGAGCACTGAGACCGATTCACTGCATTACTGTTCTGCTTATCGATTACCGGGCGGGCACTCTGAAGTAACCTCCAGGAAATAATCCCTGTAAACATGTTCCCTTACAAACTTCACTATCTCAAAGGATTCAAGTCTTGTTATCTTTTATCTAGTCTCTTTAGGCTGCTAAATGTCAGAATTAAAATGCAGTATACTTCGGAAACTTTGTTGAATTCTGGTCTTTTGTTCTAATTTTAAATGATTTATTTACACAGCACACTAGCAATTAAGAACGTTTTTGTCCCACAAAAGGGTTGGGACCTTCTTCTTTTTTTAGAAGAGGGCTCTTGTCGTTAATGAGTCCATCTGACTGCGTTGTTCCAACAATTTGTTTCTGCTGCATTCATTAAATCACAGCGGTCTGTTACGCATTCATTTTCATCAGCGCGGCAATCACTGTGCCGAATGTTGCTTTATTCATCACCACCGCCTGCAGCAGTTCTGTCACTCAAACAGCATCATCCCAGCAGGAGGCCCCATATCCATAATGACATTTATTTTTTGCCAGTTCCTACATCAAATAGCCATTATTCACAGTTGGCATTTGACAACTTGTAAGCCGGGGGCCTAACACAACCTAAACTGATGGGCTGTAGAAGCACGGATGTTTCAGATACACAGTATGCCATTTAATAAGGCAACAGGGAATCCTCATCATTTTTAGTAGCATGCTTTATGGATAGAAATGTCAGTCTGTTTGTCGAAGGTTGACTGCTTTGGTCCAGAACCTCAACAACTGTTCCTGGATTTTCATACCATTTTGTCCTGACATTCATGATTCCCAGACACTGCATCCTGAACTTTCTTTAATACAGCTCAACCATGATGATTTTAGTTTTTTGGTGAAATAGAGAAATTCATTTTTTTGACATGACACCTTATTTGGTAATGTGCCGATGGTGGTAAATAGGGTTAACATCTGCCGATGCCAATGTCTGACCGATGCATCCCTTCTAAAATAAGATGCGGAACATTAAAACCATATTACCCACAGAACTTCAGCATGTTGGCATCGTCATGCTGACTTTAACCTTGAGCTTAAAGCCCCGCTGTGCCCACATGCTGCACCACACAGCTTCTAGGGTGACTGTCATCTTGTTTTGTGCTGGTGAATAGATCAGAAAAGTGAACAGTTGTTTCACAGACAACAGAAACATGCTGGGGAATCCTAGAGGCCAAAAGGTTTAAGACCCCAACTATTATGCCTAATATCTAGACCTTTGAAGCTGATTGAATTGTCTTCAACACTTTTAAAATCATGGTAAATTGTGCATTTTAAAAAGAGTTCAGCTTCACCCTGGGCTTTTCCAAGGGGCCCTGGAGTTTATTGCTTTGTAATGCCAGGGACCGGTAACCACTATTTGTGTCATGAAAACTGAACTTGAGTTAAAGCTTCCCAGCAGGTGTTTACAGCACACTCTATCTTCATAAAGTAAATCACTCATCTTCCGTCCTCATCAAACTGCCAAGACCAGACGATCTCTGCTCAGAAATAACACATTAAAAAAGGTGGAAAAAACCCACAGCAAAACATGACCTAAATTCACAGCTCTTTGACGAAGGCTCACAGGAACATCATGTGCCTACACACACAGGCTAAAACACACAGTGCAGCCGGTCCACAGGAGTCACTCATCCGATCAGATCTATCCGATAGAGCTGTGCGATTATGGGAAAAACCATAATCACCATTATTTCTGGTCAGTATTGAGATCACGATTATTAAATAAGATTATTCATTGACTTTGAAAACATCCATTTATTGAACTTTAAAACAAATTAAATTAATAATTTGAACAGTATGTTTTTAACAGTTGAATACCCTGAACTATAAGTATAATTCAACTGGAAAACCAATACAAAAATAAATTATACATTTATATCTACATTTAAATTACATTACATTTAGCTGACGCTTTTATCCAAAGCGAATTACAATAAGTGCGTTCGACCAACAAAATACAAACTTGAAGAAAACAGAATCATAAAGTACATCAGGTTTCATAGAGCAAAAATATTTCAAGTGCTACTCAACTGGCTTTAGGTAAGCCAGTCCTTTATTAGTATATAAGTGCTTTGTTAATAGTTCTATTGCTATTAAATAAATAATATCAATAATAAATACCAATAAAGAAGATAAACAAATATTTTGGAGCGCACTTCCACAACCTACTAAACATATATAAATATGATAACTAATGTCACTCACAACCTGTAATGTTTAATTATACTGCTACTCTTATTTTGGTAACCCCTTATCCGGAAAGCGGAAGTAGCTAAGAGGCTCCGGCTTGACGAGGTTAGTGACAGTTGACTGAACGCTAGAGACAGGAGAATAAAGACACAGCAACCAAAGCTTCCCTTGTAACGTGTTGATATGGATTTATTAAACAGACCTGCAAGTCACAACCATAGGTCACAACACAACCTGGCCGAGAGCGCTTTTAGGGAGGGGTGAAAGCGCACACGCGCACAGGATGTATATTTTTCGAATACGTTGTTTTTATAATCGTTGCTAGCCAAAATCGAGATTAAAATACGATTAATTGCACAGCCCTACTATCCGAGTGCTTTGCATGCAGTCCAGCAGAGACTGATGATGGAAAGCACTAGCAGTAGTTTTCTGTGCCCAGCTGAAATATTTCTACGACTCAAACCTGTTGTGAAGAACTTTGTGATGTGAACGCTGCCTTAAAGAACGGTGTGACCTGTCCTGTATATTTGGCATTGGCTGAAATATGTATATACAGTGTCAACAAACCGTACCAAAAGCTGACAAACGTCCTTGCACTTTTCACCCGAACAGCTTCTCAATCAATCATAAACCTTTTGAGTATTAATAACTACTTATGTGAATGCAAGAAAAGGTGCATTTTAAAATATTTACACATTAGTTTGTTCCTCTCTTGGAAGAAGTATAACTAGTGTTGATTTTCATTTAATACCCCTCCTTAAATTGACCTCATGAAATGATAACTTATGAAAAGCAACACATTTGCTTTTGGAAAGGATCCCTTTTGATTGTTTATTAAATCACATTATAATCCTGGAGGACCTCTGCACGTGTGTGTCACAAGATGTGTACACACTCTGGCCTGTTTTAAAAGCAAGAACTAGTGTACAGTATGTAACAAACAAAAGATACAAATAAAAGATGCTTCAGGCTCAGTTTAATCTCATGTTTTCCTCTGCAGTCTGCATGAATCGCAAACCCGAACACCACACAACCAACTCTGTGTTGCAAGTTTTCTAACAAATGTCAACCACTGAAGACTTCCAGCTTCATTTTCTCACAGCATGTTGATCTCTCGGTGCCAGAACACATACGAGTTAAGAGTTTAGGCACCACATATCGTCGTACACAAATCTAAAAGAAGCTTGATGAACACTACAGAGCCTGATACGGACCGTATGAGTCTGAAAGTCCTGGTTCAGATTGTGGACAACAGCAACGTTACCTGTCAGGTCTGCTTCCTGTGCGTCAGGTGATGATTTGTCACAGGACAAAGTTCACTGTTCCTCTATCTCAGCCTGACTCAGCTTGTGAGAAAATAGATTCTCCTTTCTTACTTCATTTTCTCTCTTTGTTTTAGACCGAGAATAATCCTCTCTACTTTTCCACGGCGTGATTCAAGTCATCCCATAACAAACTGTTTCTTTCTACTCTTTGCTGCTCCTCCTCTTCCTCTGAGCCAAACAGCTGATGTTCCTTCTTTAACTTGTGCAACTTATTATCGCTCCACCCCTCCTGCTACTCACTGAGGAAACAAACGCCCCTTTCTGCCATGCGATGGCTTTCTATGCTCTGTGGGAGGGTAAAGGTGCGCTGGATAACTAACCTGGCTCCGCATGAGGTGTCAGGGTTATCATTTGTATCAATTTCCAAAATAGCATTCTAAAGCTCCACAAATGTTGTGATTATGAAGCATCCTCTCCAACCACTTGACACACACTCACAAAAGGGTGTGACAGTGTGTGTGAATGTGGGTATTTTAAGGAATCTTGGCAGGTGATTACTGATAAGGGAAACAAAAGCAAGCCTCTAACACTTTTTATTGATAGTTTTACTTCTATATTTCAGTCATATTTTACCTGGTTGAACTATATTTCAGCAGATAAAAAGAAGAAATTGTGCGTTTCCTGCACAGAAACTAGAACTGTGAAACATTAAATCCAGCAGAGTTAGAGCTTTGATTTACAACATGCTCTGACTTGTGAATTAGATCTTTGAATATATATAATGTAACACACGTGACAACACACTGAATCACACGGAGGAGGAAAGCAGATTCTTGTCAAACTTCTCCGGCCACGCCCCCATTCGTGACGTCACAACAGGTGTTTGGCATTAAATGCAACACAGAATAACATGGGTTTGTTGAAAACCTATCATTTTGTTTTACATTTCCATGAGTCACTGTCTTTTCTCTGAAATATATTATTTGGAGCCTTTAATAGAGATACAGGTGAAACGGGGGAGATAGACGGGAAGACATTTCCTTACATTTTCTGCACGTTCTGGAATCGGCCGCATACTTGGCAGTGAACAGTGCATATAACACGTCAGACACTCTTTCATGAATACAGGTATAACATTCTTATGCTTTTTATTTTAACGCATAAGATAGCTCAATGGTTAGATCTGCTGGCCAGGTATTTTTTACCAAACGTGTCAGAATTTTTGAATAATATTCATAATTATTAAAGACTTTATGACTTCAAAAGTTAATTGAGTTTTTAGGTTCACACCTACAGTAATCAAAGATAACAATGAATCAGGTTCTCAAAGGCCACATATTTGATTTAATTTGTCAATACGTTGCTGGCACACAGAGGACGACTGTATGATACGGTGTTGGCCAACCTCCAGATGGCTAATGCTAACACGCGGGGAGCAGACATTCTTCAGCTAATAATAAATCCATCTGATTTGAGTCTCTCCAGCTGTGCTTCATAGAGACAGAGCTGCACAGACTATTGTGGATGTGTGATGGTGGGTGGCACCACTGATACATCAGCCTATGATGGTCTCATTTCCTCCATATTGTCTCTACAAAGGGCGTTTATAATTAAGTAGGGCTGGGAAAGTTATCGCATTAACACATTAATAATTAACAGTTATTTTATTGCGCATTAACAGTTTTTAAAAAATTATTATTATTATGAAAGTCCGTTGCTCACTGGCTCTGAATACATATACAGACTAACCATGGGTCACAGGAGGGGTGGGATGTTGATCAGTATTGCTTAGGATGGGCGTCATCGCGCGACTCAACCAATGAGAGCATTTGGGGCTGGCCTAAGACTACTGCAGCGTCACATGAGCAGAAAATAAGTTGCGGGAATTAATCATGGAGAAAGGTACCAAACTCCTACACGGACATTTTACATCTCTTCAGGCGGCGGAGCTGATAGAACCAAAGTTGGATTTTCTTCTCTCTGGACTCGGAGCGGAACTTGTTCTTCTATAACAAACTAGATAAAACGTTAATACCCTGGTAGTGGCAAATACCTTTGGTTTTATATTTGATTTAATTAATTAATGTTGAAGTTGAGATTTACAAGAAATATTTTAACCGCTACTGTTAGCAGTTAAAATAATTAACTGAAACTGATAAAAAAAAAGGACCTTGTTTGTTTAAACTGTTTGCAAACCAAATGTTATTGCCCTTTTGTTCATATAGCAGTATTTTTTGAATAAAATAGAACAATATACTACTTTTTTATTTATTATTGAATTTTGCGCATAACAAGGCGATTAATCGCAATTAATTGCAGAAAATCATGTGATTATAATTAAGTTAAACCTAATTCCAAAAATAATTTGATTCTGTGAAGAGTATATTTACTTTAATTCAGCCCAGTTACATCAGTTTTATCTGTGTAGGTATTTTCAGCAGCTAAATTGTTCTCATTTGGGAACTGTGATGCCTCAGTAAGTGGAGCCCAAACGATAATGGATTTGTCTTGCTGATGGTGATACGGCGCGTTCACACCGCAGTACTGTTCCCACTTTAGTTCCGATATAGTTCCGAAATGTTGCGTTCACACCAAAAAAAAATCCGGAACAAAAATTAGTTCATGAGAACCTTTTTACCCCCTTTTCCGTCCCTGCTAGAGAGCAGGGACTTTCGTGGGAGAAAAAGGTTCCTATGTCTGCATTACAGCCTTGTCATTTTTATTAGCCTTAACATGAAGTAACATTAATGGCGCGTTTCCACTGCAGGCCTCGCTCGGTTTGGTTAGGCCTTATTAGGCCCGGCTCACTTTAATGCTGCGCTTCCATTACAGTTTAGGAACTGGGGTAGTTACTATAGTAACGCAGTGTAGGCGGAGCCGTGACGTCATCTTCAATGAGAGCCCCAGAAAAACAACACAGCCGTTAGCTCTTAGCACTCAGAGCTCACAGCTCTTCATATCTGTTCAGAAACTAGACAAAAGTTAAGTACAAACCACAGACTGTGTGTCATGGCGAATACAGTCGCTGGTTTATTTATGTCTGTATAGGCCGTTGTTGTGAGTGTGGACGGTCGGAGCATAACGTTAGCTTAGCCAAGCTCCATTTAGAAAACACGCATTTTAAAAAGGGTGTTTTGCCTGCCGTCTGTCTGCAGACTAGTCGAAGCATTAATTCATGGTTTTTACTAAGCGGTATCAGTATGTTGTTACTTCGGCATCATTTTGAAACGTGTATTACAATTAAATCACGGTCAAATATGTTCATCTTGTTGTAGTTGTAGCCCCCTTGCCAGCGATTCTCTCTCTAGTTTAGCATACTCAGCCCGACTCAGCCTGGTTGTTCCTGGCCCTAGAACCACGATTTTATGGGGCCAGAAAAACTGTGAATTAGGACCCGCTAGCCGGTACTAGGCCAAGTGGAAACGCAACCAAAAACGGGCCCCGCACGGCTCGGCGCGCTTAAAGGGAGCTACCCGCTGCAGTGGAAACGCGCCATTAGTAACCCAAAATGTTAAACAGTAAGAGTAGTAGTCATATTTCGTGAATCCTTTGAAGAGTAATGTCACACCAGTGTGATCATTCTATAATACACCATTTAAGCCCGGGGGAGAAATGCTAATGCCACATTAGCATCAGCGATCTGGTCTACTTCACGCTATCTGCACAAATGGTTGACATTAAACATTAAAAGATCAGGCAGTTCAGAGAGAATCAAAGGAAGGCAGGCAGGCAGGCAGCTTTGCATGACATTCTTCTGGACGTGTTGATAGTAAGGGTAGTCAATCCCTTTAAGACAGTAGTGACGGCCATCTTGGTGACGTGTGTTGTTGTGCGAGACCAGAGATGTAGTTCATTGAGTGTTTCACACACAAAAATGTGTTACTTCACAGTTTTACGACACATCTTTATTTTTTTGACTTGCAAAATTATCTTTTAAATTGACAATCACATCATATGTGTAATTCGTGGCACAATTCAAACGGGATCGAAAGATAATCTTTCTCTCTCCATTGACTTCAATACATAATTTTTTCGAAATAAGGTCCCATGGAGCTCCCCCGGAAGGGAGGGAGGAGGGAGCGCAAACGAGAGAGCTGCAGCGAGAGCAAAAGTCTGATCATTGAGAAAGAAGAAACAAGAACTGCAAACAAAAACCTATGTTAAAACAAAGAACAAATACTTATAGTTTACATGATTACACAAATGATTTGTTAGCAACTTATAGTTTTATTTTTGAAATTTATTTTCTTTTGTTTTGTTTTTTTTCTTTTAAAGGAATGGTCCACTCATTAGATAATTAATCAAAACTTCAGTATTTAGTGAAACGTTATGTTTAAACCATACCCTGAAGAAATCAGCGATATTCCCCGGTAAATAATGATTTTATAGCTCTTTTTTATCAAGACCTGTATATTCCGTCTGGCCGCCGCCATGTTTGTCATTTTCAGTAGTCCATGCGTTCACTTTGTCAACACACGGAAACATGGTGGAGTATTTCAGTTCGGACTCGTCAGCAGAGGAACAAGTTTTGACCAATGTGAAGAGATTGGATGGGGGAATTCAGCCATACATATCAGTATGACAATACGACACCCTCTGTCCTAAGACCCTCACATCGTACAAGGAAAAACTTCCGAAGAAAACCCACAGTTTAAAGGGAACATGGGAGAAACCTCAGGGAGAGCAACAGAGGAGGGATCCCTCTCCCAGGACGGACAGACGTGCAATAGATGCCGTGTGTAAATTGAAGAGATAATACATTTGCAACATAGGTAGTCCAAATGTTTGGAAATGCATGTGTGTATAATGGGAAGATGATATAAGATACTATATGTATGCATGTAGTACCACCCTTGCTAGCGATTCCCTCTCTAGTTTAGCATACTCAGCTTCGTTGTCCCTGGCCATAGAATCACGATTTTATGGGGCTGGAAAAACTGGGGGGAAATACACACTAGCCGGTACTACGCTATATGGAAAGGCCACCAAAAACTGTCCTGGCCTGGACGTTAAAACGGGGCTAGCCGCTGCAATGGAAATGCGCTATAACATACCTTATTCTTACTCCGAGCACTACTTCTGCTCCTCCGTCGCTTCACACTTGCAGAGGGCGATTTCTCTACTGGCCGAACTGGTGTCCTGGTCGGTGATGACACCAGAAAGACCGATGGTACTGCATCTCCATTGAGTAATGGTTGTTCCATAAATCCCATGTTATGTTTTATCATACTCTCAGAGTAGTCGTCCGGAAATGTGAAATGTTCGCTGCATACATGAGCCTGTAAATCTCTCGGTTCGGGCCGGCCACATTTCGCTAGCCACTGCCTCCGAATGTACTTCTTATGCTTACCTTTTGGCAACAGATGGAACCGAGCATTCCGTGGATTGTTCCTATCCGAATTATGGCAATATTTCGCGATACAGTGAGGCATATTTGAATAGAGAAACTACAGTAAATAACATGGAGATCAACGTGTCTTCGAAAACCAAACGCATGGATTACGTCACGTCCGGGAAATGGCGGCGCCCACAGTGTTGATGTTATTTCGGTATATAATCAGTTTAAAATCACTGATAATGTCATCGGATTAAAAAAAAAAAAAGAGAGACTGGCAGAGACTGGTCTGTTTTATCGGATGATAATTTTTAAAAAATGAGTGTCATGAGCATACCATTCCTTTAAACTCATAGTTTTGCTTTATTCTGAGAAAGTGTTGCTTTATCTTTATGATACAAAACTAATCCCATATTTGCGGCCTGCCAGTAAACCCAAAGCAGAAGAAGAAGAAGTGACGTCAGCGGCTTCATTTGCCTAATCCTCCCTCAGGGACTTATTCCGGTGTGAACGCGATCTGTACTTAGTTCATGAGAACTAAAGAGTTCTCATGAACTAAGTTCTCATGAACCTTTGTGGGAAAAGTACTGCGGTGTGAACACGCCTAATATGAAGGGGTTAAATACATCTGGCTTTAAAAGCAGGCTAATGAGTATTGAAACCGTTTCAGTTGGGATCGGTGCTTCATGTGATTGGCTTTTTTGGATGAGGTTCATAGGGAGCTCCGATCAAAGTATTAAGAACAAATGTAAACCAATAATCTCCAGTGGCTGATCAACCAAACCCTGGCCGATGACCTGATCAAAATGCAGCCAATAAAAAAACTTCAACAAAGCCAGAAATAAAAAGGAAACAAATGTACAACACAAACAGTTTCACCGTCTCTAAATAACTTTAGTGCTCTGAAATGCAGCGCCAAAGTGTATCGAGTCAATAGAGCACAAGACTTAAAGGGAAACGCTTCTAGTATTTCATGGGATTTTACATTTTTCCTGAAACCAGGTTTTGTCATTGGGCTAACTTGGCAATATTAACATTAACTGTGCTAGTGTGAGGCTTGAGTTAATCCATGTTTTCAAGCTTTACATACATTTTTGGGTCATTATTTCTGCTGCCCGCCCCACAACTATGCTTCACTCTCACTGCTGTTGTAGCGCCAATTTCAACAAAAAAAGCGTTAAAGACCCACTGTTCACGATGTACTCTGCAGTAAACTGACAGTTATAGACCAGCTGGTGAAGCATTTGGCTTATATCTCTGTTACTGCTCCTAATACTAGGATGGTTTAAATGCAGACTACAATCCACTGTGTGGTCCATAAGAGACCAAAATCAGAGCTCAAATCAAAGTAGTCATAGATTTTCGGATACCAACTCTAGATTTGCCAAGATTTGTTTTTGTCTGTGTTCATGCAGGTCAGGATGCTCGTCTGTGTTTTCCAGACTGAAAGCCGGCGTGGGCAGATGGCGCTGCCCACCATGCCCCCGTGTCTCCACACACAAACACACGGGACTCCCAGTACAGTAGGAAGCTCATGCTGGGTCAGCTGATGGTCTGCTACAGCGCATTTAACACACTATAATTGTGAGACTGTTATTTGTAACCACAATATCCTTCATTCCCCAACACTCAGCATGAATATATGTGAACATCAAACGAACACCATTAGAATTTAAATGGTTATCGCAAGTTCAACAATGAACACACTCCATTTCCCCCACAGCTTGTTGACTAATGTCCTCGTCAACAACTAGACTGAAACTAATCACATCACTATGCAAGCAGAAATTTGGTGTGTGTGTTTGTGAAAGCAGCCAGACAGCAATAACAGCATAATTTGCAAAAAGCAGACATATATTACAACTATTAGTAGCTGGTTAATCATTTCCAACAATAATTTTCGATAAATGACCAGAAACTTTAACGTTTTGTTACAATGTATAAGTGATCAATGTGATAGCTTCATAGGTGAGTCTCAGTGTTAATTTCGTCAATGAAAACTACGACGAAAATTTTTCATCAACAACCTTTTTTACATGACTAAGACGAGGCGATGACGAGCTAAAAATAGATTCTTGATAACGAAAACTTTGACGAAATGTATATTTAGTTTTCGTTGACGAGACGGGACTAAGGTGTTAATGGTGGACTATCGGACATTCAAAATACAGGGTATTTCCCCCCCAAGTGTCCATCTTGTCTGTCAAAATGCATCTTACGTTTCTAACTTGCAATATCATTATTTCCGCTCTCTTCACTCCAGAAGAGCGATCCCCCTGTGTCTCTCTGTGTGCGGGGGGCGGGGCCTAACAGACACGCTGCAGCGGCACAGAGAGATCTGCCGGGGACGGAGCGTTCAGAAGTATAGAGGCACTCTACAAAGCTCGTTTGTCATTAGTGTTTTCGCGTTAGCACGTTGACACGAGTAGAGTAGTCTGTCCAAACAGCCGGCCAAAAGGCGTCATATTCAGTCGGAGAAATGCACAATTTTCGACTTCCTTAACTCGTAGCTCTGTTGACCCAATTACGAGTAACGTTATCACATCAGGTGTGCTGAGGTGGGAGAATTACTCAGATCTTGTAGTTAAGTAAAAAAATACCATAGTGTAGGAAGAGTTCCTCAAGTAAAAGTATGATCATCAAAATATAGTTAAAGTAGCGACAGTAAACGTAGTCATTATGCAGATTGGTCCATTTCAGAATAATATATATGATATGTTTTATAATGATTGATCATGAAAGTGTTCTCAAAGCTGGTGAAGGTGCAGCTAGTCTGAAGTACTTTGTAGACTGCAGGGTAGCTTGTGGATTTACTCCAGGTGGAACTAAAGTCTGATTTAACACTTGGTTATATTTCACATCATTCTTCCACATCTGTGAAGTAACTAAAGGTATTAAATACATGTAGTGGAGTAGAAGTACACCATTTACCTATGAACTGTAGTGGAGAAGTACACAGTAGCAACACGTTTAAATACTCCAGTAAAGTACAAGTACCTCAACATTTTACTCAAGTACAGTACAATATTTTAACATAATTATATATATTTCATTTATTTCACATTTAAATAAAGCAATTAATTCGGTTAACAATTTGTTAGTTTTTCCCTTTAAAAAATAACAAAAAGTAAATACAAGAATACCGTTAAAGTACCGGATCGATAAGCAGTATCCATAAGACTAGTAGTACCGTAGAAAACCTTAACGATACCCATCCCTGGATATTACACAAGTAAAGTGTTAAGAGAGTGAAATGTTGCTTTACGAATTTCAACACTTGATGCTGTCACCTTGATTCCAATGTCAGAAACCTGTATTTGCCTAACTTAATTGGTTTAAAGAGAGAAAACATTTTGACTAAAAGTTGACTAAAATGTAATTTTTCATCGACTAAAACTAGACTAAAACTATGAAGGATAGAAATGACTAAAATGTGACTAAAACTAATAACCATTTTCGTCTAAAGACTAAGACTAAATCAAAAACAGCTGCCAAAATTAACACTGGTGAGTCTAAACCAATAAGAATGCTTACTCGCTTCGTCGCCGTGCCTCCATCCCATCAGGTAGGAAGAGTTTGAGTGTTGACACGATACAGCCATGGGTGACTGGAAACACAAACAGACAACCATCATGTTAACGCCCAACACGTCAGAACCGATTCATTAACATCACATCAGGATACATTGGAAGTGTCCGTCATCACTGAATCAATCTATCAACGCAGTTTATTTTTAAAATGTGGAAAAAACAAGTAGAATCCTAAAATAGAATCGAGACATTTGAAATGGGAAAACCTGGTAAGCTATCTGAAGCTTAAGAATATAAAAGTGGCCCAAACAGTAAGCAGATAGTATTACAAATATATGTTTAGTAACACGTCCAGAATCGGAAAGAGTTTAGTATTCCGTAACATGGAGACTGTGGAGAACACTTCAGCTGCCGTATAAAAGTTTGTTGGCTTCCATTACTCCCTTTGTTCGTACTTTTACTACTTTCATAATATCAGGATTGCTATTATTTTAACGCTATAAGCCATGTTTTACTCTCATTTGGAAGATACCTTTGTTCTGAGAGAAAGTTTCCCCCTTAATATACCCTGGTTCAGAGACTTACCATAACTGCGACCGTCTGCATGATGGGTGTGTGCTTTATGCTGGGTTATGATCGATCAGTCATATACCCCAAATGTGTTTGTAGAGCACAACATTATCTATTTTCTTAGCTAAAAGTGCACCAGATCGGTTCATTCACCTTAAAAATGCAAAATGCATGTATGTTTTTGCAATTATGTCTGTGATTTTTCATATTGCAATACAACAGAAAAACTACGATTGCAATGTTTTTCTTTAAAATGGTGCAGCCCCCTACTTATGAAAGCAACCGTTTATTTAACTGTGAATGAGCAAGACAAATATTGTGTTACTTACAACAATAAATGACACAAATAAACATTGTACAGGGTAATCGATTAAGAAAGTACACAAGTAGTTGCTCTTCACTTTTCTGTGGCTAGATTGCAAGAAAATGGAAAATTCTTGAAAAATGTGGGATATTTAAAAGCCGTTTATAATTTATTTCCATATAGGTAGAAGGAAATTAATTTCATTTTATTGTAACTATTATTCTAAATACTACATTTCATAAATGTTGATATTCAATACAGATACACAGGGGTGCTGTGAGCATCATGATTAGCCATGCCTTAATATAAAGGGGGATTTCCTATGAAGGCAGGTTGGATGTGCATTCGGTCTCCAGAATGAAAGAGGTATAAGTGGAGCTGAAAATCTGACCTCAATATCTGCTCTGCACTTTGTATGCCAACAGTATGGAGTCCATGACCTTTACAAAATGAGCCTTAAGGTACTATTAAGGGGTAGTCAAGTGTAATTATTTCAGGGTTGTATGTGTGCATTTAAAGGCTGGTAGAGTAGGGACAAAAATAGTTCCGTTGTATCTCACTGTAACCAAATTCATTTAGTCTTTACAATCCTCATCTCTCTTAGCATGTCTTCATTTTTAAACCCGGGTACTACCATTCCTAGAATTGTATGTTTGTAAATATATTTCAAATGTACCTTTTCGTGTGTTCTCAGTGACGTCGACGCCGAACTGGATGATGTCTCCTGAGAGAACCTCGCAGGGCAGACTCTCCTCCGAGCCGCGACTCAACCTCTGGCTGTTGATGAATGTCCCGTTGCTGCTTTTAGTGTCCTGCAGGAAGAACTGACACAAACACAGCAGGTGAGAACCATGGGAAGAGTTAATGATGTCACACAATCATCATACATTGATAGACTGTAATAATCGTTCAAGTGAAGTGTCAAGTGGAAATTAGGGCTCTGCAATATGGAGCTATTTCTGATGAATAAATCAATATTGATATTCCGAACATATTGGAGGGTTGTTTGGTGCTTTCACAAAATATTTAAACATTTACATTTTTGATGAATAATACTTCTAGTGCAGTCCTTATATGGTGTGCGCAGCACAGAAATAGAAATCAGCAGCATTCAAAATAGAATCTATATTATTATTATAGATAATATTGCAAAACTTGTTTTTCTGTCACTAAATTGCAATTTTTTTTGTTACATTATTTAGTACACACTACACGGTCTAGACCAAAAATGGTGCACAGACCAACATTACTGCCCTGGGAGACACAATACTGACGTAGTTATTAAGCAGATTCACATTTTGAAAATATATCAATGTTCCTGAAGTCTGACCAAAAGTTACTTTTTCACCCATCATGCGAAAATATCTACTTCCTGGTTTGCCATCTTAATGTGACACACATTAAGTCATAATCAATGTGTCTATCCCTGAACCCTGTTCCAAAACTTGACTTGCTTTGCTACGCTTTAGATTATTGAAATATGAATTGTTATGCTAATAGGAGGAGTAACAATTGAACCGTGTGTCAAAAGTGAACACATCTCTTATATTTTCAGTCTAAGGAAATGCTTTCTGGTCTGCATGAGCTATTTTGTTGCACTCTTGATTCACAGTGAACTTATCAGTACACTTCTCTTGTCAGTAGTGCTGTGTGACTAGCTGATCATATTCTAATCCTGAGGCTATACTGTAGGTCCACAGCATGGCAAAATATAAATCATACTGACAACAGTTAATGTACTAAGACTAGGGCTGCATACAATACCAAAAAAGACAACAGTCTGCAAAGGCTAAAATCCCAAAGTTCCCTCATGAGGGAGTTTCTCTCCCACACACTCCCCCCTCCCGCCTGAAACACCTCCATTGGACTCCTTTTGTTTACTCCCATGACATAGTGACATCACTATTTATATACATGTATTTATTAGGATAAACCCCTTAAGATGTACCATCTCGTTCTCAAGGGGATCCAGAATATGTAACTATCTCGCTTCTCTTGACTAGCATGTGATAGGCTGAGGGGCGGGACATCTCAAAGCGGTTGACCAATCACAACAGAGCCAGCCAGCTAACCAATCAGAGCAGACTGGGCTCTGGTTTCAGACAGAGGGTGAAAAGAGGTGCTGCAGCACAGGCAGGATGAGAAAAATAAGAGCTTTTTGAACATTAAAGCAAGGAGACGTGTCACAGTAAAGGTACTAAATACAAATATGAAACCTGAACATTAGCGTGATATTTCTTCTTTAAGACGTTGAACGCATATTTGAGAACAACAACAATCCCAACAGTTAAACAGGAAGAGACAGCAGGATCCTTCACACATCATTCAGAAAAGAACATATACTGAAATCAACAGTCACAGATATAGAAATGAGATAACACACATATATATGCACAAACGGCAACATAAATGCACATTTACAGATAAACACATTAAAATATAACACAAGCATAAAGCTAAAGCAAGAAGACACACAGATACAGTACACACACACTTTCAGCGATCTGATCTGTCTGTCGTTCCAGGAGTTTCATTCATCAGCTTTCAGCTTTCCGTCATGACTGAAAACACTGTCGATTGACCAGAGAGAGAGACGGAGGGAGAGGAAGAGAAGGAGAGAGGAAGAGGTGCCGACTGTTTGACTTCGCCATTCATCTGACTGCAGTCTGCTAAAAGACTATCAATTCATAGATCATGATAGCTATATATATATATATAGCTATCATGATCTATGAATTGATAGTCTTTTAGCATGTGTATGTATATGTATATATATACACACACACTTACACACAGACCAGTACCTCCTGTCCCCATGGTAACCTGGAGATAGGGAGGGACCTAACTATAGAGCTTTTCGCCCAGCAACAACACACACACACAGTATGCGTCACATACCTCACATCTCTCGCACACTTATATCTAGTATTTCTCACACACACACAGAAAGTATGACGTCATCTACCTGTGTGCTGCAGACTCAGTGAAAGTCTCCTGGTCATTCGCCTTGACACATCCTATTTAATAAAGTGTTTGACATTTACTAATGTCACAGGAATATCAGCAACATGTCACTCAAGCAATAAGTAATGATAATAGTGACGACCGCAATGAAATGTCAAGATAAACAACACTAAAGCTTTCTGCAGCGCCTTTAGTCCTTTGGATGGGAACTAGGGCTGCAACAAACGACTCATTTGATAATCGATTAATCTATCGATTAATGAAACGATTAGTCGACTATTCGGACTATTATGCCTTGCACAATTTCTCAAACGCTCTTATTTAGCCATCAACTTTTAGATTTAGCTTGAGGTTGTTTTAGGGATGTGGAAACTAACAATGAAGACGATAAAGATTAATACTGGATTCAAAAATACATACAGTTGCAAGAAAAAGTATGTGAACCCTTCTCCACACATAGCGTTGTGTGTTCTTTCCAAACAACTCAACTTTGGTTTCATCTGTCCACAGAATATTTTGCCAGAAGTGCTGTGGAACATCCAGGTGCTCTTTTGCAAACTTCAAACGTGCAGCAATGTTTTTTTTGGACAGCAGTGGCTTCCTCCGTGGTGTCCTCCCATGAACTCCATTCTTGTTCAGTGTTTTACGTATCGTAGATTCGTCAACAGAGATGTTAGCATGTGTCAGAGATTTCTTTAAGTCACTAGCTGACACTCTAGGATTCTTCTTCACCTCATTGAGCATTCTGCGCTGTGCTCTTGCAGTCGTCTTTACAGGACGGCCACTCCTAGGGAGAGTAGCAACAGTGCTGAACTTTCTCCATGTATAGACACTTTGTCTTACCGTGGACTGATGAACATCAAGGCTTTGAGAGATACTTTTGGAACCCTTTCCAGCTTTATGCAAGTCAACACTTCTTAGGTCTTCTGAGAGCTCTTTTGTGCGAGGCATGGCTCACATCTGGCAATGCTTCTTAAGAAAAGCAAATTCAAAACTGGTGTGTATTTTTTATAGGGCAGGGCAGCTTTAACCAACACCTCCAATCTCGTCTCATTGATTGGACTCCAGGTTGGCTGACTCCTGACTCCAATTAGCTCTTGAAGAAGTCTTTAGCCGAGGGGTTCACATACTTTCTCCACCCTGCACTGTGAATGTTTACATGGTGTGTTCAATAAAAACATGAAAACATATCATTGTTTGTGTCGTATTAGTTTAAGCAGACTGTGTTTGTCTGTTGTTGTGACTTAGACGAAGATCAGAACACATTTTATGACCAACTTTTGGAGAAATCCAGGTAATTCCAAAGGGTTCACATACTTTTTCTTGCAACTGTATATTATTAATCGAGACGGGTAACATTTAATCACACTTTGGAGTGCTTCTCTCCGCCATCTCCGCCGTGTGTTCATGTAGCGGCCGCGTGTGTGTAAACTGCCCCGCCCCCTCGCACACAGACGGGAGAGAGAGATCTCGTCTGGATTGGAAAGGTCGAAAATACACCATAGATGATTTTTTTTGTCTTTTTGCATGTTAGAAACGAGTTGGCGACACTAAGACTGCGATATAATGTTTATGTAGCAATAATACACATGACATATGACATAGGCTACCGATAAAAAGACCGATAACGTTGGAGCTTAACGGCCCGTAAAACACACGTGATGACGGCACCAACGAATCGACGACTGAATTAGTTGGCAACTAATTTGGTCATCGATTTTAATCGATTAAGTCGATTAGTTGTTGCACCCCTAGTGGGAACCACTATATGAGCACAGCATGTGTCTTAATGCTGATGAAAAAAGTGTTGCTGCATTGCAAGGTCATCTAAAAAAAATGTACATAGAAAAATGTAGAATCAAAATGAAGCAATAAAAACAACAATTGATAAATAGAAAAAAAGCTGGTAAATTCTAGCATGTACTATGCGATACGACCCGTTGCTAAAAGTTTTCTAATCTTCTTATCAGCGACAACTCACCATTTCCACCCGTTACACCATTGCTCCATTTCACACGGTTAAAAAGCTTAAGGAGCTCCCGATATCTTTCTGTCAGTTCCAGGTTGTTGTCTGTAATCTGCCTGCGTAAGATCTCCTAAAACTCATTTGAAACACCTACACTTAACCTAATAGTTCATACAGGAAGTCTCTTTCATTTCCCTAAAACAAGATGTGGTGAATGAGGAAATAAAGCAACCGTGACTCAGCATAAACAAAGAGAAAGAGAGCTGGCTAAATGTGAGTTTAGAGATGACATTCTCCATCAACAACAACATCAACAAGTCAATGTGTCATTCTGCAGCTGTGGGGCACAACACCAATTATGTTCTTTTTAACACATAACACTCTCCAAAGTGACTGCTAGATGACTCAATATAATGTGTGAATGAATAATAGATTAACTGATTGACAGGTTACCAAGGTGATTTGCTTCTGAGCTTGGATACCAGTTTCTTTAAAGCTGATTGCAGGTGTTTGTCTGCAGTTTATCTGATCTCCCCCGTCTGAAATGTAGACACAACAAAGCAGATCACAGACTGCCTCACTGAATGGTCGATTCACACACTAAGCATGGATACTGGCAGAGATTCCTGTGTGTGTGTGTGTGTGTGTGTGTGTGTGTGTGTGTGTGTGTGTGTGTGTGTGTGTGTGTGTGTGTGTGTGTGTGTGTGTGTGTGTGTGTGTGTGTGTGTGTGTGTGTGTGTGTGTGTGTGTGTGTGAGAGAAATTCTTTCCCTGTTCAGTCAGCTGGTAAACTTGACTGCTAACATCACAGATCTAGCTACAAGAGAGGATTGTAGAGGAAGAGACAAAGAACAATTCTGGTATATAACAACTCTTCATTACATCTTCATTTTTAGTGCACAAGAACCCTGTGTACACCAGAGGTTGTGCTAGACTTTTTCGCTGCCCGTCATTTTGACGGACAGGATCGTAAAACTTCCGTCAAAATCCAGAATTACCCGTTGGCCTTTACACAACTCTGACGAGGGGGGGGGGGAGCATGCTCGTGAACTGTCAACGCGGGGGGGGGGCGACAGTTCACATGCGCCGTGTTATGCATGGCTGCTGCACCTCGCGGGAGCGTGCACAGCGTAAAGCCAAAACTCACAGACATTTCAATGATCTGTACGGCACAGTTAGGTTTGGAAACGGTATAATTTCCTTTTTGGAGGGCATGCATAACACGGCATAACACCGGAGCCTCGCTGCGGGGAAACTTTGGCGCTGTTCCGAGTTTGTTCTAATCTGTCAAAATGACGGACTGCTTTCAGATTTGTCCGTCATTGTTAAAAAAAATCCGTCATAGACGGAAAATATTCGGTTAACGCGAGCTCTGGTGTACACACAACTTCAGTAAGTACAAAGGGTCGAAGTTGAGGCAGGAAATGGTTCTGCAAAACTGTGATGGATGATGACAGACAGTTTTGGGTCATCATTTTTCTCTTATTCTGCGCTTTGTTTTTAAATAAATACCTATAAATTACCTGCAAGTGTCTTGAACAGTCTCACTTTCTGTTTGTAGACTTCAGACATCATATAAGTATAAAAAGTATAACAATCTATTACAATTATTTCATTTTTAACTTTTGGCGAGGGACATCTTTCGATGCAGCTTGAATAAATACTTCATCACTGCACCACTCCAATAATGAAATGTATTCTGTACTTTATAATCATGGTGGTTCTGTGAAAGTAGGCCAAATATGACATTAATACATCCACCTATGGCGCGTTTCCACTGCAGCGGGTAGCTCGCTTTAAGCGTGCCGAGCCATGCGGGGCCCGTTTTTGGTTGCGTTTCCACTTGGCCTAGTACCGGCTCCTAATTCACAGTTTTTATGGCCCCATAAAATCGTGGTTCTAGGGCCAGGAACAACCAGGCTGAGTCGGGCTGAGTATGCTAAACTAGAGAGAGAATCGCTGGCAAGGGGGCTACAACTACAACAAGATGAACATATTTGACCGTGATTTAATTGTAATACACGTTTCAAAATGATGCCGAAGTAACAACATACTGATACCGGTTAGTAAAAACCATGAATTAATGCTTTGACAAGTCTGCAGACAGACGGCAGGCGAAAACCCTTTTAAAATGCGTGTTTTCTGAATGGAGCTTGGCTAAGCTAACGTTATGCTCCGACCGTCCACACTCACAACAACGGCCTATACAGACATAAATAAACCAGCGACTGTATTCGCCATGACACAGGCAGTCTGTGGTTTGTACTTAACTTTTGCCTAGTTTCTGAACAGATATGAAGAGCTCCGAGTGCTAAGAGCTAACGGCTGTGTTGTTTTTCTGGGGCTCTCATTGAAGATGACGTCACGGCTCCGCCTACACTGCGTTACTATAGTAACTACCCCAGTTCCTAAACTGTAATGGAAGCGCAGCATTAAAGTGAGCTGGGCCTAATAAGGCCTAACCAAACCGAGCGAGGCCATAAGTGTATTTAACCGATGTTTTTGACCGTGATAGAAGCCAGATTTGGGTTGGTTTTTTCATTCGTTTGTCAACCAGTCTGTATTAAACTGTTTTTTGAGTGTGAAGTAGGGGTGTAACGGTATCCATATTCGTACCGTCACGGTTCGGACGTCACGGTTCGGCACATGCAGTCACACGGCGAATACGCCTTTTTTTTACGAGTGGCAAAAAAAGTCTGTCATTCAGGGCAGTATCCACTTCACTATTTATAATCCAGGGGGCGGTATTGCGCCTAAAAGCTGTTTGCCAGCCGCCCTTAAACAACAAATGAAGAACAAGAACAAAACGAAAAAAATACCAGAAGAAGAAAAGTTAATATGGCGATTTCAGATAACACACAGGAGCAAAACCCACCTGCTTCTTTTAAATCAGCTGTGTGGGAACATTTCGGGTTCCCTGTGGACTACAATAACGATGAAGTGTGCGAGTGGTGGATCGGACGAGGACGGTGTGTCGGCGTTGTTCGACAGCGTTGCGGTATGCTAATGGGAACACACGCCAAACATGCTACATCATATCAGAAGGCATCACCCAGATTTGCCAATCACCGGAGCCCGGCAAAAGACAACAGCAGTTCAACAGCTTTATCCCCGCTGTTTTTAAGAAGCCAATAGACATGAGAGCAGTGAGACCAAAATAAATAACGGAAGCTTTTGGCTTATAATTTATGATGTAATATTTTCAAGACATTCTTTTTAGTTTTACAGCTTGATGAAACCTTTTTGTTTGACATCAGCCATTATAGATAATATGGCCATCTGAGTGTTGGTGGTTTGTTTGTAACTGTTTAATACAGTTAATTATTCAAAATGTCAGAGTTCCTTATTTTTAAACTGAAACTTGCACTACTGTTAAAAAATAAATAACAACAAACCTGGAATTATGCATTTGGGACTTTTTTTTGCTTTTTCTTGTTGTACCGAACCGTACCGAACCGTGACCGCCAAACCGAGGTACGAACCGAACCGTGACTTCTGTGAACCGTGACACCCCTAGTGTGAAGTTGTTTTTATGAGCGGTTCTCGAGAAAGTCCAAGCAACATAACCACAGCAGGCAGGCATGTTTTAAACAGACACTGCATGCAGTGTGCCTTGATTTCAAGTCTGCTGGTATGATGAGTGGCTCTGAAGTACGGACTCAAGTGTTTGCTGTCACTCTCAAGGCCAACACAAGAAAATTAAGGAAATTCAATTGAGGAAGTTTTGAAAGTTTTCTGTATCAAAAAACCTCTAAAATCAATATTATTTCCTGATCTATACAGAATCACACAAATACACCACTCTTCAAACAAACACTTGTGACTGATTACCACCACAACTGACATTCCTGCAGCACTTCCACCCACTAACAGAACATTTCTCTCGGAAACACACTGCATCCCTTTATCATTCTCCGTCCTCCTCCCTTACTCTCTCTATCTCCCCTCCTTCATTTGTGTCAGCTCAACGAATGCCATATAATTGTGTTAGGATTTTAATTTGCCCTACGCTTCCAAAAAGCAGTGCAAACCATCAAGCAACAACAACCACTTCACCAGTCAGCAGGTCGACACATGACACCAATGTTGTTGTATGGCACAAACATATACACACAGATTAATAAGCATATAGCAATTGTCTGCTGGCAGATGATGTATTTTGCTCAGACGGATTAATCCTTGTATTCTTTTGAATCTTTGAGAAAGTCTTAGGTTCTACACTATTTTATCGTCTACGAAGGACGTGTGCAGATTTATGCTTATATATAATTATCCACCTGCTGGGATGTCCAAACAGGTTAGAACAGCTCTCAACATGTGGAGATAAAATGACTTTCTTATGTAAAACACTTAAGTAAAAGTCATACCAAATTTAAGCATGTTTTTAGTATGTTATGTTTTATAACTACATATATTGTGTGCAATTGTTATGTTTTGGGATTTATTGAAAAAAACAATGTGAAAATGTTTCCCAAAAACCTGCATTTAGGTTTATAAAAGTATGCTTTTACACGCGATGTGTCCATGCTAAATAAAACAATATGTGTCGCTATCTTTAATCACAAGAAAGGCATATGATGTAAGGGAAGATCAAAACGTCAACGTGTGTGGATACGAACTGTAGGCCTATATATTTGTTTACATGCCAACATTATAATATAGGAATACTGGAAGAAGTCATGTAGTGTAAATGTCAATATAATTGAACCCTTGACAGATTTAGAAGTCAAAGTAAGTCAAGTGGAAGGTCAAAGGCTAAACAAAGAAGAAGCCATGAAAGTTGCGTTAATAATTACTGACAGTTAAAGTATGAGAAGGCTGCTTTGTAAAGCCGGATATCAAAAGATTAGTCACACCACAGGACTGGAACTGAGGCGTGAAATGTTCTGCATATTTATTTAATGAATGGATCTGTGACACTGAATGAAGTGAGTAATGACTAGTATGATAAACCTGTTTTATTAGAACTGTTGTTGAGCAGAGAAAATAGAGACTTGTTAGACTAGAGAAAGAACTATAAAAACACCTTTCACACTTGGAACCGGTCACGCTGCTAGGTTCCTCCATCTGTTTGAACAATGTCTTTTTGGAGTTCACACATAGGCCTCTGTTCAACAGGTCGATGTTGAATTTTCAAACTAAATAAGGGCCGATCCACATCCTTTAATATTGGAAAACGGCCGATACAGAGTCCAATGCAGCACTTGTATTTCCCTACATGTATATTTAGACAAGACAACTCTGCCAGAAAAGCCTGATTTGGTACATTCAGATGGCTCATGGGATGCCAAATAGCCATTTATATTTAATTTATTTTGGGCCAAAACTATGTTGACTGTCAAAATAACATTTTGCGAAGGTTAATACTGTTGTTTTTTGTTTGTTTGCCTCTTAAACATTGTAATGAAAGTTTTTTTTGTTTTCTTTAATTAAAAAAGGCCAGAAAACAAATATTGATATTTATCTACATTGTGATATGAGACCAGGGCTGCGTCTCACTTCTGTTAAATGGATTCCTTGCGTCCCTCAATTGCGTCGTTTCCCTGCGACTAGTCCCTCCCACCAGGGAAGCACGGAGAGACGCAAGGAAACCACGAGAAGCAGGGAAATGAGTTTTAAGAGCAATGGGCCGTCTTTTCCTCCGGAGCGTCACGTGAAGCGACGTCCGTTTGTGATGACGCCGCACAGCTGATCGTCTGACAGCAGCTCTGTCCCCGTTATTTTCCCCGTTAGTACACATTTACTGACACAACCATTTGTATCATCTGTTGTAGACCCAAGTAAATAAAATCAAATAAGAACTCATTCTCAAAAAAGATAAACGCCATTCTTAAAATGTATAAACGAAAAAAGCGATCATGAAAATGTTTCCAAAAAAAGAATAAAATGATTTTTGACCACTTTGTTGTTCAGATATATCACATGTTTGTAACTAAATGATACATGAATTGAAACAAAACACGGTATAAACTGAGGAGTGACTCCCGTGAGGTTCATGTGTTTTCTTCACTCCGCTGGGAAACTGCTGTCATGTCAAGAAGCATCAGATCAGTGCATGCACTGCATCAGTGCGATACACAGTAAGGGGGCGGGGCGAGTGTCTGAGGATTTCACCGGAGGATGGTCTGGTAGTTCCTCGATTATCGCTCCTCGATCCTCCGGCAAAAATAAGGCCACTGGGACCCTACTCAAGATGCCGCAGACAAATCAACTTCCGGTGAGACCGAGACCGAGGAGCGAGGAAATGAAAAATAAGAGAAGTGAGACGCAGCCCACGTATCGTCTGTCGTTATGGATATCGTAATATTGTTTATTTCTTCCATCTTTTCCTGATTTCAAAGGTTCCATTACAGTAAGACGATGTCATTTCCTGTTATATGTTCTATTACTTGTCTTTACCCACTTAGCGATTATTCTAAATAACTGATGGCTATTTATCAAAATTCTCATTGTGTAAAAACTAGGGGTGTAACGGTTCACAAACATTTCGGTTCGGTACGTACCTCGGTTTTTTGGTCACGGTTCGGTTCAGCAGATTTTTTTTTCACAAAACATATATATATTTTTTTATTATTATTAAACTGTGAATATTCACTCAAATAAATACAAAATATAATAAAATAAACATTAAGGTGCAGCATTTCGATGAACTGAAATAATCTGTATTTGAACTTTACTGTACAAGTACTCACAAAACATAAACTATTAGTTTTGGGTTTTTAATTATTATTAAACTGTGAATATTCACTCAAATAAATACAAAATATAATAAAATAAACATTAAGGTGCAGCATTTCGATGAACTGAAATTATCTGTATTTGAACTGTACTGTACTAGCACCTAAGCAGCCAGTTTGACATTAGGACTTGCTTGTCATTGTATTTTCATGTTGTTTAAAGAAAAATGAACTTTTCCACATTGCTTGCCGAAAGGGCAGATCTGCTGGCACTAGCAATGTCTCCTGCTGTGGAGAAAACCCTCTCGCTAGGGACAGAGGTAGCAGATACAGCCAGGTAGCGCTTTGCTAACATGGCAACATAAGGATATTTGGCGTTTGTAATAGCTTTGGCTCGGTCTGAACTTTTTGCGAGTGGTGGAGGCTTAAATGCTAGCGGGAGTTGGGTTTGCGCTTCAGTCTTTTTTCTTTTGGTACCGGTGATATTCACGATCGGGTGATGCCTTTTCAAGAGTGTGCAAGTTTGATGTATTGCCAGCCGCGTAACCAATTTTAGTTGAACAATGCCGACAAACAGCTTTGGTTCGGTCCACCTGTCTTTGTCCATCATCCTTGTATGTAACTGCGAAACCAAAATGTTCCCAAACCGGAGACTTCAATGATGCTGGAGGATTTTCGAGCTCAACTTTATCTGCGTTCGCCATTCATTTTCGACAGTTCCTCAAATTACTGACTAAATTTGAACGCATCCCTCTGACCAGCTCTCATAGCATGCCCTCTCATCCAATGAAATGACTTGCTCGCTCTATGACGCGATGAGCCCAATGTGAGGAAATTACTCTGAATGCTGCGACGCAGCACCTGAGATTACTTCCAAGAAGTTGTTCACGTTCTCAATTTTTTACGTTTAACGTTATATTCGTTCGGTACACTTCGGTACACACGTGTACCGAACCGAAGGGCCCGTACCGAATAATTTCGGTACGGGTACGTGTACCGTTACACCCCTAGTAAAAACGTATTTAAAGCAATGCTGGTCAACCATACAAAATAATGCCGATATCGATATATTAAAAGATCAAATTATTTTCATATCGACCGATACCTTAAAGTCTCAGTGCTCCCAAGATATTTAAAAACGTCCACATTGGCCAAGCAGGAAGTTATTTTGAATGTATTAGGTTAGCAATTGCTTTGTACAACATGTCGTTAAGCTGGCATGTTATCTTCATCAGCGAAGTAGATGAAGAGTTAGTCAGTCTTTGATTTTTTTTACAACTCTGGTGGCTTTGCATGTAAAACTGGCAGAGTATTTCCTGGCTACAGTGCATGTCTGAAAGAGGCTGCAGATGGAGAGTTTGTTGATTCGGGTGTGTGTCGCAGAGAGCAAGCTGAATGAAGCCTGGAGAGAGAGAACAACTGCTAAAAAGGTTCAATCATCTATTATTTACGTTATTTGAACAATATGATTGATTTCACAGTCAATTATTTAGAGTTACAACGATTTGCTGTTGAATCTATTAGTTAACAGACAGAACATAAATAGTAAAACATTTTCTTAATCCATTATTGATTTAAGTGATATTGGAGAAATGTCAATGGCAATACACTGGTGGGAACGCAGACAGAAACATAAATCCAATCCGGACCCCACACAATGTCCCTGCCGAATTCAACTCTGTGTGCACGTTCACATGGAAGAGTTGCTATATTAAGAACCAAACCAACAAGTTGGGAATGGGAGTTATTAAACCCTCCAGCAGTGAGTTTGCATCGGTCCTGAAGTAACCAGCTGCGATTCCTGACCATGTGCAACACGCCATGAAACACGCTGTGTACAAATAGTTAGGTGTAAATAGGGCTGTAGCGATACACTAATCTCACGATACGATACACGATATTCAGCAAACGATATGATTCGATACACTTATATCATTTTCTGAAAGATTTTAAAAAGGGACAGTGTGATTTTGGTGACATCTTGTGAGTGTTCCATTGACTTGGATTGAATTAATTCAACTGAAAACTGAAAGCATCAATTATACAATATATGGCTCTGACAGAGAGTCTACAGCTTGCAAATGCTGGACAAAATGAATCAAAAGATGTGGTGAGAAAATTAGTTTCATTTATTGAAACAGTGCAAACTGTAGCTTACAAGCCTTTGAAACTTAAGTACATAAAGTGCAGTATCACAATGGCCAATGGAGAATTAAGGTGCAGCAGGTGGCCGAACACGGGGGATTTGAATGGGAGTTGTTAGAAATTAAAATCAATGTTTTGATGGCATAAAGTACCTTAAACATACCGTCAGTTTAAATGCTGTTTTATACTGAAAAACCAGAAGTTCTTGTGCACAACCAGTTGTTAAGCTTTTATTCTGAAAATCCTTCATCTCCGGTTAGCATTTAGCATGTGGCTAATATACCATTTCCTATAGAGGTGAATTTAGTAGCGATATGACACGGAGTGTTGCACACCGAAACCTACTGATTTCAACACTACAACTATAGACGTCGAGATATTATTATTGCTGAATATTAAATGAAGGTACAGTTTATTTGAATACGTTTGTTTACAGACGTGGGTAGCATTAGACAACATTCGGAACTACCGGAAATGATACCAGCCGTGAGGTATTTTTGGAGTATTGATTACAGCGTTTAAAATGTATTAAATGAAAAGTCGTGAAAGAGATAAGGAGGAGAACATGCGTGTTTAGTTATATATTTAATGTACAATGTCTGAATCCTCTGTAATGCGCAACAACGAACATTGGAGACGTGGAGGGCCGGCCCCCAGCAGCGCCAACCGGCCCACAGGGAGGAGCCAGCAGAGGATATTTAACAGCTGGAAAGGTGGAGCTCGCTCTCTTCCCTTCGCTCACGAGAGCCAGAACACAGCTGTTTTTCTGACTGAACCATCTTTTGCTTGTAACATTACCGCGCTTTTTATTAATTAAAGTATACATTTGAACATTCTCAGAGACTCACTTAGTCTCCTTTTTAAAGCTTCTCTCCTGGACGCGAGAATAACGAACACAGTTATCAGACTTAATGTATCGATACCCGCGGCTGAAATATCGATACTTTCTCGGAAAACTAAATATCGATATATATATATATCGCAGGATCGATTAAATTGCACAGCCCTAGGTGTAAAGTGCACAAAATAGGATAGACATTTATTATTGTCATACAGATGCCAAGAACTGGAAGCTTGCATTGTATTTGTATTGTTTTACTTAGGATCAAATATGCCTATGACTAGTCTATAAAACAGTAGATGTCTTTATTTATTTAGCTTTGGATAGATATATACACACATACACAGGTACTTTTGCAAAAACCAAGCAGCTCATAAACATCAGATATAAAAACACCACTAAATAATTGTATTATTATTATTTTGTTGTTTTTTTCATCCAAGAGATGCCGCTAAGAAACTATGAATATGAAAACTTCCGACAGTTCCTCTTTGTGTGGAAGCTTGGAGCTGTATTTTCAGCCTAACCCTTAAAGAAGGGGGCTTCATTAAGCTGACAGGGAGAATACAGACAGAGTTCACTGTCACTGAGTGGGAGAGTGTGTAGGTGCCGGTTTGGAATTAGGCCAGAGTGACTTTATGCCAGGCAGAGACACGGCTGTCAACTTCACAGGTAATGATGCAATGAAGATCGCACTTCCAACTACTTGGCTCCTAACTCAGCCGGACTGCTTTTCTTTGGACTCAGTTGCCCATCTTGCACATGCTCTGCATCTTGCAGTAAATGATAGATTTGACCTAATCAGCCATTGTGCAGGAGGACAGCTTTTTAGACACAGTTAACAGTTAATGATCAGTTATAAAAGGGTCAACTATTGGTCAGGAAATGATTGTGATTACCATAACTAATACAGGCTGATGTTTAATTTACTCACAATAGAAGGAAGCCAATGAAGGTAGAATCATTTCTTTTTCTAGGACAATTCACTATGCGTTTTTCTCAAATCTTTGCATCGCGTCTGTCCGTCAACTGCTATTTGAAAACTAAATGAAGTCTCTTTTCTATCAAAATAAAAGACTTGTCCTTTAAGAACCTAAACAGATATGTTACTTGTGACTACAAGGGGAGGCTTTTTTTTAACAAGCAGCTCACTTGTAATGTCTCCTATTTGTTTTAATAAAGCTATCCCGAAAGTAGTAGTTGTTTTCATGTTATTTGAGATTTTATTCAAAGATGAAGACGTTTTACAATATCCTCACTCTGTTGTTAAAATACAAATGAAGTCAATTCTAAATAAGACATTTCTTAATGGCTTTGTAAAAACTGGTTCAGTGTCTAGAGAGGTAACTTTGCTGTAATCCAACTAGTTAGCCAGTTACTTATAAACCACATGCCAGGATTAAGCATCATGTGTTCTGGCGGCTGGTGGTGACCTCTAACAATAAGCTAATGAACTCAGGTTGTATCAACAGCATCCTCCTTCTGTCGGAGGAAGTGTTGAAACCTCCAACAGAAGGAAATTAGGTGGGAACAAAGACATCATTTTGTTATTGCTGAATCAGCTAGTGTTTACATTTCTTTTCTTACTCTCACATAAAAAATACATTATACCAGAAATGTGCAATGACTAAGAGCCAACTACAGTCTTTGTGTGTGTCTGTACTTTTCTCCACCCGATTCCCCGATGCATCACGATTCATACCAATGCGTTGCATCCTCAATTTTCTATATTACTGCACATGGCTTCTTTTTCATCAATGAATACCAGGGTTTCCCACACATAGACTGTACTGGGCGGGCCGCTCGGGATAACCTCAGCTCAGGTGAGGTAAAGGACTCTGAGTGTTTAGATAGTTAACTTAGTCTAAGTTCTCAGTGGGTCTCAAACGGTGTGGTCACCATTTATGTGAACACATAAATGTTGAATCGGCCATGCATCGGGTCTGGCAGTCGGACCAAACAATCACTCTGATTGGCTGTTCAGCTAGCGAATCAGTGCATGAGAAGCGAAACGGAAGTGAGGGACGTAAACAAACGATTTAAGAAGGCACACACAGATTCATTTTCATCTCATCATGGCGATCTGGAATGACGCAAACGAAGACCAGCTCATCACCTTGATCCAGTAGAGGCCAGCTCTGTACGACATCACAGAGACACCTCGAGAAGAGGTACTCGAACCGAGTAGTGAAAACCGGACTCTGGCGAGAGATTGAAACGCAACTTGGTTTCTCGGGTAAGATTATATTTTTCATCAATTGAGCTCTTCAGCAGATACTGTTGGCTTTTTATTGTTTGCCGGCGTACAGTGACGTTAACGTGAAATGTAATTTGTTATTTCAACCTTGTGTTTTGTTGTCATCTTGTTGCTAGCTGTTGCTAGCTGTGCCGTTTGGCACTGCATATAGATATGAATTGGACATGCTAACTAGCCACAATGCTTACATCGTTTATTTGTGTGCTTCAGAGAAAGAGCTAAGGAAGAATTGGGATTCTCTGCGAACCCAGTACACCCGGTACAGGAGACTTGCCCCTTCGGGTAGTTGTGGAGCACAAAGGACTGGCAGACAGCAGTGGATCATAACCAGGCTGCCGTTTTTAGAGCCCTACACAAGAAGGAAGGAGAGTACTTCGAACCTCACCATCACGGTAACTATTTTATTTGTTGAGTACAAATAAGTGTTTCTTGCTTCTTTCATTTACAAAAACATTATTTTCATTCATTTGGTGGTTACAGTGTTAAATATAACAATAACAGAATAATATATATATTATTGTATTACAATTATTGATGTGCTCATCACCTTAATGTTGCAGCTGGTAAAGGAGGAGCTAATTGAAATTACATGATATACTGCTGGGTAGCTTATGAAATTCACCATGGGTTCAATAACGCTTTTATCTAACCTATAATAATACATGATAAAAATATGTCTTTATATTTTGTAGTGTTCTGAATCTTCTAGAACAGGGGTTCCCAACCAGTCGATAGATTCCCAGTCGATCGCGAGATGTGTCTAAAAATAGAACAACAATATTCAGTTGTATCGTTAATGTCCTATAACATAATCTTCCTGTGCCAGAATAATACACTTGAACGCATCAAAGCTTTGTGATTGGCCGGCGTGACCCCATGTGTCGGGGCGTGGCTTGTGGGCAGTGGGCACTAGTTCGCTGACGTTGTCCGTGTCAACAGGAGTGACAGTCCGCACACACACAAGACCGCAATGGCAGAAGCAAAAAAGCCCAAAATATATAATTTTCACTCCGAGTGGGAGGATGATTATTTTTGTATCTATTCCAATTCAAAGTCCATCTGTCTCATCTGCAATGCGAGCGTGGCTTTATCGAAGAAGGGTCTTTTAGGAGCGGCATTTCAAAACAGTGCACAAACGCTAGGGAGGGGCCTGAAAGAACAGCTAAATGCACAGCAGTCCACCAGGCCCAACAACAAGAGCAAGGCTGCTACCTAGCATCTTATCGTGTCAGTCACGTTCTTGCGAAACACATGAAGTCTTTCAAAGATGGCGAAGTTGTGAAAGAAGCATTCCTGGAGGCTGCCGACGCGCTTTTGGGGGACAGTAAAAATAACAGTAGTATTTCAACAGGTTTTTGAATACAAACTCAAGTTTGATACCGTTATTAATCAGCTGTAAGTTTTAGTTTGTTTGAACATATTCATTATAATTATTGTACAAAATGGTATAAGAATGCAAACATTAAGATCTGTTCTGTTTAAATTGATTATAGTCTATCATCAATTCAGGTTAAGAAACTAGTGTTGCTTGCATTCTATTTTAAAAAGGCATTTATTTGTATACTCTACTAAAATGCAACAAAAAAAGGGTTTGATTCTATTAATTTAGTCTTTTTTATTGCACTTTGGCAGCAGATTCCTGTGTAGCTTCAGATCTGAGTTGTCTTATTAGTAAGCCTCATTTATACTTTTGTAGCAACACTATTTTTATATAATGGCAAAGAAAGGGTTCAGAGTCTTTTCTTTTTTCCTGTGTCATATGTGGCAGCACTGTTCAATGTTTCTTAAAAACATTACCCACTGTAGTGACGTGTGAATAAACTCCAACACTGTTGTGTCACTTCAGTTAAATACTTGTATGTGTGTCGATTAGAAAGAGGAAAGATAAAGGATCTGCAGTATTTTATGAAGTATTAATCGTACGAAGGTCAGTTTTATACAAGTAGAAGTGTGTATTTACCTGGTAGTAGGCTGTCAGTAATGATCTCTATTTGGACTGGTAGATCTCGGCAGACTGGCAACTTTAAAAGTAGCTCTCGGTTCAAAAAAGGTTGGGCACCCCTGATATAGAAGTATGTCTTTAGCATCTGACTAGAGCATCACAATGTGTCTACAATGTACCTCTCACACTTGACCACACCCCAAACGAATGGCACACACATTTCAGGGTATTGTTTTGTTATGAATGCTTAGTAAACAGTTTTAAGAAGCCATGGTATTAAATCCAACTAACTGAATTTATTTTAAAAAATGTGGCTGCAGAATCAACCCTCGGTGGTGCTGGTCGAGGTTTCACTGCTGGTGGAGTCCTTCCACTTTGATGCTGAGCCCTGCCTGGCAGAATCCACCATCTGCACCACACCGGCACCGCTCGGAGAGAGGCCAAGCACACTCACTCGAAGGCCTCCGGCGAAGCGCAGGATGATGATACTAAATGAGATACTGTCTACTGCTGTTCATTGTTCAAGATTGAAATGTAAATGGATAAGCCTTTTTCCTGCCCCTCTATTCACATGTAGCCTTTCATACGTGATGGTTTCTTCATTCTCGAACTGTTGTGGAGCAGAACTATACAGTTGCAGGATTAGTCTCAAGTACCTCAATATAATTATAGTATGTCTGCACTTTGTGCTCATTTCATCATTCATTCATGTATTTTATATTCTACTAAAACTGAATCAAACTATAAACAAGGTGGCCTGTTGGGATTAATATATATATACTGTTGCAAGAAAAAGTATTTGAACCCTTTGGATTCTCCACACATAGCGTTGTGTGTTCTTTCCAAACAACTCAACTTTGGTTTCATCTGTCCACAGAATATTTTGCCAGAAGTGCTGTGGAACATCCAGGTGCTCTTTTGCAAACTTCAAACGTGCAGCAATGTTTTTTCTGGACAGCAGTGGCTTCTTCTTCTGTCCTCCCATGAACTCCATTCTTGTTCAGTGTTTTACGTATCGTAGATTCGTCAACAGAGATGTTAGCATGTGCCAGAGATTTCTTTAAGTCTCTAGCTGACACTCTAGGATTCTTCTTCACCTCATTGAGCATTCTGCCCTGTGCTCTTGCAGTCATATTTACAGGACGGCCACTCCTAGGGAGAGTAGCAACAGTGCTGAGCTTTCTCCATTTATAGACAATTTGTCTTACCGTGGACTGATGACCATCAAGGCTTTCAGAGATACTTGTGTAACCCTTTCCAGCTTTATGCAAGTCAACCATTCTTAATGGTAGGTCTTCTGAGAGCTCTTTTGTGCGAGGCATGGTTCACATCTGGCAGACTGGCAATGCTTCTTAAGAAAAGCAAATTCAAAACTGGTGTGTATTTTTTATAGGGCAGGGCAGCTTTAACCAACACCTCCAATCTCGTCTCATTGATTGGACTCCAGGTTGGCTGACTCCTGACTCCAATTAGCTCTTGAAGAAGTCTTTGGCCTAGGGGTCCACCCTGCACTGTGAATGTTTACATGGTGTGTTCAATAAAAACATGAAAACATATAATTGTTTGTGTCGTATTAGATTAAGCAGACTGTGTTTGTCTGTTGTTGTGACTTAGACGAAGATCAGAACACATTTTATGACCAACTTATGCAGAAATCCAGGTAATTCCAAAGGGTTCACATACTTTTTCTTGCAACTGTATATATATATATATATATATATATATATATATATATATATATATTAGGGGTGTAACGGTACACGTACCCGTACCCTTCGGTTCGGTACACATGTGTACCGAAGTGTACCGAACGAATATAACGTTAAACGTAAAAAATTGAGAACGTGAACAACTTCTTGGAAGTAATCTCAGGTGCTGCGTCGCAGCATTCAGAGTAATTTGCTCCCATTGTGTTCAACGCGTCAAAGAGCAAACAAGTCATTTCATTGGACGAGCTGGTCAGAGGGATGCGTTCAATGTAGTCAGTAATTGAGGAACTGTCAAAATGGCGAACGCAGATAAAGTTGAGCTCGAAAATCCTCCAGCATCATTGAAGTCTCCGGTTTGGGAACATTTTGGTTTCACAGTTACGTACAAGGATGACGGACAAAGACAGGTGGACCGAACCAAAGCTGTTTGTCGGCATTGTTCAACTAACATCGGTTACGCGGCTGGCAACACATCAAACTTGCACACTCTTTTGAAAAGGCATCACCTGAACGTGAATATCACCGGTACCAAAAGACTGAAGTGCAAACCCAACTCCCACTAGCATGTAAGCCTCCACCACTCGCAAAAAGTTCAGACCGAGCCAAAGCTATTACAAACGGCAAATATCCTTATGTTGCCATGTTAGCAAAGCGCTACCTGGCTGTATCGGCTACCTCTGTCCCTAGCGAGAGGGTGTTCTCCACAGCAGGAGACATTGCTAGTGCCAGCAGATCTGCCCTTTCGGCAAGCAATGTGGACAAGTTCATCTTTCTTTAAAACAACATGAAAATACAATGACAAGCAAGTCCTAATGTCAAACTGGCTGCTTAGTACAGTACAGTTCAAATACAGATAATTTCAGTTAATCGAAATGCTGCACCTTAATGTTCATTTTATTATATTTCGTATTTGAGTGAATATTCATAGTTTAATAATAATTAAAAACCCAAAACTAATAGTTTATGTTTTGTGAGTAGGCTACTAGTACAGTAAAGTTCAAATACAGATTATTTCAGTTCATCGAAATGCTGCACCTTAATGTTTATTTTATCATATTTTGTATTTATTTGAGTGAATACATTATTCACAGTTTAAAATTATTTAAAAAAAATATGTTATGTTTTGTGATAATTTTTTCTGCTGTACCGAAAACGTACCGAACCGCGACCTAAAAACCGAGGTACGTACCGAACCGAAATGTTTGTGAACCGTTACACCCCTAATATATATATATATATATATATGTTTATATCACGGTCTGTTCTTCTTCTCTGTTTTCTGGTTGTTGCCTCTTTTGAATGACTAATACACACTACCGCCGGCTGCTGGTAAAGAGAGTTATTGCCACTCACGCACTGAAGTCTTTGCGGTGTGTTCCCGTGCGACACATGGCCAAGACGCAGGAGAACACGGCGACGCAACAGCCAGCGTCGGCGAGTCCTCTGGTGACTGCTTGGTGTGTCAGGGCCTTTAGACTGACAAAGACATTAGAGTCCTGCGGGAGGCAAAGAGGAGGCAAATCCTACTTTGATTGAACTAAGTATCGTGCTGTTTTATTTTCTTTAGTTTTTTGCCCACCAGGCTATAATCATGTGTATTTTCTCCATTCCTGTTCATGTGTCTTCTCGCAATTATCACTGGCCCCGTGTATCTCGTAATCGATATAACCGGCCTGCTCTCGTCTATCCCACATGCTCCACTGAGATCCACCATCTAGTTGCAGGGGGCCTGTGGAACTGCCAGTCAGCTGTTCCTAAGGCTGACTTCATCTCTGGCTACGCCTCCCTGCAGTCTCTGGATTTCCTTGCTCTCACTGAGACGTGGATTACTCCATCCCAGAGATGGGGACTCGAGTATGCGACTCGGACTCGAGTCGCACTTAAGTCGCACACACAGAGACTTCAGACTTGACTTGGACTCGTGACCAAAAGACTTCAGACTCGACTTAGACTCGTGTGTTGGGACTCGTGAACAATCATTGTGTTTTCTATTTTTGGCGTATTAAAGGTGGGGTAGGTACATTTGAGAGAAACCGGCTCGAGATCGCTAGAATTTGAAAATACACAACCGGAGATAATCTGCTAGAGGCTCCTACTTCCTTATAGAGCCCGCCTCCTCCAACACACACGAACGCGCACATGACCAATGAGGGCACGAGATAAGTTTGTGCCCAGGTGGAAGGCTGACAGGCAGGTAGGCCATCTAGTTATTTTAGCCGGGCTCATTACGCAGACGTGCGCGCCTCTGTTACTACCTCGTAGTAACACAATAGCGACCGGCGGCACACCTGCGGCTGTACCGCTTGTAATTAGGTTCAACTACAAAAACTTCGAACAAAACGCCGGCGGCACCAACAAAAGGAGCGCACACTGCAAAGTCTGCAATATCAAAATCAAGGATGCTGGCGCAACAACGTTGAATTTCATCAGGCACTTGAAAACTCACCCGGAGAGGTCAGTCACATTAACGCATATGGACGGTTAGCAAACATGTTTAGCTCAGCATCAGCTATGTAATGTTAACTTAGCTTGCTACTAGCTTTGCAACTGAATATTTGAAAAGATTAGTGAATTGCTTGTCACACTTGTTTGAGTTGAATGGCTTTGACATCCAACTCTTGACATGACATAAAAAAGGTCGGTAACGTTAATCATTACCCGCTTTTAAGTACTTTTAACAGTTTCCCTGCGGGGGATTAATAAAGTATTTGTGATACTGATTTCTGATTCTGAGGTGTTTTGCTTATAAGTTGTTTGCATTTAGCTAAAGTGTGATGTTTTTCCTCATATTGCATTGCAATAGCCTGTTTAAAGTGATCATATAACAAACAACTAATCAGTACTGATACTGTATGCTAATAGATATAGGAGTGATAATAACACATTAAATGCTTTGAATTTCTTAGATATAGCTGTGCAGTATTCTTAACAGACTGGATACCAGCAGACAATAGAAGGCTTATTACAACCAGAAGAGACATGAGACTTTTATTTTTTTAGAGACTTGAGACTTGACTTGGACTCGTGACCAAAGACTTGAGACTTGATCAAGTCTCACCCCACAAAGACTTGAGACTTGACTTGGACTTGTGACCAAAGACTTGAGACTTGGACTTGCAAAAAAAGACTTGTGAACATCTCTGCTCCATCCAACACATCCACCCCAGCAGCTCTCTCCACAGCATATTCCTTCTCCCATACACCCAGACCCACTGAGGTAGCACTGGTCTCCTGCTCTCTCCCAAATGGAGCTTTTCCCTCTTCAAGCTACCTAACTTCACTCCTTCCACCTTTGAATTCCATGCCGTCACAGTAACCCATCCTATACAATTAACCATTGTTGTTCTCTACCGTCCACCAGGCGCCTTGGGGGACTTCTTGGAGGAATTAGATAATCTCCTCTCACACATCCCTGGAACTGGCCCTCCCGCTGTACTTCTCGGAGACTTCAACCTCCAGACGAGGAAGATAGCTGAACTAACATCTCTTTTAACCGCCTTTGCTTTCTCACTGTCTCCGTCCCCACCAACTCATAAAGCTGGCAGTGTCCTTGATCTCATATTCTCAAGGAACTGCTCTACTTCTAACCTCTCTGTAAACCCGCTCCATACCTCCGATCACTTCTTCATTTCATTCTCTCTACCCCTTTCCAAACATAACAAACTAATCTCTTCTCATCCTGCACCTGTCCGCCGTAACATTCGTTCTCTCTCCCCCTCTACCCTTGCCTCATTGGTTCTCTCAGCCCTCCCTTCCTCTGACTCGTTCCAACTCCTGCCTCCAAACTCTGCTGCAGAAACTCTCCTCTCTACTCTCTCATCCTCTCTGGACTCTCTCTGTCCTCTCAAATCTCGGCAGGCTCGTCAGTCCCCTCCTGCTCCCTGGCTAAATGACGCACTGCGTGCTACTCGAACCGTCCTTCGGGCAGCAGAGCGGAAATGGTGGAAATCCAAACACCATGACGACCTCCTAACCTATCAGGCTCTCCTCTCCTCTTTCTCTGCTTCGATCTCTCGGACAAAAAGCACTTTCTTTCAAGATAAGATCCAATCTTCCTATTCCAATCCCAAAAAACTATTTTCCATCTTCTCCACCCTCTTGGACCCTCCCAAAGCCCCTTCCCCCTCCTCCCTTCTGTCAAGCGACTTTGTTGACCACTTTGAAAAAAAGGTTGATGATATTCGCTCTTCTTTTTCTGACTCACCTTTACTCACCGCTGGGTCACCAGAGATCACCTGGGTCACCCACACACTAACCTCCTTTTCCCCTCTCTCTCCAAGTGAGGTTCTTACCCTCATTACCTCTGCCTGTCTGCCTGGAGGTTTGAAGGGATTGGGTCCAGAGGACAGGTGGTAGACCTGTCCTCTGGACCCTATCCCTTCAAACCTCCTTCAGACTATTGCTCCTGATATTCTACCGTTTCTCACCCATTTCATCAACACTTCTCTAACTTCTGGTCACTTTCCAAACAGTCTCAAGGAGGCAAGAGTAAACCCTCTCCTAAAGAAACCCACTCTCAACCCGTCTGATGTTATAAACTACAGGCCTGTCTCTCTCCTCCCGTTCCTGTCTAAAACACTTGAACGCGTAGTCTTTAAACAACTCTCCTGTTATCTCCATCAGAACAACTTTCTGGATCCGCACCAGTCTGGTTTCAAGGCAGGTAACTCACAGAAACTGCCCTCCTTGCTGTCACTGAGGAACTGCACACGGCTAAAGCAGCCTCCCTCTCTTCTGTCATCATCCTTTTGGACCCGTCTGCTGCATTCGACACGGTGAATCATCAGATCCTCCTTTGCACTCTCCAAGAACTTGGAGTTTCAGGCTCTGCACTTTCCCTCATCCCCTCATACCTCAAAGACCGTACCTACAGGGTAACTTGGAGAGGGTCGGAGTCGTAGAGAGTGAGTATCGGCCGATCTCGATCGGTGACCGATCGGAGCATCCCTAGTTTATTTAATAAAAGAGCACATGTTCAATGTGAAAAGTGACAGTAGATAGTTTAGTTGCAATTTGGTGCTATGTTTGGCAGGAGACTGAGATGCTTCCAAATTATAATTACTTGACATGCAGTGAACTTCTTTATTTATAAAAATCTGCATACTCTAAATAAACTTTTCTCTTCTAATTTACTGCTCATCAGACAGTGACTTTCATTAACACAAGTTATGAAGTCAGTTATGTCAAATATTGCTGTTGAATTGAAAACTGACAAAATTGAAGGGTTTAGAGTCAGAGCGTAAAGAAAAGGTGAGTTTTTTTACATCTATTGAATCAATATTCGTTTTTAAAACAAGGATTGATTAAAAAAATATCTGCAGCCTTTCATGTAACACTACATATTGGTGTCCTGCTACAGTGCCTGGACGCAGTATTACTATCTCTGAACACACACACGTGCGTTGTGCACAGTGCCAGTACAGAGTGTGCCAGGTTGCCTTTTCTTGCCAACAGCGTCTTATTCCATATATAAAGAGAGTTACAGAGCCGAGTCCTGACAGTGTGTAACAGCGCTCCGTGCTGTGTTAGTATTCAGATTGACGACGCCACTACCCTGCAGAGGATTACTGATACCAGACCACACCTCTGCTGTCTGCAGTCTACATTGTTAACATTATGATGTTTGTTTGGGGAAATTCTCTCTAGAGCTATGATAAAACATCCTGGAAAAGGAATTGCTGTTGTAACAAGATTGTAACACCCCAGTGCAATAGCTGCATGAGGTGCTATTCAAGTCCATACATCTATTTATTTTGATCTTAAATCAACATCACAAAATGATGAAGACATGCTTTTGGACAAGATAGGCTCTAAAATTGAAAAACAGACAAAGATTTAGATTCAGCTATTCTTCTTGAGTATTTCCTGAGGGTGGATCAGGAGACGCTGTGAACAATAACACAATTCAGATGAAAGAATGTGGACGTTCTAATAAGTAATGAACCTGTTGCTAATATTCATAGTACCTAATGAAATCAGGGAGAAACTAAACATCGCTGCCAAACTGTTTTTCCAAATTATTTTAAATAAAACCCCAGTGGCGTATGCAGAAATAAAAGTGTGCCATCTCAGTTAATGAAGTGATTTGTAAATAAAAGTAAAATTCATGTTTGTTGTTGTGTTAACTCTCCTTAAAAGCCGTTGCATCTGACAACAATCAGGACAACAGGGGATTCAAAGGTTCAGAGTGATAGGGCTAAATACAGAACATAGCAGACCCTTGAACCTCCATAAAAAAAAGGGTATAAAAAAATACACAAAATATAACATTACAAGGTTTCACCTGCTATAAGGGATATTCCCTCAGAGGTGCCAAGCACAGGCTTGTACTTGCAGCATGGTATGTTCAAACCATGATAAGGCTTCTTAAAGCATTCATTCACATTATACTTAAAATGTGGGTTTCCCCTTCATTCTTTTCAGTTCTCAACTCCAAATCCTCCACAGAATGCTGACCAAACCCGACACTGGCCTGCAGAACATTGCTGCAGACCCTGATATGAGGAATTGCACCAGGCAAGCAGTCCGCCAGCAGGGAAACAAGCAGGGCACGAGAAGACAAATGTAGCTCCAAGTAACATGGTTTCACACAGAGCTGCAACACTGATGCAGCTCAATGTACACTTAGGTGGGATAACACTTATCTGCTGATATAAGCTAAATCATCAGCAACAATGCAGAATGCACATGTTAGGATTAGGTGTACACAATTGAATGCATGTATATAACTGGATAACTTAAAAGCTAAGGTGGATAATATATTTTAGAAACACTTGTTTAAATCGTCTCTCCGTCAATCGAGTTTTCCACAAGCTGCTAGCTTCAGTGTTGTAGTCAAGTCACCAATTCACGAGTCCAAGTCACTCTCGAGTCACCACTCTTCGAGTCCGAGTCACCAAGGGAGAGTCGTAGTCGAGTCCGAGTCCAAGTCACCCAAGGAGTGTCCGAGGCGAGTCTGAGTCATCATTACCTGTGTCCGAGTCAGAGTCCAAGTCACCCAAGGAGTGTCCAAGTCGAGTCCGAGTCACCTAAGAAGAGTCCAAGTCAAGTCTGAGTCACAAATCTTCATGTATTAATATGATATATGTGTTGAAATGTAGCTGCTCCTCTACATTGCTTTTATCCTGTCATGTTATACTAATCTGTCTATTGAACTGCTGTGAAGCGAGTTTGGCTACAATTCTTGTCATAGGTGCTACACAAATATAAAGCTTATTACTAATATTAATATTATTATTTTTATTATTGTAAATGACCTTTAATATGTCTAACTATATTTAAAATGAGAAGTGATTATATTTGTATGCCAATATTTTCATATGGTAAAGTTTTCGTTCTGCACTTTTATTTTGATAGTAATAAGATCGGGACTCTTATTTTGAAGGAACTTTTACCTTTAAATCGGTTTACCAGTAAAGATTAAGCCCCAGAAAGCACATGGCTACTTGGCATGCAAAATGACCATTCTGCATGTTAAGTAAACATGTGCTTTCGTGTTATCAGCTGAATCTTTATTTATTGATTAGATCACCTGATGATAGTGTTCAAGACAGCCTACATGTCTTAACTCGATCCTTAGAGTAATGTGTTACAGAGCCTTCTCTTCAATATTGTTTCCACATAACGAGCATTTTGCGCTGCTCTTTCCCAATGTGGAAGCAGAATGTGTGAAAGCATACAGCACGATGCAGGGTGTGTCTCTAGACATCTTTAGACTGGAATAGCGGGGCCAAGTACGTGAACTCGCCTCACAGGTGCACACGCCAGGATAGAGGACATCAGACTCCAGAGAAAACTTGCTCGAGTCCGAGTCCAAGTCGGAGCGTCAATGTACAACTCGAGTCCGAGTCAAGTCATCGTACGCGATAATTCACGAGTCCAAGTCATCGTGCGCGAGAATTCACGAGTCCAAGTCATCGTGCGCGAGAATTCACGAGTTCAAGTCGCGTCCATCAGTGCGCGAGTCCGAGTCGAGTCACAAGCCCCGAAAATCGGCACTCGGGTCCGAGTCGAGTCCAAGTCCAGGACTCGAGTACTTCAAAGCTGTAGGTAAATAAAGTGTAGATAATATATGTGAAATTATTTTTGGGAAGTTGCTTTGGAGTCAGTGTTGCTAAATTAGTGAATTTGTCTCTAGATTTAGAAACTTGTGCTGCTAGCTTCTTTTATAGGAAAAGAGTCTGTCACGTTCAGGTTTTCGGTTGGATTATTTAAAAAAGTGGTTTACTCTTGCTGACTTCTCCAATATTTCTTTCCAAACCTTTGATGAATACATCTGCATTACAGAGATCTTCACACTGAGTTTTGAGTCTGGCTGAAGTCATTTTTCTCCAATACATTACGTTGGTTTGAGAAATATAAAAAGATATGCACACATATTTTCCTAAATCTTTCTCTTTTCACAAAGAAGCCAAGCTCCATAATTGTATACTCTGTAACATTTAACATCTGCATGGTGAGAAAGTTACTAAGTACCGTCAAATACAATTCAAACTGTTGCATTGCAACATTACCGCCACCAGCACGGTTATATGGTTTTTTTGTCTTGTTTTCATGGAATGTAAACACACTCCAGCTGGGCTTGGCATATGGTTTCTGTAGCACTAATGATGAAAAGAGAGAGCCATACATGGAAAATATGTTGAGATAGACTCCAGTTGGAAGAAAAAAACATGTAACTCTTGGATTCTTATCAACAAAAACGATTAAATGTATCTCTAATCACATTTCAATCTGGAGACAGTTCCTCAACAGAGGAAGGAAGAAGTTAGCATCCGTAAATGACATAGCACTCATCTGACTGTCTAAAGAACTGCAGCCTGTCTGATTGGCTGGATCTCGACCCCCCTAGCACAGTGGTTCCCAAACAGAGATCCCAGGACCTCCAGGGTTAAGAAAGAAGCAGCTGTGTCTGATCTGACCTTCCCATGATGGCTGCTGCTTAAATAAGAACACACTTCATTATTCCCTTCAAAAGCCCTTTAGATATTCGTCCCACCAGCTGTGCTTGTGTCATTTAGTTCATCCTTCCTTCACAGTAGTCTGTGTCAAGGCAACGGCCCCAGAGGGAGGCCGGGCCATCAGCGAGCCACAGTACATAACATGCACCATCCTTAATCACATTTCAGTCTGGCTGAAAAACAATAAAACTGACCAGTAATAAAAAACATGATGTCATCATGTTGTGATTTTTCCAGCAGCTCCAGTCTGAGCATGTTACATTAAAAGAGCAAGAGATCTTACAGTCAGAGCAGCACCGGGTCTGATGTTCAAAAATATAACATCAATAATAAAGCAATCTGGTGGATCAGCAAGCCCAGTGATTGGTTCATCAATCACAGGATGCGACCAATCACACCCTTTCTCTCCAGTGCACACGTATCACACAGACAAGATGGAGGTGAAAACTGAAGGGCACAAAAGCCATCAGATAGTTTTCATATGTGCAGTAAAACACGTTTCCTCATTTATTGTTATTCTGCTTTTAGCTACTGCACGGGATTCTGATCACTGTGGCCTTCATCACAACGCAACATTATTCAGGTGAAAGCAACAAACTCTGCTTCAACATCTTAGAGCAAGTGAAACTGTAATCTGGTTTTTAAACCAACGGCACACTCATGTGACAAACACAGTTCTTACTACAAGAGGAAGCTACAGTTATGAGTTAGGCAAGTCAGGTCTATTTGCTTATTCCAGGTCTCTGTGCCAGCCAGAGAGGCGGGACCTTCTCAGATTACAGGCAGGTGCGAAAGAACGCCAGACACAGACTGAAGCAAGCAGCAGCGCTGAGCGGCAGAGCCATACATGTGTTAAACCGAAGTTCAATAAACATCCCTATCCCCTATGCTGAAGTTGCAAAAACACCACGATCTTATGATCCAATTCTATCAGTTTCCCAGTTACACAGCGTCTCGCAGCGGAGTAACTGTGGTGCGGAGGGAGGGGCTGCGAGTGGAGCCTCGCAGTTGTTCAGGTTGATATGTGAAGCTCATTAGCTACTAGCTAGCCAACATGTATCTAGCAAATGTTGATTAGAAGTGAGGCTACTAGACTAATTAGGTCTACTGTAATAGCCTCACTTTTAATAGTTTGCAAAACATTAGCTAGCACTAGTGTTTTGCAGTTGCTAGCAGCTTATTGGGATTGTATGAGATAGACAGGCATTGGTTTGATATAACAACTTAAGCATTATTGTTAGTTAAGCATGTCAGCCTGCAGCCCCACTTCTTGTCTCTCTCTAACTCATAGCAGATGGCTGCACTAAAGAAAAGGGCACAGAGAGGAAACCAGTTGTAAGATGTTTAAAAGTTCATTAAACATAATATATGCTTAAATGCATTTCAAAGAAGTTGTGTTGGAGTTTGTGTTATTCTACATTTTGACAACAAGATTTTCTGATTTTACTGCAAATGTATATCGGTTCCAAATATTGGTTATCGGTCTCCTTGATTACTAATAATCGGTATCGGCCTTGAAAAAGCCATATCGGTCGATCCCGTGTGTGTGTGTGTGTGTGTGTGTGTGTGTGTGTGTGTGTGTGTGTGTGTGTGTGTGTGTGTGTGTGTGTGTGTGTGTGTGTGTGTGTGTGTGTGTGTGTGACACAAGTCTGTTTGTGTGGGATCCATATCTCTAAAAGTAGGGTATCAAACACATCAAAACCAAAGTCCAAAAACACTTTTAAACATTGGCTGACATTATTTGATGATGCAGAAAGCTGCCAAAAATAAGTACTTGTTTAACAATTGTATAGCATTAAAGTTCAAGAAAGGATGGTTTGCGGACAAAAAAAACTGCTTTTTCTTCAATTCCTGTATTTTTTCATATATCAATATATATCGCAGGGGAAGAAAATATCGCAATGTCAGTTTTTTCCAATATCGTGGAACACACGCAACACACGCAACACACACACGCAACACACGCAACACACGCAACACACACACACACACACACACACACACACACTTTCAAAGTCTCAGCATGCCACACACTTGGGTTAATATGGTGGCTGTCTCAGCCTGTTGAACCTGTTCTACAGAGAAACTACAGACACACTGAAGTACAAAACAGATGCAGCACACAGACCTGAGGCCTGTACTACAAAGCCGGATTTCCGCTTAGCGAGGTAACTTCAGGGTTAATTCTGGGTTTCCGGTCCTGCGACGCTGGTTCACTTTTTACCGGGCTAGAACTCCATGGTAACTTATGCTGAATGGCAAGCCTGCTCCGGAGCAGATTTGGTTCCAGGATAAGAGCTCAACTCAGTGAAAGCACCGCCTGCTGACCAATCAGAGCTCCGTGTGCGGAGTTTAAAGTGATCAAGTCATATTACAGGAGAAAGGAAATACAGAAAAACTGCCGTTGCAGGAAAGACGGCCGGCAAAAATCACCGACTGTGTGAACGTGAACATGAATAGAATATCACCTCCATCTTCAGAGCAATCTGACTATTATAACATTAGCGTTAAGAAAGCTTACTTAAATATCGGCCACAACATAAGTAACCGGATCAAAGTAACATTACGTACAGTCGGCGAGTGCAGGCGTCGATGTGTCCCATTATCATTCATATCACATCATAATGTATAGGGATGCTCCGATCAGGGTTTTTGGGGGCGATCGCCGATCACCGGAATCAGAATCGGCCGATCCAATCATAGGGTGGTGGGGGCTATGGGGATCTTCCATTTAAAAAGTGATGTTTAAAACTCAGTTAATGGGGCTCATTTTTATATTGCTTCAGTTTATAATCGTAACGGATCGAAAAGTTCAGATTAATTTTTCAATTCATGATGCGCTTCCACAAACAACATAATTATTAGATTCAAATGACGTCCATTATTCAACTTTAAATTAACTTTGGATAATAATGACAATAACACGGGAGAAATGAGCAGAAGCGCTCTCTTTTCCTCTCTCCCTCTCTCTTCTGACAGCATCGTCTCATGCAGCTCACTAATCCAATAATGAGTGACCCGACAGTTTAGCTTGTTCCAGAGGTAGATAAACTAGCCAAGTGTGTCTAACTCTTAGTGTGTGTGTTGCTCCACTCACCGGTCCGTCACAGCGGGCGGAGCTGCAGGATTTCTGCTTCACACACGTTGCATACCGCTATTTTATTGTCTTTTTCGGACACCTAGAAAAACTGCCAGACCGGTGGAGCCATTTTGGCGAGCTTGTTTTGCCGCGCACAGTCTCATGTATTCTGCGTCATCTAATCGGCTCTCCTGATCGGCCCTTATAGAGAGCACCGATCTAACTATTAAGAGTGAATATCGGCCGATAAGGATCGGTGGCTCCGATCGATCGGAGCATCCCTAATAATGTATCTTATATTTCCTTATCTGAGTCGGCTTCTTGAGCCATATCTGGCCGTGCGACACTTACAGTGTCACATACGGTATGCAGAAGTAGGGCTGCATGATTCTTGCTCAAATGTGAATCACGATTTTCCTCCATAAGAATTGAGATCACGATTCTCACACGATTCTCATCGTTTCAATGAAAATATTTATTGCACTCTTACTCTTAGACGTCACGTGAGTACAATGAATTTAAACAGACAACATTTGTCTCTCTTGTAACAAAAACATAACTTTGTCTTTAGTCTGTAGTTGCTGAATACTGAACAAACATTACCAACATTCAAAATGTGGCACCTGGAGCCAACTATTGTGGCTTCAAACAGACACCATCAACATCAAAGTGCTGGACTTAAATCCAAGTCTCAGTTTCTTGTAGCAAAAACATAGAGTAACTAAAATGAATTTGACAGCCAACTACTGTGGCTTTAAACAAAGTGCTCGACTTAAACTCAAGTCTCTCTGGTAACAAAACATACAGTAACTAAAATAAAGATATTGCTGCTGCCTGAGTGCTGAACATAAAAAATAGAATTTTTGCAGCTTTATAATAACAGAATGTAAACTTTGCAGTAGCACCTGTCCACAGTGACATGACACCCAACTACTGTACAACAACACCAACCTGTTTGTTACAGGGAGGAATGCACTTCAGTTACTCAAAACACCTCACCACAGTGCTGAATATAAAACAAAACAGTCACAGCTTTAGAATAATAATATAAAAAAAAGACTAGCTGCCTAGCACCCAGTTCAACTACTGCACTTAAAGGTTCTTGTACTGAAAAAAACATAAACTTAAACAAAGTGCTAGACTCCACTGAGTAGTAATGTCACTGAATCAAAAGGATTAACTTAAATACTGCAGTCAGTACTGAATATAAAAACGGAACAGAACATAAAATTACAGCTTCAGAATAAATGTAAATAAAGCCTAGCTGCCTAGCTACTAGCACAGTCCATCTACTTTTCCAACGCTTCTGTAAACATACTGCCGGCTCCTGCCCTCACGTGCTGCAGTCAGTGAGTGTTGCCAGGTATACTTATTATAAGCCACATTGGGCTTATCTTTCTGTAAAGTTGCTTGGTAGTAAGTAATAATGGCTGTTGCGGTTGTGAGCTTGTAGACCCGACATGTATAGGTTTAAAGTGCTCATGTTCTTTTGCGCTTGTTTCCATAGACCTGGTTGCTTATTCCTTCCGCAAAAACTGGCAACACCAGTGGCTGCAGCGTAACACTGCATGAGAGGAGGAGAGACAGACAGAACACTACCATTTGCATGCGATCATGGTACTTTAATGTTAAATGTATAGAGTATATTTGCTTTACATCGTTTAAGTATGATTGACATTGCAAGTTGGTATTATTCACAAGCAAAATAATTAAAAAATGTAAAAAATATCCCCAAAAAAAAAAATCAGCTTGACGTCATAGGATCGCCGTAATTTAGAAATGAGATCGCATAGGTGTCTGAATCGAGATCACGATCCTTTTTCGATTAATCGTGCAGCCCTATGCAGAAGTATTATTTTAAGCAACACATTAAGTTGACAAAACACTCGAGTCAAATGTAATTAAAGTCAGATCCACTCGTGTCTTGGACGGGGCAGTGATATCATAAATGTACGCATTCAAACACTTTTTCTTTTACCAGCTGTGTTCACCTTGCAGGTGCAGCTATGTGGCTTTGATCCTGGATAAAGTGTTAAAGTCATGGATGTTTAAAGTTTAACTTCTTCATATTTGTCTAATATTATAGTTTACTTTTCATTCAGGAAGTATGACGCTGCGCTGTCCCGAACAAACAACAAATATGTGTTTTAGACTAGCTCATACCGAAGACTCACAGGCCAGGTTTTTAAGGACTTTCTTCAAGTAGGATAGGTATCTTTGAAGGGTGGAACATAATTCCAGTATCGATCCAGACTTCATTTTGTTTTGCTTTTTTCCTGCTTTCCTTGCTTGAGGAACAGAATCTGTTTGTTTCTTCTAACTCTTAATCCCTTGAGTTTTGGGAACATTTCCTGTGCTCAATTGGGATTAAACATGACCCTCCAGTTCAGTATAGAGTTGGATAAGTTTTAGAGGCCGAAACACTCCAGAGTTTAAGTTTTCCCTCCAAACATGCTTGCTGTGAATAACCCTTGAAGAAACTGAATCTGTTCAGGCCAGAGCAGAGCAGAGTTCAGTCGGGAGAAGGTCTTGCTTCAGGGTGTTATCATGTCAAAGAGTACATGTGCGTTTGTGGCAGTACTGATGACCCTATAAACTTGGCTGAAAATTATTTTAAGGGGGCTTTTTGATGAGATATGGTCCTTGAGGCTATTGTCAAGACTTGCCTGCTGGAGATTTTGGATAATGTGTGAACAAGTAAATAGTTACTTTTCATCAGTGTGTGAAGATTAGGGCTGAACGATTAATCAATTTTAAATCGCGATTTGAAATGATGCGATTATCAAATCGCAAAGCCTGCTATTTTTTTTTACATTTTTATTTGTTTCTTGTGTGTCAGTCATCCACACCAATCAGAAGTGCTGTGCTCCACATGTACCAGCCATTGTTAACCAATCAGAAGTGGCCCATGATAGAAGGTGATAGACAGATTGATCCAATCACCTGCCAAGTATTTTTGAAAGTGCCTGCCCTTTGCATGTTGATGCGACCTTCCTAGCCAGAGATATGGTCACATTTTACAATAAACTTCGGTTGGGTCGCTTAAAAACAAATATCGCAAATCGAAATCGCAATCGCAATATTTGTCAGAAAAATCGCAATTAGATTTTTGCCCAAAATCGTGCAGCCCTAGTGAAGATGTACACCAAATCGCTCTGGAAATCGAAAGGGTAGTCACTCCTCACACTCCTGTTGGGAAAACACAGCAAGGCAATGTCAGCTTAGGCATAAGTATCTTCTCTTACCTTGCCGGTCTTGTGGTCGAACCAAACCAGGGCATGATTTCTGGACAGCACCTTGCAGTCAAAGGTGGCGTTGTTCTGGGCCGGCCGACACCGAGCCACAGACCTGCCGATCTTGACTGGCTCATCCAGGTACACATGCCGCTCCTGGAATGGATGCGAGTTTGGTCGGCAGGCGAACACAGCCAACGCTGAAGGCATTGACTTTGGCTTTAGAGTGTTACTCCAACCAGACACGAGGGACAGGTTTTCTTGATCCAGATTGGCAGTCTTCTGTTGCAATCCCCAATGGATAAATGTACAATATCTGTGGCCTATATGTAGGCCGAACTGTTAGTCCTCTAAGTTCCTAGGCACTAACTAATAAACATTGTCCACTGTGCACAGCCCGGGCTGCACTGCCTTCCCTCTTCGATTCAACAAGACTCCCCTGTGTTTGAAACAAATGAAAATAAAAAACAAACCAACAGGTATAAAAAAGACAAGACATTCCTCTTACTGACTGTCCACCAAAGCTACATAACGATACTTATATATCTGACAGCACTATGTACAGACCAAGGTGCCATGTGTCACGACATACATGACTGAGTATAGCACTGACAGCCTGGAAAACAGCCTCCCACGTCCATCAAACTATTCCAGCACTGAACCAGGCGAGGGATTGGTGTTTAGCCCCCCCAATATAGCAACAGTTCACACTAGTAACCGTGACTACAAAATTAATTAGTTGTCAATCCAGGAAGCTATATGTCTAGCATATTTTGGGAACGGTTAATATTATATTGCACTTTCTATGTGTTGTCTTGCAGCAAGCTAACAACGGGCACACACTCCAATGTGCAGTCGGTTTACACACATTTAGTAATGTGTCATGTTAAATCTATTCGTCATTTACAGCCGTAATCAGAGTGACATTGTTGCCCTGATACAGGGAACCTTAGCTAGCTACCTAACGTTACCACTCCCTCCACACAACACCTATAAGGTCGCTAACAACACCTAGCAAGAGTAAACGCCAAAAACACCCCTGAGTTTTTCAACATTAACGGCAATTTGGCCAACTAAATCAGCCCAGTGTCCACTTCTAGTCTAATTTGGTAAGTGCAAGAGGCTTCAAAACACTCAGCCGGGATGAGCGGGGGATTAGCAGGTCTTCTTGTGCAACTAAAATGCTAATTGGCTAGCTCGCTAGTGGACAGGCAAATCGCTCACTCGGCCAACGTTTTCTGGCGTTGTACCAACAAGCTAGGATAGGCTAGGCTAGGCTAATGAGTGCTGACAAACTTTATCAACCAGGTCTTCAAATGTGTTTCCCCCACCAGACTCAATCAGTTCGCTTACCGGATGGAGGCGAAATGCCATCCCTGTCTCCTGGAGCAAATATAAGCAGCAAGCTAGCCCGCCGTTTGGCTACTACGGAGCCCTGCAAGCGAACGTTAGCATTAAGGTGGTGAGCTAACTGAGCAGCTAGCCGGCTAACTGACAGTCAGACGCGGAAAAATCAGGGGAGTTTCTTGACTGCGGGTCCTCCTCACGCATCACACACCAGCCCGATTATCATCCAGGAAAAAACTCCGTTAAAGCCACAAGTTGCGCCGTCGTCGTCCGTGTTTTCCAATATATTTGTTAAGTTAAAGTCGTTGCCTTCCCACTGTTTTCGGGAAGGAATCTAGAAGAAGTTGTCCTCCTCCACAAGTCCCAGCCGCCATACTGTAACTAGAGAGCAGGCAGGCGGGGTGCGTTCACGGCCCGAGTCACATCAACTCCACTCTCCGACCGCTGAGCTCATTAATCAGGGACCCTCAACATTGGGTCCGGGGACCTCCAGGGGTCTCTGGCCCTCTGCCAGGGGGCCCGTTTAAAGTATACCGATTCATTATAAGTATAAGATATCAAATCTTTTTTTTTTTCCTCTTATTGTTTTTACAAATGGCTTCAAAGTTCAACATACCGTATATGTATTTTTTATTTTGTTGTAATGGAAAATAGTTTATAGACTTGATTTTACTGACTTTTCTGTATATTCAGATCTATTGTGAACATTTCATGTTATTTTTTTTGTAATAGTTTTATATTTTTTCAAAATGTGCTTATTTTTTTAATGTAGTTATGTATGCACAATTATACACAAATTCCTCGTTTAAACCTGATTCTGATTAAATCACGTTCTTGTCAACCAAATTGTATATTTTTTTAATTAATTGAATCCATTCATCTTAAGCCATTGAGTGTCGGGTTATGTATTTATGATTTTCTTTTTTGCTATAGTGAGTTTTAAAAAGTTGTAATCTTGTATGCCACTTGAACAGTGGGATTTGCATTTTACAGTCCCTGCAACACCCCAAATAATTTGTTTAACTAATATGGAAATATGAGTTAAACAAATAAATTCATAATTGAATCAGTAATATGTTTGAGATCCCATAGTCTTGATTTTACATAAAATAAAAGTTAATTTGGCTAAACAGACTATGAACGCTATCGAAGGCTATTTAAAAAAAAAAAATCATAATTTCAACTACCAGGATATTTGAAAAGTGAATTTACAGTAGTAACTAAATTAAAAGCGGTTTTCCTGTTCTGCTGATCTCGGATATCTATAACAACTGTGTTTCAAAGTAGGCATAGTGATTTAGGCTTCCACTTGTTTCAAGATACTCAGGGAGGGTAACTTTAAAAACTGTATCGATTGCTTTGTTACAGTACTTTTTCTAGTTTGGTTTTAACATTTAAACACAAAACTGCAGCTTTACAGTAGTGAGAAGACCAACTTTTTCCACTCCCACTATTGTGAGGTTTTTATCCAGGTGACTTGATTTACGGCCTGGGACAGAAGGGTGGGGTGGGGTGACGTGTGAGGGGATCAAATTCTGCTTATGGCTAAAGAAAAGTCCCTGCTGTGTTCTGGTGAACCGACAGCTGAGTCCAAATCAATGCTGCATGATACAGTAGGGAGAGAAGTATGGGAGGATAAACACCACAAGGCAACTGCGTAACTGCTCATTTATTTAATTCAGTCATTTTGAACAGCAGATAAAACATTCACATTTAATTGTTACGGTTTAAGGTTTGTGCAACAAGTTTTCCACTCAATTTTGGCACAGATTAAACAAAGTACATAACTTTATGTTCTCATGCAAAGAGAGACTTTCCTCTTTACAATTATCTGGTGTAATAAGAATATAATTGAGATTATTTGATGATGAAAACCAAATCATTATGGTTTCAGTTAGCCTAACTGTTGGTGCAGTCTTTCAAGTTAGTCAGGAAGGAATACAAAATTATTCTGGCAGTTCAGTCTTGCTCAGAATTTGTTCATGTTTTTCACAAAATGTAGTTAATTTGACAATTTGATTTCACAATCTTGGCAGAGAGGCAGAGACTGGAATTATCTGAAATGTCTTAATTTTTGCTTCTCTCATTCATGTTAACGCACACTTTTCTGCAAAATTCATGCAGGTAATTATTGCCTTAAAATGAATGTAATAGTAATATTAACATAAGTTGCAAACTTACTATTCTTTCTCAATTTGTGAACATTCAAAGGAAATATAATATTTTGGGAAATAGGATAAGTTTTTTTATAATTTAGTTTTTACAGCATAGACCATTTTTATTATTCCTATTTCATATGTTGTGAATATATAAGCAACAACTGTAAAAGACAAAAAAAGGACGAAGCAAAATAAAAAGGCAAACCTTTAAAAAAATACTTTTAAAGTGCACAGTTAATTGATTTCCATTAGATACACATTTTATAAAATACAAAAATCGTGAATGATTGGATTTCTTAACAAGCTGTTAGCTTAACATAAAGACTGGAAACCGCTAGCCCAGCAGAAAACTCCCAGCACCTCTCAAGCTAACTGTCACCTTATATCTTGATTGTTTAATCCTTAAATAGAAAATGTTGCTCCTGGTCCAGATTTTAGTAGGCTACTGGTCCTGGTATTGATCCTGGTCCGAATCCTTGCAGCCAGGCCCTCCTGCAGAGCGAGCAGGGGGCCAGCTGTCACTGTGCTAACACTTTGACTATTATTTGAGATTTAACAGCATCTTACTGTGTTTAGCTGCCCCGCCTGACATCACATCGTTTGACAAGAGGCTTTTTGTTAGTGAAAAGCGCATCACAAAAAAAAGTAATCCATTCAAACCTATTTTAAAACATTTGTTATAAAGGCAATAGTTTGTATAATGTAGTTATGTTTGCTATTCTACTTCAGCTTCATATGTAGCACTTTGTAACACAAAGTGAAAAGTTAATATATACTGTATAGTTTATTGTGATTTCAACAATGAATTAAATTGTTTTAATTGGATCGGGGTATAAAAACCAAAAAAGCTTCAGAACCATACAGAATAATATACATAACTAGTTAAATAAAAGTTGGTATCATTATTACTAAAGGTATACTGTAAAACAGTATTACTAATTTAGAAAATAATTGTGACATTTATGAATGTTTCTATGTTTTTTTTATATATGAACTCCCCTAGACAAGCTACAACTGCATTTCGTTGTAAACTACAGCCATGTGTTGCATAATGGCAATAGATTCTCCCTAAATCTTTCAATCCCCTTACTTAAAAAGTGGATTTATGTCACAAGTGTAGGGTTAACAGGGGGTCTACCCCTCCCTCCTTAGAGCATCCACACTCTGTTTAATCTGTTTGTTCAGTGATAGAGATATTAAAGGATTTAGAAAAAGCTGCTTTACTGCTTTTTTCCTGACTTGGACTAAGATTTGGACTGTAAAGTAATTAATTTGATTACGTGATTCACAATCATTGTTAAAGATGTGAACAATTCACATGCATCAGATTGGTTGTAAATAACATATGATAGTTAAACATGAACACAAGGTAAGTGAGAACCACAATTGACTTGTGCAGTACTTTTAATCATTGTTCATTGGTCAATCATTGGTCATAATAGTCCATCATACTTAACGTTTACTGACATTAATTACATTGAAGTTTACCTGCTGTTCTTATTTTTTTTACACATTTTAAAACTTTATCGAAAACCACACATTTTGTGATGAATATATTGGTGGGATTAATATGCACAATTTTTGTGTGTGTATTGTAATATGAAAGGGGTGAATACAATATTCCACCGTCTGCGGTTGACTTGAATACAACGCAGTGCCAGGGACGGCTTTGCGTGATGACGTCCTACGTACACTCTTGCTACTATGCTAAGCGCTAGCTGAGAAGCTACTTTCTGTAGCTCTGCTTGTTGTTGTCACCTGAGGAGACACTAACTAAACATACCAATCTTAACTAACTTATCCAAGGCGTTCATATTCTCCGGAGCGTCTGAGTGTCCGTGTAGGGCCGTAGTCATGGCTCTACAAGGCCCAGAGGAGCTGGGGGAGCAGGTCGAAGAGCCGGAGGATCTGGACGACCAGGACGCTAGTAGCATCTCCCCGGCCGAGGAGATAACCATGCCCAGCGGGCCTGGGGGCGACGACGAGCCGGAGGAAGCTCTCCTGCTACCCTGGGACCGCTTCTCCGCCTGGCTACACTGCATTTGCGTTGTTGGCTTCGACCTGGAGCTGGGACAGGCAGTGGAGGTGAGCCACAATGATCCGAGTCACGTAAAACTCCTAATAGTGGTGTTGCTAAAAAAAATACTCAAGTTAGCAGTTATTTAAGGCCTTGACTATTCACTGGATTGCCACACGAAGATATCTACATGAAGCTGTTTGTTTAGTTCTCTGTGTTGTCCTTTTTAGCTCTAACACTGCTGACATGCACACACAGATGTAGAATAGTAGCTTCACTGCAAGATACCAAGTTTGTTAACTGATATAGTTTCTCGTAGCCAATTGGAATTGTGAGTGCTATCTTCTCAGGAGTCAGTCTACTCCAACAACATCAGCTCTGCCACTATCTCACGTTGAGCATTTTGCTGAAACTCTTCCTCTCTTTAAACGTATTCACAGCTTAATTTCGGGGAGTTGAGCAACGCATCTCTGTCATGAAGGGTTTACATTCAACACACCAAACACCCGTTGTCGTCACAGGTGTTTGGGATGCAGAAGAAATACAAAATACTGCATGTGTTAGTTAACAAGGTTAGACAGTGACCTGGTTTCAGGCTCCTGCAAGTCTGTCTGTTTCACTTTCTCTTGTGTAACTAGTAACATAAATACTCCACAACTTTTTTTTGTCACTTTTTATTGACTAAATATTGTGTAGTTGTGGTCTTGGCATAGAGTGTAAATAAAGAATGTATTCTATAATGTCAGCAAATTGTGAAAAAATTATTCCAAGCTCAAGTTTCCAGAGGCTAAGGGTTCTAGTTTTTGGGTAAAAAACCAAAACGTATTCAGGTAACACACTAATGCTGTTTATTTTTCTCACGATAGAATAATCAAGTTACCCAGAGGGAGTCAACAAAAGTACTCGTTTGACCTAACATTTTGACTTTTATTACATCACATATTCCAAAACTCTGTGCTTTAGACACATTTCAGTCATAATGCTGTAAATATCGCGTCATCTAGATATTTATGTTATTCTGAAATGAAAGGTGCATTAATCACTTATAATTCATTTATTAAACAATTGACATCCCCTTTAAAAATGTTACACTGTAGAAGGCAACATGTGTATTATAGTATGGTGACAAATCAAGCGCAACACAATGGAAGTAACAGAAAGTCTGGTGACATTTTTAAATACAAAAATATATATATATATATATATATATGTCCTAGTTTTTAAACCTGTAATGAGAATGTGCAGTTGTTTTATTTAGCAAAGTTGAACACTGTTTTTAGATGTGGGTTGTTAACTTGATAATCTGTCTTTCAGGTTATCTATCCTCATCACTCCAAACTGTCAGAGAAAGAGGTGAGTCACATTGATAAGCAATGAACACTTAATACCAGAAGTTTCTTTGTTTGTAATATATTTGTTCATACCGATCATCATTGTTCTCTTACTGTTTACTTTCTGTGTCCCTGAATCAACCCGAGATGAATTTATTAAAATAATTTAAACTAACGAAATAATTTATTTTTCAGAAAACAAGCATCTGCTACCTTTCCTTTCCTGACTCCAACTCAGGTGAGTTCCTGCTTCAGCCTTTTAAACTTGTCTCTGTACTCAGCAGTACAATCACGTCACTGTGGAGACTTTGCCTTAACTTTATGGTGACGTGCCAGATTAAAGAACGGTTATGTACGTTCCTGGGAATAGACACACTCTTATGTCGACATAAGACAGAAAAATATTCAACTCATCTTTTAAGTATTGGAATAAAGGCTGAAATGTACAGTACAGTAAGTCCCCCTTTTAAGAAATGCATAGTGTTGTATTTCTTATAAAGCTTGAGAGGGAATATTAAACGCTGGTTACTTTTTCAGTGTCCGCACTTCTGACCAATCGGTGCCTAAATGTTGGATTGTTAGTTTTCATAAAGTTACAGAAATTGTGAAACACCCACCATCAAGGTGGTTTCAGGTTGTCAGGCTGGTGACCTTTAACCTTTCCAAACAGATGGAGCGAACCACACAACATACTGTTGACCAAGATTATGCAGCAGGGCTAATCATCTCTATTCTTGCAAATGTGATTCTGGATGAGATCGTCTTGGCTCTGGCACAAAACCTAGGAGCTCTGGCTTCAGCAGTCACCTTTTCATTTAAATAATTTTGAACAATCAAATTACCTTTGATTTATACAGGCCAAAATAACAAATATGTTTTCGAGGGCTGTACAGACTGTACGGGAAACCTGGCAGCCCACAAGGTAATCTCCCAAAGAAACCCCACAATTAAGCGGGACAAATGGGAAGAAGCCGCAACAGATGTGGTGTTACGAAAAAAACAACATTACAAATTACAGTCCAAATGAGAACGTGAAAGAATATATCTTGAAATTGATGATGTTTGCGGTGTCAGCTAGTCAGAGGCCACTTTGAAAATTGTCATGAGTGTAACACTAGACTGGAGAAAAAGTTGTTGGGAGATTAGTTTACACACAAACTCTCTTTGGGATGGTGTGTGTTAGAGAGAGAGAGAGAGAGAGACTTTTTTCTCTCTGTGTCTTACTTCATCAGAGCTGCCATCATTTGTGTTCAGTCCACTTTTTTCTTCTTCTTTTTTTTAGTTTCTTAGGATCCCCATTAGCTGGTGCATAACAACAGCTAATCTTCCTGGGGTCCACAAATAACGTAAAACATGACATTCGACATTACATGACAATGATACAAATCGTGTACGGCGTCAATTTTCCTTCAAACAGTGACTTTCATATCAACCATCACATACAGCTTATTTTCTGATTCCCCATTTCCTTGGAAAGAAAAAAAAAAAAAAAAAGGAAAAGAATAATAATAGTGATTTTACAAATGTGTCCCTTCGCTTCTTTTAGAGTAAAAACTAACTAAACAAATACAATTCTCATTGTGTGTGTGTGTGTGTGTGTGTGTGTGTGTGTGTGTGTGTGTGTGTGTGTGTGTGTGTGTGTGTGTGTGTGTGTGTGTGTGTGTGTGTGTGTGTGTGTGTGTGTGTGTGTGTGTGTGTGTGTGTGTGTGTGTGTGTGTGTGTGTGTGTGTGTGTGTGTGTGTGTGTGTGTGTGTGTGTGTGTGTGTGTGTGTGTTAGCGAAAGTACCATATTCCTGCATGTGTTTAAAAAACCTATATGAATCGGTGTGCTGCTGTATGTTTACCATAACCTGTCTGCTGCTTGTGTAATTTACAATCTCTGGGCTTCTAGATGCCTCTTCAATCGTCTTTTGAAGCTTGCTTTAGTTGTTTCTTTAGAACTCTGATCTGGCAGTGTGTTCCATGCAGCCATGGCTCTATACAGCACTGTGCTCTTCATGGACTCTGCTTTGGCTTTAGGGATTTGATAGCAACCTCTTGTGGCATGTCTCGTTTTATATGTATGGATGTTAGAGCTAGGTGTAAGTTGCTTATATAGACAGGTTGGATGTTTCAGCTCATTTATGTTTCTCAAAAAGACAAGGAGTGATACCATCAGCCTCTCCGTGACTAATGTCCAGGAGAGCTTGACATGCATTGTGTTTACATTATGTCTTGGTGTCCACCTAAGGGCAAGCCGAGCTGCTCTGTTCTGAACCAGTTGCAGCTTTCCCAGATCCCTCTTGTTTGCCCCCAGGTCCCTCTGGTTTGCCCCCAGGTCCCTCTTGTTTGCCCCTGACCAGATCACTGAGCAGTAGTCCAGTTGTGAAAGGACTAGAGTCTCAATGACTTGTCTTGTCAGTTGCGGTGGTAAAAACACTGAGCACCTCTTGATGACAGATGTATTCCTCCCCATCTTTGCCACCACTGACTCTATGTGTCTCGTCCATGACACATTGTTCACTCGGATGAGTCCCAGGAGCTTTGTTTCCTCCACCTGCTCAACCTCTACATTATTCAGCATCAGATTCAAATGCGGTTTAGACCTTAGTACGTCATTTGTGCCAAATACAATACTTTTAGTTTTTTGAATGTTGAGCACTAATTTGTTGCTGGTCACCCATTCCATTACTGTTTTCAGTTCTTTGTCAGTTATCAGTTATCTCACCCATTGTGGGAGCCTGTGTATATATTGTCGTGTCATCCGAGTACATAGAGACTCGTGCTTTTTCAAGAGCTAATGGAAAATCATTTGTAAAGATTAAGAAGAGTAAAGGACCGAGTGAACTTCCTTGTGGAATTCCACTTGCAACACATCTAGCACTAGAGATACTGCCATTAAAGTATACACTTTGAGTTCTGTTATATAGATAGCTTTCTAGCCATGCCTTTGGGGCAAAACCATAGCACTCCAATTTGTCAAGTAAAATTCTATGGTCTAACAAATCAAAGGCAGCGCTATAATCTAATAGTACTGCTCCCACCATGTTCTTCACATCAATCTCTTTCATCCATTGATCTGTCATTTGTGTTAGTGCTGTGGCTGTTGAGTGGCCCTCTCTATGCGCATGTTGATACTCACTCATCAGACTGGTAACAGAAAAATAGCATCGTATTTGATTGAATACAATTGTTTCTAGTAGTTTGTTTAGAACAGGTGACCGGCTTATTGGTCTGCTGTTAGAGCCAGTGAAGGCATTTTTAGGGAGTGGAATAACTTTAGCTACTTTCCAGATTTGCGGGCATGTACCTTCCAGACTCATGTTAGAAGGGTGCAGCAATGAACTTGGCTACATTCTTTAATAACTGACCGTCTAAGTTATCAATACCTGGTGGTTTATCATTATTGATTGCCAACAATAACAACTTGACTGTTGTCACTGTCGGGAGAAGATACAACATTCAGAGTATTCAGAAAGAAGAGGTGGCAAAACAGCAGACTATCCAACGGCTCTACTCTTTGGGGGTTTACATTCACATATACATCAGGTTGTAATGACATATTGATACAACTGGAAATGACTTTGTGAAAATGTTGATAATCACTTGGAACCATGCAACACATTTATGTTTCCAGCACTTCAACTGAGATACCCTTGCTGCTTTACACTGTTATATGACGATACACTGAAAATCAATATATAGAACAATACCAAAAGTACTTGTGAATATAAAATTCATGATCATTTATATTGTTAGATTATAAAAAGTGCTTTATAGCCACTTTATTAACCAATTGGACATATTGTGATTTATGAAAAGGAAAGGCCAGAATTATTTTGGACCTATAGGCTTTTCCTACCGTGTTGATAAAGTATATGTTTCTTCTCTTCACTGCGTCGTCACAGTGGACAGTGCTGGAAGGGTTACAGGGTTACACACTCTGACAAAAACACATACATACAAGCAAGAGCATTTACAGTCGCTGGAGAAAATGCAGTCTGAATGGAGCAGTGGTTCAGTGGCTTGTCTCATCCTGGGTGGTCTCAAATGCAACCTAATGATGTCATGGAGTCTTTTCTGAGCTCTAGGAAGTGTGAGTGTGTGCGTGTAGTGGAATGCTTTAAAGTGTGGGCTGAAGTGAGTTTGTGCGTGTCTTGTTATTTTAAACTCATATTTTCTCTCTCTTCTGCTGTGTCTGCTGGAGGATGTGCGAAGGTCATGTGGGGGTTAAAGGCTGCTCAATGACTCATTGGGCACTTCCTATTTCCTCTTTCTTTCCACCTCCCTCTAATGCCCCTTTCACACCAGCGCTTTTTCAGCTCCGGCTCGGAGCTGGAGCTGAAAAGCTCCCGCTCGGAGCTAGAAAGGGAAAAGCGCTGGTGTGAAAGCCGCATAACTGGTTTTCCAAATATCAGGAAGAAACCAGAAGGACACTGATACAAGCTGACTGGTGCACATTTAATATCACAGAAGAATACATGTATATCAACTCTGGAAACAATGCAATAATAATAAAAGGTTGACTATATATAATACATCGACTTTCAAAGTGAATTATTTCTTCCTTTCAACAGGAAATGGAGATTGAATCAAAAATAAATCGGTAGTCTTGAGAAATGGAACTGATTTAACACAAGATAAAGGAAGACAAATATAGAATGTTTACCATAGAAAATGTAATTAATGTTAATGTTCCCCAAAGTTTGTGTTCAATTACTAAGTATATAATTTATGTTAATGCCGGCATGTTCTTAATTCTAACTCTCAATACAAAGTTCATAAGTATCTGACTTTTTGTTAATATTCTCCGCATCTTGTTGGCAAATGCACAAATATAACGTAATCCTGAATCAAAAATAGATTTTTAAAAGAAAATAAAGAAGACCAATAAATAATATATTTTTGTTTAACCTGAATGACTTTAATGGCCTATGTTTATGCATGCTTAAATGAATAATTACTGTAGAGATATTAAAATACATTGTATATAAAATATTTAAATGCTAATAAGTTTCTTATCCTACTCTAATCCGGGCAGTTTGATCCCATGGTAACCAGTTCACTCTCCTGTGTGCACAGGTTGCCTTGGCGACACCCAGTTTTGCTTCCGATTTCGTCAGGGTTCCAACAGGAAGTCATCGCTTGGCGTCTTCCTTGAAACCACCGACCGGGACGCACCGCCCTGTCTGAAGGTTGGACACACAGGAAACATGCAGCTATGCATACACCTGAATCCTCTGGTTTAGTGATGTCACACTCATTCTGTGTGTGTATCTGTGTTGCAGAGGGAGCAGGGCCATTACTATGGTTACGTGTACTTCCGTCAGGTGCGAGACAAATCCCTGAAGAGAGGATACTTCCAGAAGGTGAGCGCCAATATGTTAAAAGACGCTACAATCCAATTAACAGTTGAGTGCAGTCTAGAAATAGGGAATTCACTTGAACAATGAAATGATGTGGTCAAGGTCACCAGAGGCCAGATACAAATGGCCTACACACCTGAACATATGTTTGCTTTAGTCATAAGGTGCACATTTGGTTTGCCTATCTTCCCCTCTATATTGAAGTTCTAGGGTGTAAGAAAATACCTGACATAAATGAGTGTGTGAAGGAGAAAAGTGAAAGGAAACTAGCATGCTTCACAGTTAAAGATTCTGTTGTTAAAAATAAGATGGTTATAGTACCATATAGAATGTTCTCGTTACCTACTATATCCATTTCATGACATACGTGTTGTTTTCCCCTCCTCCAGTCTCTGGTCCTGATCAGTAAGCTGCCCTACGTCACCTTCTTCCACTCGCTGCTGAAGATCATGGCTCCAGAATACTTTGAGAAACAGGAACCTTGTCTGGAGGCTGGTCAGTCTGCTTGTCTGTCTCTGCCTTAATGTTTTAAACAAGATAAACTCAATATTTTAATAATCCCTAAAAGGGAAAATCAGGTTTCAAAGCAGCAAGCGCAATTAAACATCATCTCATTTTTCTCCATGCAACTTTCTTTGTAACTAAACTCTTAAGAAGTGATGCAGAAAACTCACTTAACTATTTTTAAACTAAATCTAAACTGCATTACTTTAAGCTAAGTGTACCTAATAAACAGAGAGTATATTAACCTTGTTTTACTTTTAGTAAAGCAGATTAATGTTTCGAGTGTATTCTGATTCAGATGGCTGTTCTTTGTGTATTGATTGACAGCTTGTAACGACATGGACCGCTGGCCAACACCCCATCCCGGAAGAATACTCACACTTCCGATTATGGGCGTGGTCATCAAGGTACACACACACACACACACTCACTCACTCACTCACTCACTCACTCACTCACTCACTCACTCACTCACTCACTCACTCACTCACTCACTCACTCACTCACTCACTCAACAGGTGGAGGTGAGTCAGTGGGTGTTTCTCAATGTCGAGTACGCTTGCTTGGTAGCACATGTCTTCCGAGCAGTGGTTGCGTTAGACTTTTTCGTTGTCCGTCATGTTGACGGACAGGATCGTAACATTTCCGTCATAATCCATTATTATCCGTCATTTTATTTTTAATGATGAGATGAGACCTATTTAATATTTATGTTTGGGTACTGAGCAGCAAATGCTCATTCATTCATGTTTTAATGATTCATACAGAACTTTTAACGGCATGGAGGAAAAAAAGACGAGACACCGACCGTGTGGTCACTTTTCATGTCAACACGAACATGAATGATTTATTTGTTCCTGCACTGACAGCAGAGCGGGGCTGAGGCCGCTAAAAACACCACGACCATTGTGCCCAAACAGGCAAATATGAACAATGCCATCGTTTTAAACGAGACAATTACAATCAAAATATGAACAAAACATTTACAAGAACAACTCAATTGACCTGCTGTAGCCTGAACGCTGATTTCTGCATCGCCATGCACCCTCGGACAAATCCGTTACTCGTCTTAGCTTCTCTACAGATGTCGCAGAACATTTTGCCATCTTCCCTCCTCAGCCACTTAAACTCTTGCTCCCACTGAACCCGGTACTCCCGCTTGAACTCCTTGCCACTTGCTTGCCCCTCTGCCGCTGGCTGAACGCTGTCAGTTTTAGTCTTACTGGCTTGTCCTTCATCCTCCACCGCATCAATCCCTCTTTTCACCTCGTTTATCCACACCATCACAACTACTGGGCTTATTAAAAAAGCTTCGGATGATCAGCTGCCGAGACATTTTGCGATTGCTAAAGCCGGTTAAACAACGAGGTAATCAACGAGGTCAAAAGCAAGACTAGACAATAGCTACTTAATACACACACTCGCCACCAACTGGACAGGGTGTGAATGACTAATAGTTACAGACTACAGTAGAGTACAGTAGATCGCCCTCAGTCGACCTGGCCACTAAGGATGCAATATAATGTGGGCCGCTGGTGGGCATTTTGGCGCTGTTCCGTCTAATCCGTCAAAATGACTGACTGCTTTCAGATTTTTCCGTCATTGTTAGAAAAAATCGGTCATTGACGGAAAATATTCGGTTAACGCGACCTCTGCTTCCGAGTCACTTGCTTCAGAACCGAGGCAAGAATACTTCCTGGCATTCGGAAAACAAAGAGTGGAACAGGCGAGCAAGTGTGCAGGTGTGTGTCATATGAGAGCCCCCGCCTTACATCTTCCGCCACAGATTAGGGGAACATTTCCGTGCGCAAAGCATTGTGGGGATTTTAAGACCGCGGAGTCTACACATGTGCAGCCTCGAAATTTCTCCAAACGAAGTACGCCAGGCTCGGTAGATTTCCAAGTATGCTGGACATTGGAACAGTCCTTCGGCGGCACTCAATGGCGTAGTATGCTTGAAATAGTGGCTCTGGAGCAGCCTTCCTCGACATTGAGAAACACCCCGTGTGACTGCTCACAGCAGGTAAGGCGCAGGCGGTGCAGCACCTTCCATTAGCAGCTATTATTCATAGGTGAGTAACACCTGAGTTTGGGAGGTCAGCATGGGTGTAGTTGATATACATTTTTACGTTTTAGAAAATTCAAAAAAAAAATGTTTCCACTAAAGATATTTTATATTCTTATATATTTGTATATTCTATAAGATGATTTGGCGACTACTTCACAGTAATTGTTGTTGACATGACAATAGAAATTAACATTTTGAGTGTCCAACAAAAAAAATAAATAAACCACAAGCAGTCGATATTGTTAATATGAAAGAGTTAAAATGGATGATAATTGTTCAAACTAACACTGAATCTGTGTTTTGCCGCAGGTTCGCATCCCGACCTCTTACGACAAACCAGGAACATCCCAGTTGGTCCAGTCCGCCCAGGTGATCGATCACACACACACACACACACACACACACACACACACACACACACACACACACACACACACACACACACACACACACACACACGTTCAACACATGTATTTTGTTGGGTATTACTTTCAGCATGAAATGTGTACACATTAATTGAACACATGATTATTTCCACTGACAGAGAGTGCGTCTGTGTTTTCAGAGTGACAGTCAGGTGTCCATCGTGCTCCCAACCATCCATGAGGTCGACCTCTTCAGGTGAGTCACTCTGTTTATCAACCATACATATGCTTGTGATTAAGCCTGTAGTGAATGTCATTTTTTTTACATTCAAAGCTTCTATTGAGGTTTTTAAATCGAATCGCAAATCTCTATTGTAATATTTTACGATATCATCATTAAAAAAATGTAAGTCTAAAGAAAAAATCCCACTCCTGGAATCTAATTAGACAAATAGATGCATGTATGCAGAAATAGTGAAATGCAAAAAGTGAAATATCAAATATTATAGTAAATAGCACACTGGTGAGTTTCTGAAGCTTCTTAGTGTCTACAAGACAGCGATTGCTAAGAAATGGATGAATGAGTCTACTAAACGTCATTACACTGAATACAAGTCCGCTTTAGCTTAGTGGTGGAGATGTGAGGTCATATGGCCGTGGTAATTGTTTATAGCTGTTAGTTACAAAACGTGTATAAGGTGTGATGAACGTGTGTTTTCCTCAGAGCTTATATTCTGCAGTAATCTAAAAGGAAGCTTTGTTTAACACACTCTAAATCTCTCTCTCTCCAGATGTTTCTACCCGGTCTTCTTCCACATACAGATGCTGTGGGAGTTGGTGTTGCTGGGGGAGGCCCTTGTTGTCATGGCGCCGTCGCCTGCGGAGTCGTCGGATACCGTGCTCGCATTGGTCAGGTGAGTCAGCCGAGTTTACAGGCAGGTCATAGTGCGAGCAGATATAGATGCTCTGCATTTAACAGCACATTTGAGGTTATAATGAATTCAATGGAATATGTTTTCTGGATCTCTGCCCCTACCAACGTTCTCTTTAAAGGGTTGTGTTGCTAACAAGACAAATGGGGCAGTGGCATTATTTGTCTGAAAAGGCCATTTCGTGTCAAAATGTTGGAAAGATATGTGGCTTGTCAAAAAAAAGATGTCCAATATTTACTTTTGTGACTCTGTGGCAGAGTCCTGCATCGGGTCGGGTACCCGCGTTTCTTCTTTCTCAATGATCAGACTTTTGCTCTCGCTGCAGCTCTTCTCGTTTGCGCTCCCTCATTTTTTGTTTTCGATTTTGACACAAACATTTGTTTCAGGGGTGTGTCCCCATTGGCTACTCAGTTTTTGAGTGACAGCCCAGTCCTCCAGCGATTGTACAGTGCAACTCATGCAGCAAACTCCGGAGTCCACTCGGCCACGTTAGTGTCGGTGTCTCCTGGGGAGTTTCATGAACATATCGGACTTATCTTATGGATTGCTGTGCATTATACTTGTGATGTGTAGTTCATACTTTATTCCAACTTTAAATATTATAATACCAGAATACACTGCTGCTGTTAAATAATTTTCCAATTTGGGATTGATAAAGTGTCTGTCTATTTATTTATTTTATAGATTAAAAAAACACATCTATGTATTTTCAAGCTAAAGGTGATACACAATATAAACTGTTTACAGTTATTTTTACATGTTACATTTCAAAAGCATATATTGCTATGTTTAGGACAAACAATTAAAGACTGCTTTAATCTAACAAATTCTACAATATAAAAGTGGCAGATTTGCTTTATTAAACAGACCAGACCTAGGCTGCATACCAGCTCACATCTTACTATGTTGGTCTGAAGAGCTGAAGCATTCATACACAATGGATAAAACCGGTCTTGTCTCATTCTATATCCTGTGAGAAAAATGTAAAAATTCGATTTACTATTCCTAGCCTGAGGAAGATATGAATAATCAACAGATTTGAATGGCATCTCTAACATTTTCATGTAGAATAAAGACAAAAGAGTGATTATACAAATTCAGTGTTGTGCTAGTTACTGAAAACCAGTAACTAGTTACCATTACTAGTTACTTCATTTCAAAAGTAACTCAGTTACTTTACTGATTACTTACACCAAAAAGTAATGCGTTACTGTGAAAAGTAACGTTTTAGTTACTTAAAAAAGGGCTCCCATTATATTAATGCCCTTATAGCCTTCATTTCAGTACTGTTATTGCATTGGAAAATAATACAATCTGTTGATCAACTTGACATGCATTATATGCAATCTGGATTGCATCGATATTTGCTGGCTTTACATTTTTGTATATTCTTTCTCCAGGTAGTTGGAAAAAGTGTTCCGTTTCATATGCCGTGTGCCGCCCGGACATGCTATCATGCTAACTAGCTCCCTGAAAGCGGGTGACTCCACTGTAGCAATAGCCTGCATGTGTTCTACAACATACCGTGCAATGGCTTTATCGACTTTCCCCTGGCTAGCAGTCCCTTGGTTAAAATCCAGCCGCTGTTGCTTAGGTGCAGGTGGAGTGGCGTCGGCTGAGTCTCTGTGGTCTTAGCTACTAGCTTCGTCCCAGCATGTTGTTTCTGCAGATGTTTTAAGAGATTTGAATGACTGGTTTGGGCAGTAGATAGGCTCTTTGACCCGCCAGGACACAACTTACATTGAACTAAAACGTTCTTTTCTTTGTGCTCGACAAAAGTGAAATAGTGAGAATATCTCCAGGTGGAGAAACTAGACTTAAGCTCCGCCGCTGCCGCCATGACAGTCTTGTTAGTAAACAACACAAACACGCCCACAGCGCGTCTCCGCATGTGACACAGGAAGTATCTAAGTACATTTACTCAAGTACTGTACTTAAGTACAGTTCTCATCTCTGTTCACCTGGCTGTTGACTATATAAAAAAAACTAACGGAGTAACGCACCATGTAGTAACGGTAACTGAGTTACTGAATTTAAAAAGTAATGCGTTAGAGTACTAGTTACTGCCAAAAATAACGGCGTTACAGTAACGCGTTACTTGTAACGCGTTAGTCCCAACACTGTACAAATTACATTTATTGAAATTTGAACCAGAAGATGAAGTCTCAAAGAATGTTTTAAATAAAAGGACATAAAACAAAAAGGTGGATAATAATACAATCTATTAAATGTATATGTAAAGACATTTGGTCAAATGAAATGACACTGAGCCAGTTAACAAATAAACAGCTCAGGGACGGTAGGTTTTCCTACAAAGTTAACTCAGCCTCCATTGATTTCCATATCAAATGAGCGTGTTAATAAAATAAGCTATCATGTCTTATACTTGCATATCTAAACAGAATCATGAAAGCCTGTTGGTAGAGTCAGGCACACGAGTCTGTTTGAGTGTGTGCGCTGGTGTCTGAACGCTCACTCACTGCTAGCTATGTAGCTAACTGTTAGGCTACTTAGCTTGCATTGTTATGGATCTAAAGGTAGCAAAAGCTAACTTTCATAGCACAGCTTTCCTTCTCACTTACCACAATAAAGAAACAGACCGTATAGCACAAACAACACAAATGATCAATACTTGCATATATTTTCACTTGTAGTATTATAATAATTGAAATGCTGGTTCTTCTGGGGGTGTTCTATCCACTCTCAGCTACCGCAACGCACCGCTGCTTGCACTGTACAATCGCTGGAGGACTGGGCTGTCACTCAAAAACTGAGTAGCCAATGGGGACGCACCCCTGAAAGTCCCGCCCACCTGGGACGTTTGTGTCAGAATCTCAAACAAAAAGTGAAGGATCGCAAATGAGTGCTGCAGTGAGAGCAAAAGTCTGATCATTCCGGTTCCAGAACAAAATGACTGAGGGTGCATCTGAGATTAGAGAGGGTGCAGTGGTAAAGTGCTATTTTTATAAGTGGGGAGTGGACCTAACACCCTCTAGGGGGGTCCTCACCTCCTCTAGGGGGTCCGGGGTCATGCTCCCCGATTTTAAAATATTGAAGTTAAAAGCATCAATCTGGTGCACTTTGAGAGCAACTCGAAGAGATCTATGGATACATCTCTCAACACCCATATGAAACAGAAATTTACTTTTTCTTTATGGATATTTTACAAATCACTCCCCTCTTGTTTTACTGTCGTATAGTATTTCATTTTTTGTGAGTGAGTTACTCAGATGTGTACCAGGAGACAGCGTTTGGTACTCTGGTACAGTTGTGGTGAATGCGAGTTACTTGAACTGAAATGTCTACATGCTTAGCAGAAGATGGCATCTTTTTCAAAAAAAGGCAGACAGGTTAAGGGGGTGGGGGGGGAAGTAGTGTAAAAATAAACCTATTAAACTAACTATACAGTGGGGAAAGCCTTGGTAAAAAGGTGCGTTTTGAGGGCTTTTTTGAAAATGTCCAGGGTTGGGGCAAGTCCTTTGGCAAGGCAGTGGAAGTGAGAGACTTTTTCCCTGACACTAACAAGTTTCTTCATACAGTGAGCACTGTTCAGAAAGTTGTAGGGTTAGACCTGCTGGATGAAAAGAAACGCTATCGTCTCAGGAAGCATGTCACTAATATGAGAAAAGTTCCGAAAGGAAGCAAAAAAGGGGGGAAACTGAAAAGGTCTAAATAATTTCAACATGATCATGCAACACTGGGTGTCTCCTCTCTGCTGTGTGTACCTGTCTGTTCTTTTTCTCTATCTCCTTCCTCTAATGCAGCTTTCAGGGTTGCTTCTTTAAACATTAACGGGGGTAGAAGTGCACAGAAAAGAGCTTTAGTGTTAGAGGTCTTTAATCAGAAAAAATTAGATGTGATATTTCTGCAGGAAACGCACAGTGATAGCCTGAATGAGACGGACTGGGGAATGTGGTGGGGGGGTCAGTATGTACTCAGTCATGGCGCAAACCTCAGTGCTGGAGTAGCTGTTTTTCTCTCCCCCTCTCTAAATGTTAAGATTGTATCCAGCACAGAGATAGTGGCAGGTAGAGCCTTGATGGTGAAAGTGGAACTGTTGGAGTTCTTTTTCACTTTTACTAATGTGTATGCACCCAATCAGGGCCCTGCACGTGTATCTGTGTTTCAGTTATTAAAAGACGAGCTAGACACTAGTGTACAAGGGGGAGTGTGTTCTACTTGGGGGGGGGACTGGAACGCTTGCACCAATGTCACTTTAGACAGAATAGGACGGGAGCCGCATCCTCAGTCGTCCCTTTTACTGTCACATGTGATAAGAGAGGCTGACTTAGTGGATGTGTGGAGGATGAAACACCCCTCTGTTAAACAATACACCTGGATGAGAATGCTAGATGGGGGCGTCAGTGCAGCCAGGCTAGACAGATTTTACATGTCTGCTTCTTGTATTACTCGTGCAGTGAACTGTCACATCCAACCTGTTGGTTTCACAGACCATCAGCTAGTTTCTTTAGATTTGGTTTTATCCAACACAGAGAAGCCGAGATCGTTCTGGCAGTTTAATGTTAACATTTTATAAGATTTGACTTTTTGTGAGAATTTTCAATTATTTTGGATCAACTGGAAATCAAAGAAAGAGTCTTTTCCCTCCCTGAGTCAGTGGTGGGAGGTAGGAAAGGCTCAGATTAGAGTGTTCTGCCAACAGTATACAGCCTACTCCACTACAAACATTAGGAGAGCTATAGAGCCGTTAGAGAGGGAGGTCAGAGAGTTAGAGAGTCTGTCTGCTCGAAATATAGAACAGTCCCTCCTAAAACAACAACAGCTTAACTGTTTTCTTCAGGAGAAGGCCATGAGCTCTGATCAGAGCCCGTTTCACTTCCATGAGACATTGATGCACCAACCACCTTTTTCTTCAACCTGGAGAGGGCTGTGGGCCAAAGGAAGCAGATGGTATGTCTGCGTCTCCCCGATGCACAGGTAACCTCTGAACCTGCTGAGATGAGTAGGCATGCAGTGTCCTTCTACACCAGGGGTGGGGAACCTTTTTCCTCTCAAGGGCCATTTCAATTTTTTCAACATCCTCCGAGGGCCGTACAAATTATTGACCTCTGCTTAAAAATCACAGCACATTCATTTGGCCTTTCTTTCATGCTGTGCAAAGAAAAAGCAACCTCTTAATCCAGATATCTTGCCATGACTCGCGCATGCATTCACGTGCACGGTTGTGGCATGACCACCAAACAGAAAGATATGGACACAAGATGTGTGCAAATGTATTTAGTTTCCTATCCATGGACATGATTTAAGTGGGGGGGGGACCTAACCTCTTCTAGGTTAGGTCCTAGAGGAGGTTACAAAATATATATTTTAAATATTGAAGTTGAAAGCATCAATCTGGTGCACTTTGAGAGCAAAATGAAGAGATCTATGGAAACATCTCTCAACATCCCTATGAAACAGAACTGTAAGCAGATTTACTTTTTCTTTATGGATATTTTACAAATCACTCCCGTTTCAAACTATATTCTTGTTTATTAATAACAACTTTTTTTTACTGTCATATAGTATTTTATACCTGTTTACTTTATTCTCTTGTTTTTTTAGAACTATACTGATCATATAAAGATGTGCCTTTACCTCACTGGTTGGAGAAAAAGCTTCTTATATTCGTTAGCATAGCTAGCTAACCAGATGCTAATAATAACAAAGTTATTGATTGTATGATCAGTATGACAGATGAACAGATCGCCACTGGGCTTTCAACTAAAGACACAGACACACAAAAACTGCAGCATGTGTACGAATGTATGGGTACTGCAATTTTTTTAAGTCCCGGAGCGGCGTTCTGGTGCTCTCCGTCAGCACTGCACCCCTGTCAGACGAGACATATACCATGTGATGACACGTTAGGCTCGTGTTGTGTTCAAGGACCATGACCGTTGCCAGGAAAAAAAGGCACTTGCTTGTTTAATTATTTTGCGGTCTAGATTTCTTTACTTTTTTTCTTTTTTGCGTGTGTTTATAAATTACCTCGAGGGCCAAACCAAATGGTCTCGCGGGCCGTATACGGCCCGGGGGCCGGAGGTTCCCCACCCCTGTTCTACACGGACCTGTTGAAAGCCGAAGGTTGTGACGTGGAAGCTGCTGATGAACTTCTTCAGGGTCTTCCACAGCTGAGTCCAGCCGAAAGTGACACCCTGGGCTCTGACAGTACGCTGGAGGAACTGACCTCTGCGTTGACACAGATGGCCTCCGGCAAGGCTCCCGGCTTAGACGGTTTACCTGCAGACTTTTTTAAACATTTCTGGAGTATTCTGTCTGGGACATGACTTGCTAGAAGTATTGATGGAGTCCTTTGGGAAAGGGACTCTCCCAGCTTCCTGTAGGCGTGCAGTGATTTCACTGTTGCCTAAGAAAGGAGATCTAACCCTGCTGAAGAACTGGAGACCTGTGGCTCTCTTATGTACAGAGAGCCACAGTATCGTAACCTTTGACAGTATAAGATACTGTCAAAGGTCTTAGCTAACAGACTGAAGTGTTTTTATCGAACTTCTTATCTGTACTGATCAGACATATTGCATCCCTGGCAGATCAATTGTGGACCATTTGTTTTTGATGAGAGACACTTTTGATGTTTGCAAACTGTATAATATAAATGTTGGTATTATTTCTATTGACCAGGAGAAGGCGTTTGATCGTGTGGATCACACGTTTCTGGCTGCCACATTGCAGGCTTTTGGTGTTGGGGAGCATTTTTTGTCCTGGGTGAAGTGTTTGTACAGTGATGCATGATGTGTTGTGAAGGTGGGGAGGGCTGAGCAGACCTGTACCAGCTAAAAGGGGTGTTTAGAGTGTAGGTGAGGTCCTGATAATTTATTCCGGTAAATTACTCTGACCTACTAATTGACCTGACCGAAGTTATTGAGTCTATGTAAGTTTACTGCTTGGCTCAGATCCACCAAGTCAGCAAGATCTCACCTCTATTAACTCCTGAAGAACCAGGTTCAATTAACTGCTGTTTCAATTCAGACAACTCTTTTTAATCTGTTTAAGCGATCCCGAAGGATTTTGGTATCCGTAAATGAGGTGTGTTCCTACCTACGTGTGTGTGGCAGGGTGCAATCTTACCTTTGAAGCAGGAGAGGAGAGCACAGGTGTCCTTTAAGTTGTCCCAGTCCAAAAGGTGGGATCAGTTTATTTGAAGAAAAATAGGTCCAAACTAATACAGGGTTTTTACCTTCTCTCTTTACAACATTATAATCATACTAAACAAAAAATGATGCTGTGATCATGTTCAAATATGAAACTTTAATTCACAGTCTTACATTTATTACCAAAATGTTTCACTTCAACTGCCCAATTCAGTTGTGACATTTAAAATCTCCCGATAGAATTTAGAGGCATTTCCTCATAAAAAGACCGGTGATAATAAAAAGCACATTCAACTTTTCATTCACCAAATCAATTCACATCGATTCCATACCTTTTTATTTTCCGTCACAGTCGGCGGGTACTAACATTCAAAAACCCATACCTATCCGCATGAATTCGGAGGAAGGTCCTCACGGAGGCGGGTACTAATACTCAAACGCTTCTTTCCGTCACAGATGGCGGGTACTAACATTCAAAAACATTCAACCAAGAAATTCACTCAGCTTTCAATGAAGAAAATCAAGAGATATTTACCAAGTTTGAGAGAACCTTACCGAGAGCTATTAACCCAGCTCTGAAGGACAGAGCTTACCAGGAGAGAGTATACCAGGGGTTTCCCCCTCTCTTCCCCTCGAAATCCAAAAAAGCCAGTCTTTATATCTCAAAAATACCGGATAGAAAACCCACAAACACCTCCTCTATACCCAACCAACATATTCTATTGGCTCTGGCATAAGACACACCTTCCCAAGTTTGTGTAAAACAAAACATGACTAGACATATTCTATGGCTCTGATATAACCACCTTTTTGAGGCCTCAATGTGTTTCTGCTTAAGTCCGGAGCCCCCCTCCCTGCTGTGAGAGGAGAGGAAAGAACCTGCCCACTCTCTGATAAGAGAGTAGGGCATAAATCATTATAGGCCTTACACTCAACTAAACAAACCACTTTGTTTTGTTTATGCTGTAAATATAGAAAAACCTAAAATATGAAGCATTTTCATTGTGGGTTACACAAGAATATAATTGATTATATTTTATTATAACTAACTTTCGTTTTAAGTATTCAACATACTATGAAGCTCTCAACAGGGGGATCAGGCAGGGCTGCCCTATCTCAGGCCTATTATATAGTATTGCCATCGAGCTGCTTTTGTGCAGACTTAGAAACCGGCTGAGGGGCCTGTGTCTGCCAGAGTCAGCTCAGGCCCCCCCGGTGATTGTATCAGCTTATGCTGATGATGTCAGTGTTTTTGTCCAGGGTCAGCGAGAAATCCAGGAGCTCCAGGACAGTCTAGCTTTGTACAGGAAGGCTGCTTCAGCCAAAGTTAATTGGGAGAAGAGTGAGGCAGTTTTGGTAGGTCAGTGGAGTCTAGAAAATAGGCCCAGTCTTCCTGGTAACCTTAGCTGGGGAAACAAGGGTTTAAAGGTCCTGGGAGTTTGGTTGGGGTCTGAGGACATGGTGGCACAGAGCTGGGAGGGATTGCTGGGAAAAGTGCAAGCAAAATTAGCCAAATGGAAATGGCTGCTACCCCAGCTGTCCTACAGGGGAAGAGTTCTTGTAGCCAACAATCTGGTTGCCTCGTCTCTTTGGCACAGACTGCTGTATGGTGCCTCTCCCTGCTGGCTGGCTATGGCTCGGCTGTTGCTCTGGAGGGCGGGGGGCTTTGGTTTTGATAAACACCTGTTTCTGCTGAAGGCCCCTGCGTACAAGATAACTGGACTTACACCTTTTTACTGCTCAGTCATTGTGAAGCTGACCGTTGAGCGGCCCGACCAAGCAAGGAGGCAGAGTCAGAACGTCCAAAATACAACCCGGTGTGGGCATTTATTACTCACAACCTGACACAGCCTCAATCTGCTGTTCAAGTGAGCACAGCCACCAGTATCTCTCACACACTACCTGCCCACTGACAGGGAAAACAGAGGCTGCAGTCGGATAGTTTAAAAATCAGCTCCTAAATTCTAACCCTATCGTCTATTCCTTGACCTCTGAGTGAAACGTCACGGGGTTAAGGGATAGTGGATAGGAGAATTAAAAAGGACTTGGGAGAAGAGACTGTGGCACTTTAGAGAATCCGAATGCACTTTCACTATCCGACGTGTTTATGATGCATCCGCGGACGTCATTGTGTGCGTCTGCTGCTGTGGGGAAACTATGGAAACCACAGTTTTCTATACAGCGGACTACAACATGGATGTTTAATAAGAACGAGGGACGACTGTAAACTCATCTAGAGACTCTGCACCGTGCTCTGATGCTGCTGCTTTGCTTTATGAACGTGGACAACAGAGAAACATATTCTTCAGGACCAAAGTTGGAATTGAAATAAAAAAGGAAAGTGAAACTTATGCTCGTCACCCTCTCCCTCCGGTCCACATTAATACCAATGATCCCAATACGTATGATTGTCTGAACTAAAGATCTTAAAATCAATACAGATGTATTTATTATAAACGTTAGTCCTTAACATCTATCACTGTGTATATCACCATTCAAACATCTTTTAAAAGTTGAACAAACCCCACACAGCTCAGTGAAGACTGAAATGTTGACTTTATTTGATCATTTCAGTAAAAACTAACGTTCATATTTCTCTCTTTGATTATAATACTGATGAACGTTCAAAACAAAGCACTTTGGCAACTTACCACCTATGTTTTAAAAAGCTTAATAAGCACCGTAACTTTCATGATATCATTTCTCGGTCATAATCGGTTGTTTCCGTGAACGGCCGACTGTTGAGTGACGGCAAATGCTGCGGCTGCAAGGCATTGTGGGGCAGCATTTTCGCTTCTCCTGTCAGTTAGGGAGGTCCAGTGGTTCCTAAGCTAAAGGAGGCTATAAAGGAAGTTTGAAACCTCCTTTCCTTTCACTCTCATCATTCTAGAGAATTCGAACGGCACTTATCATGGCTGCCACTGAGGGACTTCCGGGTCATTTCACTCCTTTAGGAAGGTTCCTAAGCTAAATGGACTATTCGACTTCAGCCAGAGCCTAAATACACAGACACTAATTAACCCAACAAGACACAGGTGAGGGGGGAGGAGACAACACAGGACACCAGGTGCACACAATCAACAGCAACAGACATGGGGAAAGGGAACACTTTTCAAAATAAAAACACATGTGCAATATACAAAGCCCGGAGCCGTCAGTCCACAGTGACGAAGCCATCTTCGTCACAGTCATCAATGCCTGGAAGATTCTGAGTTTTACCAGACCACCCGACCCCCGGCCTGGGATGTGGCTGTTTGAGGAGCCACTGTTTGACACTGGTTTTGTTTCTGGAACCCTTTTCTCTTCGGCCACCCTAAAAAATGCGTTCATTGAAGCGGGAGTGGTAAAACTTGGCCATTTGACGGGGGTCTCCATGGAAAAACTGGCTGAGGTGACGGGCATTCGATCAACCCGAGTTCTGGAGAACTTGGTAGATGAGGTGTGGCAGTCGCTGTCGCCATCCCACCGGACTTTTGCTCTGGATGCAGATCTGGCTGACCAGTGGAGAAAGGGACATGATTATGTTTGTCCTGCCTTGAGTGTGGGTCCTGCGGTGGGGGAATGGAGAGAGGAGGAGGGTCTCCTGCTATCACTGGGGACTCTAACACCTGCAAAGTTCACCTCCTGCAATGGGAAGAAGCTATACCTTAGCTGTGTAAAGGTGCTAAACCTCAGCTCGCTCGCAGGCGTCGAAGAGTCGAGGTGGACGGATGTGTTTGGCTTGGGCTTTTCCCCTCAGGGCAGCTGGCGGATCCTGTATAAATCTCCGGTTGAGAAAAGGATGGCTGACATCCAATGGAGAATTATACACGGTGCAATAGCCACTAACAAATACAGAGCTCATTTTGACCCAGGCACAAGGGGAGGCTGTCCGTTCTGTTTTATGGCAGAAACATTGGAGCATTTAGTCGTGTCCTGTCCCCGATTGGCTGGTCTTAAAAAATTGTTACAGGGGTGGGTGGAAGGGTTCGGGGGGGTTTCTCCATACCACTTTTTGTCCATGGCCCCAAATACATCCTGAAAAAGAAGGAAACCCTACTGTTGATGAATTTCTTGTTTGCTAATGCAAAATTAGCAATCTGGAAAAGTAGGAAGAACCAAGTTGCTGGAGTTGGATGGACGGATGCAGTGCTCTGTCTGAGGGGGCTTGTGGCAGCGCGTCTGAGGGTGGAGCATGCGTACTATACGCTGATCAATCATCTGCAGGGGGTTCTGGATGTGTGGGCTGTTGGGCGGGTTCTGTGCTCGCTGGGGGAGAATGCCTCTAATATTGAAGTTTTAAAGGATAGGTGTAGTTTTTGTTTTTAAAGTGTGTAAAAGAGGATGTTTTTAAATGGGTAAAACGCTTTCAAATGGGGTTTTCAAATGATATTTACTTGGTAGTCATGAAAATCTGTTTATTTATTTATTTGATTGTGTAATGTATTAGTTTTGTTCCGACTCTTTTGCAGGGTGGGTGTATGTTTAAAACAAATGCAAATAAAATGTTGTTTTAAAAATCCAAAAAAAATCTTATTACTATTATTTGTATTATATATGAAATATTTTTCACTTTTCATTTATTTTATTTTTTTCACTTTTCATTTTTCAAATGAGGGTGCATAACGACTCAACTGAGGGTGCAATGCACCCCCGTAGAACCGGGCCTGGATCATGGTGAAAGAAGAAACAAGAACTGAAAACAAAAACCTATATTAAAACAAAGAAAAAATACTTATAGTTCACATGATTACACAAATGATTCGTTTGCAACTTATAGTTTTATCTTTGAAATTTATTTTATTTTGTTTGACTCAGTTTTTTTCTTCTTTTAAACTCATAGTTTTGCTTTATTCTGAGAAAGTGTTGCTTTATCTTTATGATACAAAACTAATCCCATAGAGGTGAAAGCTCTCTAGCGGAGAATACAGCCTTTTCAATAACACTCCCTCAAGAGGGAAATCCAACGTCTAAGGCTTTTGGTGTCATCCTAGATGAGGAAATGACCAACATCCCACGCCTTTTTGAGACAAATATGCAACTGCGTGCGTTAATAATTGCACGTTTTCACTGCTCATATATATGCGGGGTCGGGTAGCGGATCTTGTGCCGTCGGGTCGGGTTGCGGAACTAATTGGCAATATGTGCGGGTAGCGGGGCGGATTCGGTATTGCACGTCGCGGGGCGGGAGCGGGTCTTGAAAATCAGACCCGTGCAGGACTCTGCTCTGGGGTGAGAGAATCTGTCATAATCTGCGTTAACATGTCGCACTGGAGTAAAAGGACTCAAATCGACACATCTAATATCAGAATCAGAATTATTTATTCGTCCTACTGAGAGAAAATGTACATTGGAACAGCAGAAATATAAAAACACTATTAAATAAACGGCATGCACATAATCGTAAAAAAAAATGACACAATTACACCTTACAAAAGTACATTTTCAAGGTAGAGAAAGAAAGTATAGAAAGTAGCAGCATAAGTAAATTGCATATTTATTAAAAAAAAAATTAAGATCTTCCCCTCTCTCTCTCTCTCTCTCTCTCTCTCTCTCTCTGCAGCTGCATCTCTCCTCTGCGTTATAGCAGTGACTTCCGGCCGTACTTCACCATCCACGACAGCGAGTTTAAAGAGTACACCACGAGGACGCAGGCTCCGTGAGTAAAGCCAAGCACAGCAGTATACATCTGACATCTGCTGAACTACCCTACCTTCAATTGACTTTAAAGCAGATCATTCATCGTCAGCTTTATATGTTTTTACTGATCAATCAACCAGTGTTTGTTACTTTGTTCAAATATGTCAACAGTCAGCAATTGGACTTTAAATGACAGAAAACACTAACACTCTGTAAAGATCTAAAATCATAATTGGTCTCACCCCCTGCAAAATGTAAGTTTGTAGGAACTAAACTGTCTCCTTGTTCCTGTATTTGTGCATACATATGAGTTGGTCTACATCTTCACTCTCTGTTTCTACAGGCCGTCAGTCATTCTGGGAGTGACCAATCCCTTCTTTGCTAAAACGTTGCAGCACTGGCCGCACATCATCCGCATCGGAGACATGAAGCAAGCAGGTAGATGAGTCTGCTGCCAGTCAAACGTGGTGTTTCTCTTCAAATATATTGCAGTCCGCCACAACAGAACCTTTAGCCCAGGGTGTCAAACTCAAATACACAGTGGGCCAAAATAACAAAATCGCTACTAGTCCAGGGCCGGACTGGTTCAATGTTTATTGCAAAACTTATTGCACATATTAAACCTGGAACCAACACAGCTTAAATTATTGCCTATAAAACAACATTAAACATGAAATAATCAGGTGCATTCATTTCTCATGGCTCTATCTGCAGCTTTTCCAGAGTCATTTCTTATGATTACATTTCTCCACAGGCCAACAACAGCTTCAACAAAACTATTTCCCTCAAAGAGAAAAACAAACATGCCCTGCTGTCGCAAGAACAAAAGTGCAGAAGGAAACATCCATTAAAGTCAGTGTGCTGCTCGGTGATGCTAGTTCAGATACTTGGCATCTCATCTCGGGTGCAAGGTCATCAATATTTGGGCTCAGGCTCTGAGCTGAGGAGACCCTCAGGATGGAGGGAAGGTGTGCGTGCAATATACCGGCGGGCCGGATCTAATAGTAATTAGAAATGATCCTGCGGGCCGAAATTAAATCCACCACGGGCCTGATTTGGCCCCCGGGCCTTGAGTTTGACGCATGTGCCGTAGTCCCATAAAGGATGGATTTATAATGTAGAAGCCCCTTTCCATGTGGGTATGCTTCTCCACTACATCTATTATCCTTTTTTACTCCATTTGGCTTGACGCACTTTCATTCTTCCTCCATTCCTTCAACCAAATCTGGTGTTTTATATAAGAATTGTTCCTTTTCAAACTGAATGGGGAAGTGTTCAAAGTGTATACAAAGTTGATCCTACAGTTAAAGCTAAATCAAGTGTTTAAAAGGCCTCTTGGATCAGCTAGAAATGCATTCTCACAAAGATGAAAACATTAATCCAAAAACATCATCATTTGTTTGTTTGTTCACAACATGTAAAGCGGCCTTGGGTCCCTTGAAAGGCGCTATGATAAATGTAATCTATTATTATTATAATAACAATTAGGTGATAGCAATATTATATATATATTTTTTTCTCTGGTGCGATTTTGAATGCAGGACATTTGCTCGTAATGTAGTATTCTTAAAGGGCGTACTTCACTGAAGGATTTGAAAATATCCACCTGATGTTTTATTACTGTACAGCTGTGAGTCAGATGTTGGGTATCAGCCGGTCTGATCTTTCCTTCTGGTCCTCAGGAGAGATGGCCAAGCAGATGAAAGTCAAGAAACTGAAGAACCTCAAAACCCTGGACTCTAAACCCGGTAAATGCTTGATAGGCTCAGTCTGGTGTCTTTTTCAGTGCAAGTATTTCACTTTGAATGTGAAGCAACTCAACAGCGTGCAACTCATTCACAATAATCACATTTATGAGGCAGCTGTCCACCAGAGGGAGCTGTTGAGTTCAGTCAGTCTCTTTGTGTTGCAGGTGTGTACACTGCATATAAGCCATATCTTAACAGAGATGAAGACATCATCAAACAGCTTCAGAAGGTAACACACAAGGACACTAACCTCTATTGTTGGCCAATATTCAGTTTTTAGGGTGAAACATCTGGTGGTTCAAAGTAATCCTCCTTTTTCCTGTCCAGATCCCTCACACTGAATATGAGTTTGTGGCCTTTTCAGTGTTTTCCTATCTTGTGTAGTGCTGGAGTATTACAGCCTCATATTTCATTCATTATGTTTTTTTGTTTTTAGGGTGTTCAACAAAAGAGACCCTCAGCGGCCCAAAACGCAATTCTTCGACGCTACTTCTTAGAACTGACACAAAGCTTCATCATTCCCCTGGTAACAAACCATACCTTTTATTCTATCTTCTCATTTGTGCAAATGTTATTGTGTAATAGTGACATCGTTTTGTCTTTGTCAAAAATAGGTTTAAAACAACCATATTGAACTTGCATGTTACAGTATTGTGTTTTTTTTAGGGCTATCAAACAATTACAATTTTTAATCAGATTAATCACAGCTTAAAAATTAATTAATCATGATTAATCACCATTCAAACTATGTCCAAAATATGCCATTTCTTTATGTATATTGTTGTGGGAATGGAAAGATAAATGAAAGAAGGCGGATATATCCATTTAACATACAGTATCTATGTTTATTATAACATTTTTCTGCATGTCAAAATGAAAGACGACCCACACACCTATCAATCATCAAACCATGGGGTCTTAATTCATTACATGTTGATTTCTATTAACGGGGGAGTACTTCAGGAAAGTCGACAGAGGGGGGGGGCTAGTGGAGTACTCCGTGACCACAGAGTGTGAACGTTGTGATCAGCTGTTTTAGCGCAGTTCTCCAGTGATGGGGGGAGTCTCCCTCCGCAGCCGGTTGGCGTAGTTTTGGCACAAGTCCGTTCTCCAGACCGACGTTAACAGCAGCCCTGTCTGTGCACACGGAGACCGACTCTGTTGTCCGGTGATCTAACCGCCTTCTGGAAAAGCTTCACAAATACGTCGGTACGCAAATGCGCTTTGTGACACAAGTGACGGTACGCATTTCAGATTACGCACATATCCTGCACCAGTTATGTGTTACCTGTACTACAGCAAAAGTATTCTCCGTCGGGACTTCCTGCAACAACACCACGCCGTTATCAAAGATGTTCTATTGAGAAGACGATCACTACGTGACAAAAGTTTTCAAAACCGTGGCTACTGAAATCAATCTTACTAACTGCTGTCTGTGCAATTTACTCGGCGCGAGTTGGCAGACTTTATTTTGCTTACTTTAACATCATTGTTCATGGTGGGGCTAAGCCATTTCTTGGTATGGGTGTAGCCTACCCCAGCCATACCCTGGCGCTGCCACTGGTGGCACGTATGGGGCGGGCCATTCTGCACATGCGTTAAATGCGTTAAATATTTTAATGCAATTACTTCAAAAAATGTATTGCCGCCGTTAACGCGATAATTTTGACAGTATTAGTTTTTTTTATATGATTTTTTACTTTTGCAGTACCTGATTATTTTACTCTCCATTACCATGAGTATTGTTATGCACCACAATACCATGGACACATAATTTCCTGTGAAAATAGTGCTGATTTAACGGTGTGTATTTGTGCGTTTCAGGAGCGGTACGTGGCGAGTCTGATGCCGCTCCAGAAGTCCATCAGTCCCTGGAAGAGTCCTCCTCAACTGAGAGCGTTCATCTCGCAGGACTTCATGAAGACGCTGGAGAAAGCTGGACCTCAGCTCACTTCCAGGCTGAAAGGAGACTGGATAGGACTCTACAGGTGTGCACGCGTACAAAGCCTTCAATTAAAGACAGCTCTTTTTTTATCATGTATTGTTTTAAAGTTCATCACACTCAGGTTTACATATACACAGTCAAATGATTTAAACTGTAACAGAAGAGCAATGAGAGCAAAACTATCGTAATAACTTTCCAAAATGTTTACTATAAATACACAACAAATAAAATACTATAAGAATATGATGTATTTCTGTGAATAGAAATATGTGCAGTATATTTGAATACAAATGTAGGTCAGAAGGAAAACTTGCTAATATTGAAACCTAGGTTTTAAAAAAGCAGTCTTTAAATGAACGGATAGAGAGGAGTATTACAAAGTGCTAGCAGAGAAGCACATCGCCGCCCTGAGCATCTGGTGGCCTCATCGTCCTTTCCCTCTGCGTCTGAAGGAATTTCCTCAAGTCTCCCAACTTTGACGGCTGGTTCCGCAACAGGAGGAGAGAGATGACCCAGAAACTGGAGGCTCTGCACCTGGAGGCGCTGTGTGAGGAGGTGAGGAGGGAGGGAGGGAGGGAGTTTGGAGATCGAGTACAGTCGGTAACATTTTGTCTCGATTGTAAATCAATCAAAGTAAGATTTCAAATGTGATCCTCGGAAGAGAAAACACTGAAAGAATCACTTATCCTGCTTTAATCTCTTTTTCATTCAATTAGTCTCTGAAATATCTCATCCTCTGTTCTAGGATCTGCAGCAGAGAGTCCAGATGCACTCGGAGGTAGAGACGGTAGATCTGGTTCTGAAGCTGAAAGATAAACTGGTCAGTTCAAAACTCAACCAAAGCTCTTATCAATGTATGGCGGCAAAGCTCTGTCATAAAACGCGAGGGCATGTGAGATCCACGCGAGCACAAGTCAAGCAGCCGCATATTATTTTCGCGAGCACTAAAACGGCACTCGCGCCAGAGCGATATTGAAGCCTGCAGGGCAGAAACATGCCTTGAGCATGTGCAGCGTCTACATGAGCTCTCCTTGGTCTCCTGCGCTCTCGCGAGCAATTCCTGCTCTTCTGCTCGTGAAACTCTGGCCTGCTCTCACTCGCGGAGACATGTTAGGAAGTGGGCGTACCGTGTCCCAGTCACGCCAAATCTAATTGGTTACACCCCTCCTCTTTTATGATTGGCCGTTGTCTGGATTTAAACCAAGAAGTACTGTTTGTCCCTCTCCAACGTGATGAAATATGGCTGTGGAAACGTCTCCCGTAAGTTACTTTACTAATGATTGTTTGAATTAAAGGCATGCTTCTGTATTCTGTGGTTATTCCACAAGAGCAGTTCTTTGAACAGAAAAAAAAGAGGTCATTCAGAAATTAAAGTGCCAAGAAACTTGCAAAGATTCTTGGGCTTTTTTACATTTGCATCATTTTATACTTTTTTTGTATAGTACCTTTTAAGACCCTTTCCATACATTTTAAGACCTCAACGCCACTTGGAGTTTTAACCGGTTACCTTGGCGACACACTTGACCTCACATTGACTATATACAGTATTGAGTGTCCTTCCTCCTTATCTTCCAACCATTTGGACGCAGACTTGCATTTCCCCATAACGATGTTGTTTAACAACCGGCGTAAACGGACCTTTGCGCTACCAAGCAGTGAGCGTGCGATGTCCGGTTCAGATGACGTCACACCCAATGGGATGCCATCAATAAACTACAGAATCACACTACACACCTACGCCATGATTACAATCAGGCACACTGTAGAACACAACCTCTCTGGACCATTTATATACTTATAGAAAACAAGCTACAAAATGTAATACCTTGGAAAACGCCGTTTAATACTTTTTAATAGCCTTCATTAATTTTCTCTAAATTGATTTATCAGCTTTTAATACTTTTTAAGACCCCGCGGACCCCCTGTTCTTTGAGAAAGGCAATAAAAACTGGGGACATTTTGAAAAAGCGACATTTGTGAATAAAATATTTTGCTAAAGTAATCAAATTATTAATTCCAAATTCAGTTTTTGAAAGCTACATTTTATATTATCATATGTCAAGACCGAAAAGGTAATTGTTTCTTATCTTTATAATAAAATAGTTTGAATACTTTTGAAAAATATGTATAAAAAATGTATTATCTAAAAAAACTCAATCCATTTATAAGTAAGAACTGCTCTTGTGGAATAACCACAGAATACAGAAGCATGCCTTTAATTCAAACAATCATTAGTAAAGTAACTTACGGGAGACCTTTCCACAGCCATATTTCATCACGTTGGAGAGGGACAAACAGTACTTCTTGGTTTAAATCCAGACAACGGCCAATCATAAAAGAGGAGGGGTGTAACCAATTAGATTTGGCGTTACTGGGACACGCCCACTTCCTAAGATGTCTCCGCGAGTGAGAGCAGGCCAGAGTTTCACGAGCAGAAGAGCAGGAATTGCTCCCGAGAGCGCAGGAGACCAAGGAGAGCTCATGTAGACGCTGCACATGCTCAAGGCATGTTTCTGCCCCTGCAGGCTTCAATATCGCTCTGGCGCGAGTGCCGTTTTAGTGCTCGCGAAAATATTATACGTCCGCGGCTACTTGACTTGTGCTCGCGTGGATCTCACATGCCCTCGCGATTTATGACAGAGATTTGCCGCCATATAAATGTGTCACTGGATTTCAAATGACTTGTACTAATAGAATGAACTGTTCTCTGCTGCAGACTCAGGCGGAGAGGGAGCAGCTCCCCGTGCGTCCGGGGACCGTGGCCAAGCTGAGGGCCCACATTGATGCCGTCATCCTGGCCCTCCCAGAGGACCTGCAGGGCATCCTCCACAAGCCCTCCACACCCTGACCCTTTCTCAGTGCTCTGCAACTATAACCCCAGTATGAGCTTGTTTTAAAGTTTGAGGGGTAGTGGGTCTCTTCCCAATTAGCTCCCAGGATTGGTGAAGGGCCCCCCAGGCTACTCTGACCGGGCCCAGTGTGAGGATCATCTGGTCTTGCATTGAAAGCACACAGCAAGTTTTTGTTTCCTGAAATATACATATTTACAAATGTTTCTCTCAGTTTTCTCCCACGGCGGCTCAGTGGGATTCAGACTGAACCCATCCCTCACGTCTTGGTGATCGTGGGGCAGTTGAAATGACCAGCAGGTGGAGGCAGAGGAGCGCCATATAAACTCCTCCTTTCCGGAGGGGAAACAAGCAATTCAAAAAGTGTATCGTCCTGGTGACTTTAAGTAAAGAACAGGAGCGCTTGATTTGTCACAAATTTGCTCTTGCAGCGTAATACCACAGCCTCTTCTGTGTGCAGAATGATTTTAAGGTAGGAGCAGGAAGACGAACCCAGCTGACCTTTGACCCTCAGCATTTTTACCTCTTGAGGTTTTTACTTTTTTAAATTTGACAATAGACTGCTGCAGTCCAGTGGAATTGACTCTTTTCAACCATTTATATATAACCAAAATGTTTTTTTAAAGAAGAGCACTTCATCGCTCCCTGGTGCAGTGTGCCCTTCACACACACACACACACACACACACACACACACACACACACACACACACACACACACACACACACACACACACACACACACACACACACACACACACACACACACACACACACACACACACACACACGACACACACACTACACACACACACACACACACACACACACACACACACACACACACACAAACTGAGCTGAGCCAAGCAGTGCTTTATTACAACACACACAGAGCATTAAGCACCAGCGACCCTGTAATAACCACATATCCATGCGGTATAACGATTATTGTTTTGGGTTGTCAGCAGCCAATCACATCCATGTATACCTGTCACATGATCTTATCAGAACTGTCTGAGGGAAACATTTCAAATTGTCCTGAGGTGTTCAGAAATCTTGCCGTGGGTCATTGCCGTTAGATGTGTATTTTTTGGAAAACTGAATCCAAACTTTTAGTCTTTACAGAAACAAAAGAAAGTATTTCGCCCGACTGTATAACTATAAAATCCCAGTTTGCAAAGAAGCTTATGAAATGTTTGAGATAAAATTACAAGACCGTTAAATATACTAAATGTAAGACGCTATGTTTAATATTTTTGAATTATGAGATGTTAAGTCCCGAATTTGGGATTTTAAATTGAAAACTCAGAAGTTGTAAATATTAAGAAATGTGTTTGTGAAGAGGGAATTCCAGTCAAGTTGGAGAAAAAGTAAAGAACGCATACAAAATTCTCAATTTCTGGAGCACATTGCAGGCTTTATTTTTATTTTTAAATAACCAAAACTAAATAATTCTGTCATCATAAATGAAGCATTATTTATTTCCATACATTATTCAGAGTGTCAGTCATCCTCCATCTCCTAAACTTTCCAGTAAGGAAACATTCTGGAAGTTGGGGGAATACACAACGACAAAGAAAGCAGGGTAAAAAAAGAAACCGTGACATATTTCTGAGTTTAGTAACCATTATGGATTCTTGTGTGCATTCAACAAACACTACAGCTAGCAGTGTTAAAACTGAGCGTTATGATTTGGGCCAAAAGGATGCTGGTGCCTTACTGCAGGAGTGAGAGCAACACATACTTGATGAACGAATCTCACTCGAGTTCCTGTAAAGATGTCATGAGCTTATTTAGCTTCAGCTCAAGGCTCAATGATTGTTTTTACGAAATGAATTGACTTGCTGAAGAAACGCTTCTGATCAGGCATCTTGCTCAGGGTCGTCTGTGTTGCCTTCAGACAAAAACTATGGCTGAAGTGTGTTGTTTATTTTGTGGATAAAACAAGTAACTGCTCAGATGCATTGTTTAAACTTCAAACCTAGAAAGAGAAAGTACCCCAACAAATGATTGTCTAATATAGGAATAATAAGCACTGCTGGGTCTTTTACAGCTGCATGTTTGAATGAATAACTACTTATTATATTCCATTGACATAGAAACACTTCAGACTACATTTTTGGATTCAGTGGTTTCAGGAAAAAATCAATTCAATCATGTTTACAGAACTATAGTTGAACAATGACATAGGTTAATGTTACTGGCCATTTATTAGAATAAGTGAATAAGATCTTGCAGCTGGCTAAATTGTACACGTCAAGGACATTCCTGGGCACCTAACAATGTAAAACATTAACAAAAGGTATCTATAATGAGAGCAATAACAGGACATTTAACTGAATACGGTTATTTGTATTTTCAGAGTGTGATGACCTATAAGCATTTTATAAAACTGTAATTAGTGGTCCCACATGACTGCAATTACAGTAAGTGTGTGTGTGCATTTCAAAATACCACTTGTTTCAAAAATGTTAAATGGACCTCTTGTGTTTTTTTCCTTTAAGCCTTCATGCAAAACATGTTGTATACAGTAAATGCTGTCTTGCAGATAATTGCTAAGAAAAATAACTAAAGGATGTGATGGTTGAAAAAACCTGTGGCATCTGGGTAGCCATGTGCGTTTTATATTTGTAAAGAAAACTTTTATTTTATGGAGGGCTAATCTCATATTCCACATTACTAATTGTAGATAATTCAGAGTTTTGTACATGATGGTGTAAAGTGAAATGGTGGCCCAGATGTATGTACAATAATTATTTTGCTATTACAACAGATTATAAATTGCGATGCTCCATTCAATTGTAATTCACCTTTCTTAGGCTGATAAAAACGATTTTGAGACACCTTGCCATTCTGAATTTGTAGTATTTTCTAGTTATAAGATTTCGGCTGAGCCTAAAATATTGAGATTTTAATCCCAGAAAAATATCAGAAAATTAAGCAAAATGGTGATTATGATTTACAATAACTGATACAGTAGGTTTGAGGTTAAAATACGAGATGAGAGCAAAAACACCTATTATTTGATTTGTACGTGATCTGACGACTTTGTCCCGAAAAACAGGTGGAAGAATCCTCAGACCATTTACCTAAATGAAGTATTACTACAACATGTTACCATATTGAAAGTAAAACTACTAATTACTAAAGCACAGTTGTTTTATTTCAGTCTTGAACTTTTCTATTTAACAGCAATACCATTTTTTTTTAATTCCATGGTATGACTTCTATCAAATTATTTAGATTGTTACATTAAATAAGACACTACAAATTCATAATGTCAGCGTAAACTAAATAAGAGCCCATCGTGTGCAAAGCTACACATTTGACTGAAACGTCACTGTTTTTGTTTTTATTGAAGCCCTACTACTTAACCACTAAGGACCTGAAGGACCACGCTTTTAATAAAAGTATTAATAGTGTTACATGGAAATGTATGAAATTGCTCTTGTTTTCACATGATGGCCTACAGCTTGCTTTGTTTTGTAAGCATATTAAAATATGTATCAGTCTTTTGTTTACTTTATTGTAACTTGAACCTGTTCAAATATACTTACTACCGAGTATATTTCAGGACGTTGTTTGTTTGCTTGATTGCTTTATAAAGTATTACAATTTAAAACAATCAAATACTGGCATTTTTTTACACTTTGGAAGTTTCATCTAGCTAGCTTTGCACAACACAACTTCTAATAACTTGAATATGACATAAGGCGCATTCACACCGCAGTACTGTTCCGATATAGTTCCGAAATGTCGTGTTCACACCAAAAAAATCCGGAACTAAAATTGGTTCATGAGAAACTTGTTACCCCCTTTTCCGTCCCTTCTAGAGAGCAGCGACTTTCGTGGGAGAAAAATGTTAGGCCAGCGCACAAACGAAGAGAGACTAATTTATGGCAACACAAAATAAAACATGGGAGCGGTGGAGATGAGGAGGTGTCGGCGTTCTGGCGATTTACTCGGAAGGCTGATTTACTCGGAAGACCGATTTACTTTACTCCGTGAAGTTGTTTGCCGCCTGCCAGTAAACCTAAAGAAGAAGAAGTGACGTCAACGGCTTCATTTGCCTAATCCACCCCCAGGGACTTATTCCGGTGTGAACGCGATCTGAACTTAGTTCATGCGAACTAAAGAGTTCGTCAGAACTAACTCAGATATATTTGCGTTCACACCCAAAAAGTAGGGTGACCAGATCCCAACAAACCAAATGTGGGACAAGGAGTATGGTTGTGTGGGACAATGTGGGACACCCTCTCAACAGCACCCCCCAACCCCCGGAAAAAAAACGTAACAAATATATAACAACTGAGCAGAAAGTGAAGTCAAAATGCAGTTTTTTAATAAAGAAAAGTAAACTAAGGCTAACCAAGGCAGCAGGCATTATTACTTCCAGTGTTTAGAAATGCATCTTCTTAATTCAACTAGTGTATTACCTGTACAAGTAGGCACAACATAAATTAATAGATAAAATAAAACCAACACTGGCCAGGAGGGAACAGAAACATAATGATACATCAAATAAAATAGCTTTCAGTTTTGTCCATCACAGCAACAGAAGGTGGGCCCCCACACAGTGTGTGGGCTATTTTGTCACCTAGAACCACTGGTGTCTTTGACTCTGTCAAACAACTCTCCGCAGGGGCAAGCACATCTGTTATTATGGACGCTGCTTGTGTACGACCACATGACATTTTCTTTACTATCTCAGAGTCTGGAAAAATGGTCGGCGCTAGCTTGTTACCAGTCATTTGACCGGTATGAATGGGAGTGTTGCACTGCGTGGTAAACACTGGTTATTTCTGCTGCTGTTACCTAGTCTGAGTGGCCATCACTTTTTGGTTTGAGTAGGAATGTCTCCATAGAGTGGGATGTCTCTTTTTGAGGGACACGTTTCTTGTGAGAATCGCATTCTCTGTGTCTTTTGACGTCGTATTCACCGCCATGTGCAATTTAAAAATTACTCTTGCAAAGATTGCAAAACTCTCTGAGAGTCGCCCTGCACTGGCTTCACCCACGGGTAAGTGTCTTCCCAGTCTTTGTTGTATGTGCATCTTCTTTTCTTCTTAGCTGTAGTTTCAGTTTCCTCCATTTTCCATAACCTGCTGCCTCGCCTGCGTTCGTTGTTGTTGTTTGGCGGGGTAGGGGGGGGGTGTGTGAGTGAGTTACTCTCATTGGTTAACACTTGACCAGCACCCGCCGTGTGTTACAGATTGATTGACAGCATACACAGCCCCTGATGATAGCCTTCCCTGCTTTCTCAACAGCCATTGGATGAATCTGATTTTAAAGAAAAGCGTTTTGGCCAATCAAAATGAAATATGCGGGACATCGTCTCAATTTGCGGAACGCACCAAAAGTCGGGAAAATGCTGTGCAGTCCTGCGCAAAGCGGGACATCTGGTCACCCTACCAAAAAGCCCTCTGAACTAAATTAGTTCATGAGAACCTTTTTACCCCCTTTTCTGTTTTCGTGGGAGAAAAAGGTTCCTATGTCTGATTGGCTGGGCGGAATGCAAACCACGCCCCATAAAACTCCCAAAAAGTTTTTGTGAAGCCGCCATTTTATTATCCTCACATTAGCATTATTAGCATTAGCCCAGCGCACAAATGGAGAGAGACTAATTTATGGCAACACAAAAGAAAACATGGGAGCAGTGGAGATGAGGAAGTGTCGGCGTTCTGGCGATTTACTCGCTGGGACTCCCAGCAGCTTCAACTGAAGCCAGTCCCCAACTGCGGGGACTTCCGGCCGGGGACTTCGGGTGGATGTATACACTGTGAAATTGTTTGCGGCCTGCCAGTAAACCCAAAACAGAATAAGTGACGTCAGCAGCTTCATTTGCCTAATCCGGTGTGAACGCGATCTTTTTAAAGAGTTCTCATGAACTATTGTAGTTGTATTTTGGGCTATATATAATGTTAGCTAGTGTAGGCTTTTACTAGTGAAAGTAAGCTAGGTCCTTGAAATGTGGAAAGCTAAGGAAACTATTTAGCTTCCAAGCTAGTAGCAACAGTAGCTTTCTTTTTAAAATGAATAACATGTTACAAATAAATAAAAAAAAACTCCAAGGATCCAAAGGATAACAGTTTATATTTTAATATTTAGATGGCTGCTAGTAGCCACAGTAGCTTTTTGTCTGTTGAAATAACAGGTTTTATAAAGTGAAAAACATGTAACGAGCAAATTGACTTCAAGAATCTCGATTATTAGAGTTCAAATTGTAATATTTAGGCCCGTTGTTTGCACTGCTAACGTTAGCTCAGTTAGCTAAGCTGTTTCTATAGCTTGGTGAACATTAATAGCACACATTTCTCCACTTTGTGTAGCCCTATTTATTGTAGTTTTCAAATCACATTTTCCCAAGAGTATTCTTTCAGGTTCTGGTCATCGATTTTATTTTATAATTATTATTTTCTAGTTTAAAGTGGACCTATTATGCTATATTTAAAGGAATGGTATGCTCATGACACTCATTTTTAAATAATTACCATCCGATAAAACAGACCAGTCTTTCTTTTTTTTTTTTTAATCCGATGACATTATCAGTGATTTTAAACTGATTATATACCGAAATAACATCAACACTGTGGGCGCCGCCATTTTCCGGACGTGACGTAAACCATGCGTTTGGTTTTCGAGGACACGTTGATCTCCATGTTATTTACTGTAGTTTCTCTCTTCAACTATGCCTCACTGTATCGCGAAATATTGCCACAATTCTGATAGGAACAATCCACGGAATGCTCGGTTCCATCTGTTGCCAAAAGGTAAGCGTAAGAAGTACATTCAGAGGCAGTGGCTAGCGAAATGTGGCCGGCCCGAACCGAAAGATTCACAGGCTCATGTATGCAGCGAACATTTCAAATTTCCGGACGACTACTCTGAGAGTATGATCAAACATAACATGGGATTTATGGAACAACCATTACTTAATGGAGATGCAGTACCATCGGTTTTTCTGGTGTCATCACCGACCAGGACACCAGTTCGGCCAGTTGAGAAATCGCCCTCTGCAAGTGTGAAGGGACGGAGGAGCAGAAGTAGTGCTCGGAGTAAGAATAAGGTATGTTATAGCGCATTTCCATTGCAGCGGCTAGTCCCGTTTTAACGTCCTTTAGCGTCCAAGCCAGGACAGTTTTTGGTGGCCTTTCCATATAGCGTAGTACCGACTAGTGTGTATTTTCCCCCAGTTTTTCCCGGCCCCATAAAATCGTGATTCTATGGCGAGGGACATCGAAGCTGAGTATGCTAAACTAGAGAGGGAATCGCTAGCAAGGGTGGTACTACATGCATACATATAGTATCTCATATCATCTTCCTATTATACACACATGCATTTCCAAACATCTGGACTACCTATGTTGCAAATGTATTATCTCTTCAATTTACACACGGCATCTATTGCACGTCTGTCCGTCCTGGGAGAGGGATCCCTCCTCTGTTGCTCTCCCTGAGGTTTCTCCCATGTTCCCTTTAAACTGGGGGTTTTCTTCGGAAGTTTTTCCTTGTACGATGTGAGGGTCTAAGGACAGAGGGTGTCGTATTGTCATACTGATAAAACATCAAAACTTCTTCCTCTGCTGACGAGTCCGAACTCAAATATTCAGCCATGTTTCCGTGTGTTGACAAAGTGAACGCATGGATGACGTCACGACCATCACGTGACTACTGAAATTGGCAAAAATGGCGGCGGCCAGACGGAATATAAAGGTTTTGATAAAAAAGAGCTATAAAATCATTATTTACCGGGGAATATCGCTGATTTCTTCAGGGTATGGTTTAAACATAATGTTTCACTAAATACTGAAGTTTTGATTAATTATCTAATGAGTGGACCATTCCTTTAAATAATATATTGTAGGGCCATACCTATATAAAACATGTCTGTGAAGTTTTTTTTTCAAAATACCAAACGGATCATGCATTTTAGCCATGCCTCATTTCGCTCTATTTGCTCTATTCCAGCCCTGTCTTCACAAGGGCTGATTCTGTGGCAAATGAGCTGCAGCTGACGAAGGAGGGGGGGAGGCACGAGCGTCATGTTACCATGCTGTTACCATGCTGTTACCATGCCACGCAACCTCTCATTCCCCTGATTGGTGGAGAGTTGCCCATATAGGCGGAGCACCCCGTTTCTGACGTCAGAACAATTTCATATCTGTATCAGTCTGTATCAGATCCGTTGCAGACCCGTTTTTAGAGATTTGGGTATGGAGGAAAAGAGAGAGGGTTGTGTTTTCTGACGCTTGGTGAGTTCCCTGACACACCAGGGACACATATTCATGTATAAAAGACGTACAAAAGCGCATTTTGCATGATAGGTCCCCTTTAAATTTGAAAGCATTATCTCGCTTGTCTTATACAGAGACCATCGGTTTTGTTAGAAGGTTTTAGGGTTGTAGGTCTACGTCTCTGTTCATTTCGTGAACAAGATATCTCGGGAACAACTGGACGGAATTTCTTCAAATTTGGCACAAACATCGATTTAGACTTAAGGATGAAAATGAGAAAGTGAATATGATTTGGAGAAACATGGATGTAAGCTGTGACTTGACTGGGTGGTGGAGGAATATAACCAGAAGGCGGATTACAAATAAACATATTCCCATCATGTTAAACTCTTCCTTTATAACACTGTCAGGCGTTATATTAAATGTACAACCAATTCCAATATTGTGTAAGCCATCTCTTTATTGTTCTATAATTAGAAATACAGATGTAAAAAGTAAAACATGTTAGTAAAAGCTAAAAAATAATTGTTAATTCCATTATTTAGTCTTGTACATGTATGGTAATCAACGACTTTAATCAGTTATCAGTATCATTTTATTTATGATTATTTGCCTCTTAATTTAGATTTGTGAGTGATTTATTATGAAATGCAACAGTACGGCTTTCCCACACATGCCCCTGTGTGTTTCATTAAAGCTGTACTCTGTTGTGTTCCACCTCATTAAACCTATTTTTCACTCGCTTTTTCCTCCCCCTGCTGCTGCTGATTGGCTGTCGAGCCTGCCACTCGTCATCCTCCAACAGTGTGTTTCCGCTGGTGGAGTAACTGATGTAGGACCAGGTAAGGAGGGAGCCGCTGTAGGGCCTAAAAAACATGAATATATTTTCAAATTGTGGATTTAAAACAAGTCTGAAATGTTTATCAAAATTATCTTAACAATATATTTATGTATGTACATACTGTGTTTAACTACCATGGTCTGCATGAATACCTGATTCTGAGTTTATCAATCATTTTCTATTTATGTCTCTTACAATATTTATTTCACTATTTTATTTCTTTATGACTTTTGGTTTGTCCTTTAATATCTTATGTTGGAATACACACACACACACATCTATATACAATACACAGATTAGTCCTCAGATCAGCTCACGTACCCAGAGACAGCGCCGCGGGTCATGTAGTTGATGACATCTACTTTGCTGATAGTATAATCCCACATCTGCACATCGGTCAACTGACCATTGAATTCTGAAAAATCCATCACAGGCGCACCTGACGACACCCACTGAACACACACACACACACACACACACACACACACACACACACACACACACACACACACACACACACACACACACAGATCATATTAGAGGCAATGATTACAATGCTAAAACCCTTTTTCAGATATAATTACAAGAAATATTGCAGGCTTCGTTCACCTCTTAAAGTTTGTAAAAGGTTAATGTGCCATGGTTATTGTTTTTATCTAGTTCTTAAAAAGCTCTTTTATAGACGGACCTGATGCAAATTGAATTTCAAATGTGCTTCTGAATCTTCACAGTGAGTTGTGGTTTATTAAACTGATTATATTTTATATTTATATATTTTATTATATATATTTTATATATATATTTTATATTTATACCTTTATATATCGGGGATACCCAATTAAATTTTTAGGGCGTGTCTCCATCTTTATATGAATAATTGTTTAATATTGTCTTTTCATTCATTGTGTATGAAAATATTGTTTAAAAAAAAAATATATACAAATAAAATAATATAAATAAAGGAAAGGAGGCGGAGTTAGTGGAGATAATCTCCCCTGGATAAATGAGGTGCTTAAAATATGATAGCTGCAGAAAAAATATTGCCATACGATTTATTAAAGTGCACATTACACCTGTTTATACCGAGGGCAATCAGAGCCTCCTTCTCTTTGTCGATGCCTGAGCTAAGTTTTGGAAAATGGTCAGACTGCATGCCAATAATTATCTAATTAATCATGATATCACATATTTTAATTGTGGTTAATGCTCTCTCTTTTTTTTGTTCAAATCAAATACAGTCTGATTATCTAGTTATAAAAAGGAAAAACTGGGAACATTCTCTTCAGTGTGTGTGAGATTCTCACCCGTCTAGGCAGCAGCTTCCTGATGCTGGTGTTTAAGCCGCTGAACACCTGGGCCACATACTTCATGTTGTCCACGGTGAGGCAGACTCTGCTCCAGGCTTCTGATTTGATGCCTGGCCAAAACTTTATGTTGGGTCGAAAGATCAAAGTCTGCCCACCATACGGATCCATGTCCAGATAATACATCATATCAGCATAATCGACTGTGAAGCGCAGAGGGTATCTGGACTGACGAAGTGTGAAGAGTGTCGTTCGGGCGTCCGTCAGGTATCGCAGACACACGGACACATCTGGTCACAGGATGATTGTTGTTGCACATTCATTAAATAAGGAACATCATAATATACATCATAATTACACTATTAAAAGTGCAGACATTTATTTCAAATGTCCACCAACTTGACGAAATCCTGCGCAGCATTTACTTAAAGTATAATATATATATACGAAACGCTGCAAATACAAAACGCTGCAGATTAAAACAGAATGCACTTTTTTTTTTTAAAGTGCAAATGAATGCAGATAATAAAACGCAGCAGGGAGTTCCAAACATGGGAACGGGGACACTGCCAGTGGCAGTTATAATCCGTCCTGGTCCCAGCTATGTGCATCAGTGTTATGTGTCCCCTGGTTTAAATTGTGTTTTGAGCTTTTGCAGTGATTTAATTTTTTTAATTGCAATGTTTTTTTTATTACTTTTTATTTTATTTGCAGCATTTATTTTTTATTTGCATCGTTTTATTTTAGCTTTTCGTTTCTGCTCCACTTTTTTAAAACGCTGTGCATGTTTCCTTCAGTTGGTGTGGATGTTTCTTCGTTTGCATGTGTTTTGACACATTTGTATTTTATATTTGCATCGTCTCTGAAGCGCACTTGCACCTGTCAGCAACCGTAGTTTACCATCAGTGGAACAAAAGAAAAAAGAAAAGAAAGACTACCGCTCTCAACGCCAAATCATAGTTCCTTAAATATATGTATTGCTTTGTTAAGGAAGAGTGCGAAGATTCCACCTATATAGGGCATAAAGACATTTCCATATATGATTTTGGAAAAAATATGTTCAACCTTAATTTTTCTTTAACATGACCTAAAACAGTATTTTCTCCTGTGACCTGTTTTATGTTTAGAAAAAGTCAATTAAAATGAAAATTCCCTAGAAATAAAAAAAAAAAATACATTTGAAGAAACATTTTGGGATGCACACAGTGGTTCTGATGGGCATGTAGTTTGTGAATGTATACTCACCTCTAGCGTAGGGTGCTGTGGGCGGGGGGAGGGTGGTGGTGTGGTATTGGGTGGTGGTGGTTTTGGTGGGTGGGTTGGTGGTGGGTTTGGTGGTGTAGCGGTGGGTGGTGGTGTAGCGGCGGGTGGAGGTGGGTTTGGTGGTGTAGCGGTGGGTGGTGGTGTAGCGGCGGGTGGAGGTGGGTTTGGTGGTGTAGCGGCGGGTGGTGGTGGGGCTGTATTTCTGGCTGACAGTGGACTCTGGGATGTAGGGGCGTGTGGTGGTGTAGTAGGGCGTGGTGGGGTATCTTCGAGTTGGGTAGGGAGTGGTATACAACTGGGGGGGGTATAAGGATATTCCCCCTGCAGAACTAGACAAAGTGAACATCTTCCCATTTAAATTAACTCCGGAAACTCCTATAGAAAACAAGAGGAAAATGAGCCACACAAACAAGTGGTTAGCATAGTATTACATCTGCATCTTACTCATGCATACTACACTGGTATACAGTTATACAGTTATAATAAGAGCTGATTATCTCCTGGTTGCTGCACATATTAGATGGCTCAACTTGGTAGAAAACCGCTCAGCAGAATAAAGTTACACCTTCTGTTCTCGGAGACACTTTTCGACCAAGTTGAGCCATCTAATCGTAGCACAAGCATCAGGGTAAAAACAAGGTGGCCGCCAGTGATGCAAAGTAACTAAGTTTTGTACTCAAGTACTTGCACTTTCCTCTTGTATTTTAATCCACCAAAAGCAAATATAAAACATTTTACTAAGTACATTTATTTGAAAAGATTAGTTTGCACATTTATATTGTTATTTCAAAAATGTAATTGACTTATGAATTATAACATATTATTGAGTATTTAATTGTTTTAACTTAGCTGCAAAATAAAAATGTTAAAATTAATGGATTCATAATTAGAATCCAATGATAAAATACATATTATTCTGAAATAGGCTCTACATAAACAGTACTTTTGGTACTTTAAATATATTTTGGTGCCAACATTTCGATTGCAGGCTTTTACTCGTATCTGAGTATGTCCACACTGTGGTATTATTACTTTTACTTAAATGTGAGTACTTCTTCCCCCAGTGATGACGGGTCATCTCAACCAAGTCATTCTGCAGCCCATCCCAAGTCATCAAATGTTATGGTTGAAACTTGTTTATTTGTAATAAAGTTTGTTGTTCAATATTGCAGATGGCTTCGAGCTAAAGTAACAAACTACGACGTTTAGCAAGTACTTGTTTGAGGACATGATTGTCATTCTTTATCATTTTACTGAAGCCAAGAGGTGTGTCAGACTGTTCCTACTGACAAAAGGGCACTCCTTGTTCCGAAGAATGGAGCAAGGAACTTTCATACAGGTCAGGTACAAAACAATCCAATCATAAGCGCTTAGGCAAATAAGCATTGTTGGCAATTGTGTTAATTACACAGCGATGTTCAGACAACATGTTCTTAAATTAACTCCAAGATGGCATATGGAGCAAGAATATATTATACAACATGCATGTAACCAGGAGGTTAATGACATGCATTACAATTGTGTGCGTGTGTGTGCGTGTGTGCGTATGTGCGTGCGTGTACCTGTTTCAGGCCCTGCAGCAGTAGCTGTGAGGACCCATGCAGACAGCAGAGCCGCAGCCATGTGAAGCAGCTTCATCCTCAGAGTCTCTGCAGGGAAGTGTGTGTCCTCCTCGCTGTGTGTATTTTTATCTGACCCTCTGCATGTTTATACTTTCATTTCCTGGTTCGTACGTCAGCAGCCACTTTAAGTTTCATTTCCTTCTCTCCCACACTCTGGTTAAAGTTGACACTAAACAGCTCAATAACAGCCTCCATTCACACATCATTTAGATTAACCCCATGGTATTTACTCAATTACTTACTGTAACTAAATGTTTATGTACTTTTACTGTACTTTAGTATTTCCATGCTATGCAACTTTATATTTCCTGTTAAATAACTATTATTTTGCAGTTTCAGATAATGAAAACACAATATAATCATCTAATAAATTATGATGTAATATTATAGCTATCCCAACTAAAATAATTAAACAAGTTGTACTCTAATAACATAATATTTGGTAATGAGTTTTTTTTACTTTTGGTACTTTAAGCCATTCTCAATGTACACACGTTTTTACTTCTATTTGAGTAAAATTGGATTGCACGAGTTTCCTTGAGAAATAGTGTTTCTGCATTAAAGCACGAGACATTTTTCTACCACTTTTGGAACATTTGACACCAAAAAGCTCATCACAGCCTTGAATCTGCACATATATATTTACTATATACTTTACTTACCGAATACAGTTTTGTGCTTGTACTTTACATTATATGAAATGCAACTTTATACTTCTTCCTAACTTCCTAACTGTTATTCTACGGACAACATTTTTATTATTCCGCCGACTTATTTTGGCCCTCTTCTTCTCCCGCATTGAACATCGCAGAAACTCCGTTCGAACATCAAAACGTTCAGCTCGGTCGGGAATGGATCGCTATTACTTTTCTCATTCATAACTTTCATAATTCCAGAGATACATCCCATAATACATCACATTTTTAACATTGAAGTCAATGGAGAAACTCTTCAGACTTCAACAAATCTTCATGTGACTTCAACTGCTAACTGTTCATTCATACTTTCACTCAGAAACCTCATTCTAACTTTAAAATGTTACACATCTTTCTGACATTATTCGTGTGAAACAACTTTTAAATCGGATTCTTACTTTTACAGATATTAAACATTGTTCAGAGCTTGTTAAAGAGGTTTTCTTCACATTTTAACAAGAGTGCGTGATGTCACAGCTAGACGGTAGGACAGCTTGAAATTTGCCTTCATATTTTTTTTTAATCCTGCCATAATTCCCAAACCCTAGATTCCTGAGACATAATTTATTATGAGAAACGTAGGAAAACATCTCGTAGCTTGACAAATGACAAATAATTAAGCAAAAATAATTAAACAAAATGCCTCTTGAGGGCATGAAGTGACAAAAACTTTCAACATGCCTCCATTAAAGCCCATTCTAATTTCAGGCTGATATTTCCTCACGGCAGCAGCTGCACACCTTTAGTTAAACTGCCAAAAAGGCCACATTATTAACCCGAAAGTACACAAAAATTACACTTCAGATACTCAACTTCCTTGACATGCTTCACGTTTTGAAATTTCACAGATATCTGTTACGGTTCTTCCACAAAACGTTCACATGTAAGAGGTTTATCTTTCATTCAGAACAATGGAAACCTGTGATCTCTGCACACCTCGTTAGCTCAACTATAAACACCTGTGTAATGGAACACGATGATGTCATCACTCCAACTGACATGCTCAGAGCAGCAGACTTCAGATAGCAGTGTGCTAACAGTCCAGCCGTGAAAACATCTACGGGACAGTTTTGAGATTTCTTCAAATGCCGTTGCCATGGCAACACAATGCTCGCCTTGAAACACGGTCTTCTCATAACTTCAGTGAAAATACTCCAAACAGCCCAGAAATTCACAGGTTTGGTAACGATGCAGCCATCAACGCATCTAAGCGTATTATGGGGTGTCATCAAATGCCGTTGCCATGGCGACAGACCACTCGCCATGAAACACGATGTCGCTCCAATCGTCCCCCAATCTTCACTTTGTATATCACCGGTCCATGCCTCAAGAGCTCTACGCCAAATCTGAGATCTCACCATATGCCGTTTCCATGGAAACGCATCCCTCGCCATAAAACACAATGTCGCTATAACTCCTATGAAAATGTTCAAAAAGTGCTCAAACTTCACATGTGTGCTAACAGTCCAGCCGTGAAGACATCTACGGGACATGCCGTTGCCATGGCAACACAATGCCCGCCATGACACTCGGTTTTCTCATAACTTCAGTGAAAATGCTCCAAATGGCTCAAAACTTCGCAGGTTTGGTAACGATGCAGCCATCAACGCATCTAAGTGTATTATGGGATGTCATCAAATGCCGTTAGCATGGCGACAGATCATTCACCATCAAGTTAGTTCAAAAGTTTGCTGTTCAAATATTCTGCTGCTTTTCCAAGCCTTTTTACTTTCTTTTCTTCTCTTATCACACATTCAAGCCCCCAGTATTCATGTATCATTTCAATCTAAATTCTTCACTTTCTTCTTATACATTACATTTCAGCATAGCAGTTTAGCGTCAGCTTTTCAGCATAAAGCATTCCCACTAGCAATTTCTTCAGGAATTGCATTCTCTAGTGAATTATGATGTCAGATTATATACCCAACTACAGTTATTATACTGAGCTCCAGTTTTACCAGCTATGTGACATTTAACTGATGAACTAAAAAATGCAACAACTATAATCCTTTTTATTATTATTATTATTATTATTATTATTATTATTATTATTATTATTATTATCATTATTATTATTACAAAAGGTACTAGATATTTTATGGTTTGTTTCTATGCATTTTTTTGTTGTTGCCACGTTTACATTTGTTATGATCTGTCAATGAATCAGTCAAAGTTTTGAAATGGTCCGTTCAGATTTGGTTTATGGAGTATTGCACAATCCGCGCTGACTGTGCTGTAATACGTGGAGGAAACCTAGTGACAAAGTGATGTCTCACTCTGCTGTGATTTCCCGGAACCACAAACACACCACAGTCTGCTCTCTGAGTAACAAACACCACCAAAATCATATTCTCAGTTTCTTCTCTTTGAATTTGGGTATAAATACTCTAATCTCAGTTTATTTAGTGTTTTACACCACAGAATACAATGTTGTTTTATTCCTTGTGGAACGTAACTCAGTATTTTTACTCAATTACTACGGCTTTGTCATACTTTTGGTTTCCTTACTGTTATAAATGTCTAATCTGTTACATTTGGGAGGCAAATATTCTACTTTTCACCAAGTAACCATCATTGACTGAAAAAAGAGACTTCAGTGACACACCTGACAACAGAACATCACACTGTCAGTTCTGCCAACAGCAACAAGAGGAAGAGACAAAGCTACACTTCCTGATTCAGTGCAGGAAACAAGGTCTTACTACCAAAATAAAACTCAAAAGACAATAGCAGACCCAAAAACTATGTAGTATTCACTATTAAAAACTGACCCTTACACGGAGGCAGCAATTTCCTATTAGTGTTATTCATTTTAATTATGTTCATCATTTATGTTACATTACGGTCTATCATATTATTTCATTTGATTTATTATTTTCTAATTTGTTATTGCTCAAATCTCATGAATAGACCAAAACAAAAAATGTGTTGCTGGTTCCTTAACAGATCTCATATTGTTTCTTTAGATTAAATAATTCTGAACTGGAAAAGCTGGTCCCTGTAATTTTGAGGAAACTTCACTGAAGCAGGAGTAAATGCTGCATTTATTGGGGACTATTTTCAGATATAATCCACATTGGGTGCTGCCAGTCTCCAGATCTCAACCCATAGAAAATCTTTGGAGGGAGTTGAAAGTCCGTGTTGCCCAGCGACAGCCCCAAAACATCACTGCTCGAGAGGAGATCTGCATGGAGGAATGGGCCAAAATACCAGCAACCGTGTGTGAACACCTTGTGAAGACTTACAGGAAACGTTTGACCTCTGTCATTGCCAACAAAGGGTATATAACAAAGTATTGAGATGAACTTTTGTTATTGACCAAATACTTATTTTCCACCATAATTTGCAAATAAATTCTTAAAAAATCCTACAATGTGATTTTCTGGATTCTTTCCCCCCATTCTGTCTCTCATAGTTGAGGTGCACCTAGGATGAAAATTACAGGCCTCTCATCTTTTTAAGTGGGAGAACTTGCACAATTGGTGGCTGACTAAATACTTTTTTGCCCCACTGTATAGATAGCATATCATTGATGCAGTCTTTCTGAACACTGCTGAAAATTAAGAATATTTGTAATGTTCTGCACAGATTTTGAATTTGGAAACACGTGGCAACTTTATTAAAACAGCAGATGAAAAGATTTTTGAAAGGATACATTCTTCATGGGCTTCAATGGCTCTCTAGATAAAGGGCGTTTTATGGTTGCTTGTATAATCCTCAGATAGTGGTTTGTTTAAATAACTAGTGACATTTGAATAAATATTACAAAAAAGGCATATACATATATATATATATATATATATAACCTGGCCGGCTTAGCCAGTGTGTATTTCTTCAAGCACCACAAGATTCAGAGTTTATAAAGTACAATTCTGGGCCATTGATTGTGTCATTTCTCCAAACACATACAGTAAAAATGCCTGTTTTGAAGCCTTAAAATGATGCCGGAAAAGGACTTTACATTGTATTATACTTAAAGACAGGACTTTTCAGTTAAGAGAAGAGAAAAAGGAAAGAAATGTGTTATAATGGGTGATTTAACATTAATGACATACATAATATGAGGTCCCTGGCACTCAGACTCAGAGGGGTCATGTTGTGATCATGGGGCATCACCCTTACAGCATCAGGACAATATCATATGGAGTCAGACACTGGAAGTGTGCTGGAGGCGTTGACTGGGCCTGATGGAAGGATGAGGCTGATGAGACTGAAGAATCTGCGAGGAATGAACTAGGAGTAGAGAAATAATCATATTTTAAAAAACAGCAGCATCATAAGAGGCCAACAAGAGTGACAGGGTGTGTCAGTGTGCTGAAGGATAGACCAGCTATCCAGGCCAGACTCTAGTCTAAAGACTTTCCAAGGGGTAAAAATGCTGCTGCTGGAGTACTGACTGGAAGTATTGCTGATATCATGTCCACCATCCTCTTAAAATACTCTGTCCAACAATATAAGTCTCAGGAAGAAAGGTTTTTTAACGCTTATTCAAAATAGCAGAGAAACATGCATTCTTGTACTCAGGAGGGGACATTGACAGAGGAGTACTGGAAAAGTACACAGTAAGTACTTCATAGTAGGCTACTTGTGGGGGTAGTTTCACTACTGAGTCCAAAAGGATCAATCTCACGAAGAACTAATGGCAACACAAAATAATTCCCTCATCAAACTTAGCAGAAGTGGCTTGATTTTGTTCTCAGCAGGGGACAGAGTATTTCTCAAAAAATACACAGTAAAAGTACTTAAATGTATTGTTAGTAGTAGGCTAACTAATACAAAGTCAAACAGTATCAATTTCATTAAGAACTAAAGGTAAAATTATATTTTTATCATTCATCAAAGATAGCAGAAAAACATGCATTATGTAGGCTACTATGGAGGGGACTCTGACAGAGGATTACTCACAAAGTACATAGTAAAAGTACTTCATTTTATTTCTGGTAGAAGTCAAACTAGAATCGAGTCCAACAGTGTCAGTTTCCTTAAGAACTTGTGGTAACAAATATTTGTATCACTCGTCAAATATAGCAGGAATAATGAAGAGCAGCTGATTTGAAAAAACAAATTCGAGAGACGGCTGAGTGACCGCAGTGCCGAATCGCTGTATAGTTTAAATCTCCTAACAACAACCATTTTAGACAGAGGCTTATTATATTTACAGCCCTTAATAACATCCATTTGCTGGGCTCAATGTGTGTCTTGGCCGTTTTCGTTATGATCGATAAATTCACCTAGTTTCCCCTTGTTTATAATATTATCACCATTCCAAGCAAACGAGGGCTTTTGTTTTGAAATCACTTCCGTGAGTTTGGCCCCGCCCCTCGCTCCAATGACCATAAGACCATAGAGAACCGCAGTGACGCGTCCTAAAACCCGGAAGTAAGTTAGCATTTTTAGCACTTCCGGTTCCTTCGTCAAAAAAGCAATGTATTTTCTCCATAGGGTTTTGGAAAATAGCTCGAAATAAGGTCTGTGGTTGACACAAATTTAAGAGATAAATCACGTTTTGTTCTACGACAGTAGATACATCAGCCGTGACTCCACTGGTGATTTTTGAAGAGTTTACGTGTCTGAAAAACGATGGTTGTTACCGAGTGGCTGAATAGGACTACAGAAATGGTCGAGGCCGTTGTACGTCATTACGCCTACACACGTAAACACTCCCGCTAAGTTTGTTTTCCCCTGTGTTCTGCTTGAAAGCAAGTACCTGCCTATCTGTAGTCTCTTTAGTATCTGTATATCTATATCTGACCATTAGAATCTCTATTTTTGAAATGGTCATTTTTAACACCGTAGTTTTATAAATTATAGAACAATTAATTACCAGTGTTTTCCAATTTTACTCGGCAGTTCGTTTCGTTGGCTAACGTTAGCTAAAGCTAGCGCTACTAGTTAGCTAAAGCTAGCGCTACTAGTTAGCTACACAATGGTTTGTTGCTTTGCTCCGGGTTGCAGCCACAGGTCTTCGCATGAAACGTGCTCGTTCTATCGTTTCCCGGCCAATGTTTTCCAAAGGAGAGTCTGGATTCGTGCCATGAGGTAAGCTGACGTTACATTGTTGTCCATGTCACGGTGAAATGTAAATGATGGGTAGTGTATCGCCGTTTTAGAGATGGCACTGCTGAAAAGACCGCAACATAAGTAAAGATAATGAATACATCCTATTAAAACCTGTGTGGCTTATATGATAAGTCTAATTAGTACAAGCAGCATAACGTTTCACCGTGTAACTAAAGATTGTAGTCAGGGAAATCAGTTTGACATATTGAACTAATAACAACTCACCTCTGGCTGGCAGAGAACTCTGCTCCATAGCTTCTCTCGGACGTAACATCACATGTACATTTTACATTTATATTCAATTTAATATTCCATCCCTCACATACTTTTGTATATATAATAACTTATATTTTGTTTTTCTTGTTATGCTGCTGCAACACAAACATTTCCCCAATTGGGATCAATACAGTAATATCTTAATTAATTAAGAAATATAACTATTATAATTAGTGTAGCAGCTGACACCTATTTTCAATATGGATTAATCTACCTTTATTTCTTTAGTTCAATTTTGATCTATAAAAATGTCAAAATAGTGAAAATGTTCACGAGACAAAGTGCAAGGTTATATCTTTAGATGTTTTGTTTTAGCCTATGTACTGTATGTCTTAATGCTCTTATTTGTGACGATGTGACTTCCATGAAACTAATATTTTATATCTTCCCAACAGACGAGCTGACAGGAAGCCTAACCCCCTAAACGCACCAGGAGCGTCTGCGCCGCGTTACGGCCGCGCCGCGGCGGTCCTAAGGATCGCGGCCACTCTAGTCAATGAGTGCTGTTCCACCACACGTGCCGCGTTACGGCTCAGACGCGTCCCACAAGCGGCTCGGCGCAGCGCTTCTCTAAAATTAGGATGAATCCTATTTTTGCCGTGGCGCAGCCGTAAGGTAAGGTCGGACAGGCAGCCCCCCCCTCGCAGGAAGTGGAAAGGTGAGCATCCGGGCCAGGCCCATCCCCCACATATAGGCCTACTAATTTAGCAGACCCCCCTCCTTCATCACAACACCTCCACTACGATACGCACAATGGACGACGAGGTGTTCATAATGGAAGTGGAGAAACACACCATTGTATACGATGTAACCGATGCTTTTTACAAGGACAACATCAGAAAGGACAAGGCCTGGTTTTTAGTCGCTGCAGTTTGTGGAGTGGAAGGTATCAACTACATATTAATGTTTTAAAGTTAATTAAGAACTGCGAGGCTGCACACACGACGCTCCGCTTCCGCAACGTTTTGAAACGCGCCTGGTGTGTTAGGTCGCAGGAGGAGGTCGCAGCGTGGCGCAGCCGCAACGTAACGCGGCGCAGACGCTCCGGGTGCGTTTAGGGGGTAACACTCTAACAACCACAACATTGCAAAGGCGAGTAAATGTAAATTAAAAACGATTCACAATTTCTTAATTTCTTCTTCTTTCTTGCAGTGAGGTGAAGCTGACCTTGCACTTGGTGCCAGTAAGGATGCTCCTCACGCAGGCTGAATGTTTCTCCCTCCTTACTGACACAGAAGCCCTTGATTTGCAATGCTTCACTAATTGTCATTTCCCTGGCTCCGTAGGGACACTTTACCTCCAGCACAGCGGGAGACCCTTCCAGACCATCTGGAGATGCCCCCAACACTCCCGATTGGGAGAGCCACAAACCTGACTCATGGACCTGCATAGGGATGCAGTGGTGAATGCCCTGACGCCCTCACATTCATTCATAGTCCCCCACTGTACAGACAAAACACCATCCAGGGCCTGTTGTTGCCCTAGCACCCTGGCACTAAGGGAAGCAGCCACACGCTTTGACCTCAGGACAGCTCCAAAGTTGCTGGCAGTCAACCTTCCTTTCCTGAACAAATGCCAGTTTGGGTTGGTTCGCTGACCAGTGGTAGCCACCTGAATTGCCCTCTGTTGCTCCTCAGACAATGCCATGCTTGCCACAATTGCCTCAGGTCCCTGATGCCCAACAGATTTGAGAATTTCAGGAACAGTAAGTGTTTCCAAGCTGTAGTGTTCCTCTTCTGGCTCGGGGGAGAGAAGCCAAGACATTCCTGAGAACCTGCCCCCGAGTCTGTCCCTCAGCCAGTCACGATCTTCGGAGGTGGGCTCTCTTGTCAGCGGGTTGAATGACTTATTGGTTGGAGGAAATAGCTCCTCCACTGAATGCGTACGTTTAGTTGCCTTTGGCTTCTTCCACCGACGGGGTGTCAGTGCAGCTGAAAGTGTGGATGGCAAAGATGGCTAATGCAGCCGCATGACTGCATTTCCATTCTCCACGTGGGCATTCACATTCTGTGGAGAGAATTCCCTCTTCTCCTGTAGATACCTGTGGTGGTGGGATTGTTTTATTATTTAAAATATGCCTTCCCAATTATCCCTTTAATTGTTTATAGCCTACTGTATGTTTATTTCATGGATATTTATGTGTTTTCTGGTGTGTAAAATTTGTAATCTTGGGGCCTCTTCTCTTTAACGTCTACTGGCTCAGATAATGAAGAACAACAAAATAAGTTACCATAGCTATGCAGATGACACACACATTTACGTAACAATTTCACCAGGAGACTATGCTCCAATTCAAACACTGAGTAAGTGCAGTGAACAAATCAATGACTGGATGTGTCAGAACTTTCCCAATTAAACAAAGATAAAACTGAGGTAATGGTTTTTGGAGCCAAGGCAGAACGTATAAAAGTTAGCGCTGAGCTTCAGTGTGCAATGTTCAAACCAACAGATAAAGCCATAAATCTAGGTGTAGTCATGGACTCTGACCTGAGCTTCAACAGTCACATTAAAACAGTTACTAATTCAGCCTACTATCACCTAAAGAATATATCTAGGATTAAAAGACTAATGTCACAGCAGGATTTGTAAAAACTTGTCCATGCTTTTATCTTCAGTAGACTCGACTACTGCAATGGTGTCTTCACAGGTCTCACTAAAACATCTATTAGGAAGCTGCAGCTGATTCAGAACGCGCTGCTCGAGTCCTCACTAACACTAAGAAAGTGGATCACTCCTGTTCTGAAGTCTTTACACTGGCTTCCTGTGTGTCAAAGAATAGATTTCAAAATACTGCTGCTGGTTTATAAAGCACTGAATGGTTTAGGTCCAAAATACATTTTTGACCTCCTGCTAAACTATGAACCATCCAGATCTCTCAGGTCTTCAGGGACTGGTCAGCTTTCTGTCCCCAGAGTCAGAACTAAACATGGAGAAGCAGCGTTCAGTTATTATGCTCCAAGCATCTGGAACAGACTCCCAGAAACCTGCAGGTCCGCTGCAACTCTTACTACTTTTAAATCCAGGCTGAAGACTTTTCTTTTTGTCGCTGCTTTTAATTGAACTATTCATATCTTAAACTGCACTGTAACTTTTATCCATGTACTTTTTATTTTAATGTTTATTTTATTATCTTTTCTTTTTAATGACTGGTTTTAAATGCCATTTCTTAATGTCTTTCATTTTTTGTAAAGCACTTTGAATTGCCTTGTGTTGAAAAGTGCTATATAAATAAACTTGCCTTGCCTAATAAAGATTTCACGTGACACATAAAATGGATTTGTTGATGGGAATTAATGTGAATAAATTAACTCTAGGTTAACGGTACTCTTGCTATAACTACTCACCGACACTCTATAAACCTTGTCCCTCATGCTAGCCCTGACAACACCGGTAAGCACACCTTCATCTAGGCTGCCCGTGTCCTGACTTGTAGTGGTTCTCTCCTCTATCTCCAATCTTCTTGTCATCTTTGTAAAACGATATCAGACTGGTAATTGACACAGCCATGACTTCTAGTTAAATTCAGTGTGGCTAAAATGAAAAGCTTTGTTAAAATATGCAAGCACGCGGAAGTCAAAGTCAGCTTTATTGTAAACAAATTCTACATGCGTTATACATCCAGAAATATCGTTTCCCACAGTGTGACATGTAGCCTATACATAAAACAAAAAGGGCCTAGATAAACGGGGTATACAGTTTAAAATGTTAATATATTTAAAGTGTTCAAAGTGCAGTTTCAGTGCAAGTCAGTTGAAACGATCTTAAATTGGCGTGACGTTGAAGTCGTGCGACCCTGCTGCTGTACTGGCTTGTAGTTCGTTTATAGCATAACGTTAGCATTTCGCTTTTGGCGACTAGATTTATGATTCAAAAATTATAAAAGTAGGAGAGACATGTGGAGATTATCCGGCTGAACAAAACGTGATCCTTCTCTTAAATGTGTTTCAACCACAGACCTTATTTCGAGCTATTTTCCAAAATCCTATGGAGAAATTGCATTGCGTTTTTGACGAAGGAACCGGAAGAAGTTTACATCCGGGTTTTAGGACGCGTCACTGCGGTTCTCTATTTAGTAAGGTAAAAAGCAAAAAGGCCTCTCAGACGCTCTTCCGTTTACGTGTTTAATAAAGAAAAACAATTGGACGGTAGATACACGGATTTAGCTGCCACCGTGTACCGTGTTGACATCAGAACAAATGGCAAAAAATAGCAAAGACATTTTAAACACTGTGTTTTGAAAGCGAACTGCAATAAAAAATACTCCATCTCACGTAGGTGCAACAAGTGTGCCTTTATTTTGAAAGGGTGTTTGAGCGGAAGTAGTGTTTTCCGATGTGTTGTGATTTGCCACCGTGCACCATGCTGACAGCAGTGGGGATGACACTGTGGAAAAAACACACACACACACACACACACACACACACACACACACACACACACACACACACACACACACACACACACACACACACACACACACACACACACACACACACACACACACACACACACACACACACACACACACACACACACAGCTGCTCTATAAAACCACTCACACACTCACAGTAGCAGCAGAAGAAGTTTGAAACTTTCTACCTGAACGATGGGAGTCATCATCTCACACATCTTCTCCAGATTCACCTCCAAAACACCTGTCAGGATCTTAATGGGTGAGAATATCGTTTTTTATTATGTTTATTATTGTTAATATAATTGTTATTATTATCATCGTTGTTGTTGCTATTCTGTTCTATTAAATTAAATGTAATGTGTTGATATGTTGCTCTCATAATAATAATAATAATAATTAAAATAAATAAAAGTAAAATTAAATGAATTGCTCTTTTCTATGTTTATTCTTATCATTTAAGATTTTATTTTCATTCCTTATTTTTCTTTATTTTAAAAACTTGTAGTTTGCAGCTCTTGTTTAGTATTTTTAATTGTGTCTGAGGTGATGTATACTTTTATTTTTTGTCAAAGTAGACACAAAGTCTAGAAGAAGTACATACTAAGTAATAGCAGTGGCTAGTGGCTGAAGTAATGCCTTTACTTAAGTAAAAGTATTAATAAAGTACAGAAACATTTACTATTTTGTATGTGTGGAGGACGTTGAAGTTTGCTTTTACTTTATAGTAAGTAAAGGTTCTGAATACAGTTTTTATAACAATGTTTTGCCTTTTTTTGTGTGTGCGTGTGTGTGCGTGCGTGTGTGTGTGTGTGTGTGTGTGTGTGTGTGTGCGTGTGCATGTGTGCAGTGGGTCTAGATGCAGCAGGTAAAACCACTCTGCTGTACAGACTGAAGCTGGCCGAAGTCGTCACCACCATCCCGACTATAGGTCAGTGTTTACATGAATTTACGCTATATTGCATATAACATAAAAACGATATCATAAATTAAGTGTGTGTGTGCGTGTGCGTGTGTGTGTGTGTAGGTTTTAACGTGGAGACAGTGGAGTATAAGAACATCAGTTTCACAGTGTGGGATGTTGGTGGTCAGACGATCATCAGACCTCTGTGGAGACATTACTTCACCAACACACAGGTAATACCTACTACTAATACTATTGACTTTTTTAGATCTGTATTTATATATAAGTAAGTTAAAGGTCCCATGACATGGCCATTTCTACTGATCATAATTCCATTGTTGAGGTCTACTAGAATAGATTTACATTGTTCAATGTTCCAAACTCACATTGGTTTCTCACAGCATCTCTGTATAGTATGCGTTTGATAGCAACCAGAAAAGGACACCAGCAATGACAAACAGATGAGAATGCTGCGTGGGGTACGGGGGGTGCCGTGTTGGCGGGACGTTGCGGGGCTCGCTGCTGTGAGGAGCGGACGGTGTGAGCTGGATTACTGGTGTCGTTTCCTGGTTGCTGCGTGGGGTCTGCGAGACAGCGAGACATCGCGGAGCTCAGCCTGAGCACACACATACACTCACAGCCTGAGAAAAGATAAGGCTGAGTGAGTGAGTGTGTGTGTGTGTGTGTGTGTGTGTGTGTGTGTGTGTGTGTGTGTGTGTGTGTGTGTGTGTGTGTGTGTGTGTGTGTGTGTGTGTGTGTGTGTGTGTGTGTGTGTGTGTGTGTGTGTGTGTGTGTGTGTGTGTGTGTGTGTGTGTGTGTGTGTGTGTGTGTGTGTGTGTGTGTGTGTGTGAGGAGCTCCACGGATTGGTCCATTTGGGTCCATTTCATTTGGTCATCGTTACGTCACTGTAACCAGGAAGAAAAAAGTGGAAAAAGATAAATGTCCACCGAGGCGTTCTGGGGCAGCACAGACGGGTCTTCTCTGTGTTAGAGTTTTACTCGCTACAGAGTGTACTTTGAGGGTTTGTGACTCTGCAGACCGTTTACATGCAGACAAAGCTACTTGACACACAAGGGGACGGGTAATAACCAGAAAAGCATCTCATGGGACCTTTAAAGAAACAAAAAACAAGTTAACAGCAAACAAAGGTGGCTTCATGTTACTGTATTATGTATTTCAATGTATATATATTTGTTATTCTGTCTGTCTTCAGGGTCTGATATTTGTGGTGGATAGCAACGACCCAGAGAGGATTAAAGAAGCTGCTGACGAGCTGCACAGGATGGTACCCTGCTCACTTTATTTATTTTTTAACACACAAGTTCAGTTTATGCCTGGATGATGTTAAATCTTTATTTTTTTTAATACAATTATTGAATTTATTCTTAATTTAATTTGATCTTTAATTACAGATTTTGTATTTATTGATTTTTATACTTTAAAGTTATTTCTTAATTGTTCACCTTTTATTCTAAAATGGAACTGCAACACAATTCAATTTCCCCCAGCGGATCAATAAAGTATTTCTGATTCTGACTGTTATTAAACATAAGAGGAAGATGTTTCTGATTGGTTGTTTTATGTTTTGTGTTGCAGTTGGAGGAGGATGAGTTGAGGGGCGTAGCTGTACTGGTGTTCGCTAACAAACAGGATTTACCCCGAGCCATGTCTGGCAGTGACATCACCGAGGCTCTCCGCCTATCAGGAGTCTCTCAGCCGGTGAGTGTTACTTTACCTGTTGAAACATCAGATCTGATGCAGTGCGTCCCATTTAAAGATGCAAAAAGTAAATCATGGAAATGAATGATTGTACTTATAGCTATATAAACAATTGTTTAACTTTTTCTCTTCCAGTTCCACATTTGGTGAATTAAACGTAAAGTTAAAAAAGGGTTTCAATCTGAAAATAATTTATAAGTGAAGTAAAACAAAAAGTGTACTCAATACATTCCACCGGGAGGATTTTCTTTCACAATCCGGGTCAATGATTGGCATCAATATTTATTCTAATGCTAAAAATGTTGTGCACTAAACAAGGAAAATGAATATGCACCACCAAACATTAGAATAGGCTTCACTCTGGTGGAAAGTAGTAAAAAGTAAACATGTTCAAAGTAAAGACTCCAGATGTAAAGCCTGAGATATAAATATGTTATACTGTAATGGCCATTGGTATTAATAAGTGTGGTTTTGATTTGTCCTTAATAGTCTAAATGAATATATTTGGGTAATGCAGTTTAATATCGACTTATTACTTAGAGCTGATTGAAATTAAAATTGAAAAGAAAATACAAAAATATCACCGGTGAGTTACAAGTGTCATACATTTTTTGTTGTGTTTTGCCGGCAGCGCAGGACACAGCGATGGCGTTTAAGTGATTTTGTTCATGAAAATCTGATTTATATTAACCTGCAGCTTATTTCTGTGTGTGTGTGTGTGTGTGTGTGTGTGTGTGTGTGTGTGTGTGTGTGTGTGTGTGTGTGTGTGTGTGTGTGTGTGTGTGTGTGTGTGTGTGTGTGTGTGTGTGTGTGTGTGTGTGTGTGTGTGTGTGTGTGTGTGTGTGTGTGTGTGTGTGTGTGTGTGTGTGTGTGTGTAGTGGTCTGTGCAGGCGTCCTGTGCTGTCAGTGGGTCTGGTCTGGTGGAGGGTCTGGACTGGCTCTCAGACCAGATCCTGAAAAAGTAAACGCAGATGTGAACTCTCAAACAGGAAGTCTGGAATGAACCTGGACGAGGCAGAAAATCCTGCAGAAAAATAAAGAATCCCTCACATAGCTTTTCAAAATCACCTATCTGAACCGTTTAAAGAGGCTCTATCATGCTATTTGGGCTTTTCCATTCCCTGCAGTGTGTTTTAAAGGTTTTTGTGCATGTAAACGGTCTGCAAAGGCTAACATCCCAAAGTTCCTGGGATTTTACTTCTGTAACATAGTGACATCACTACATAACACTCACGCTTCTATTGGCTAGCGTTCAAACACATTGTACGTGAAAGGCTAATAGGTGGGACATTTCTAAGTGGTTGACCAATCACAACAGAGCCGGCCAGCTAACCAATCAGAGCAGACTGGGCTCTGATTTCAGACAGAGGGTGAAAAGAGGTGCTGCAGCACAGGCAGTATGAGAACAATAAAGAGCTTTTTGAACATTAAAGCATGGAGACATGTCACAGTAGAGACAAACAATAACCTGAACCTGAAGATGACAGAATACGGCCCCTTTAAAAGCAGAGCACATTTTCTATTTCAATATCTCAATCTGCTTTTACACTACAATGGAGTAAAAAGGTTATTATCTGTGCATGTCCAATCAACTCAGATTTATGATGTAAACGTTGTTTTTTCTATCACAAAAGTGAACGCATAGTTTGTGGCAATGAAAATACATTTCGGACGTAAAAGCCAATAAAGCAAAAAGTGCAATTCAATAGTGCATGATACATAATAGTGCAAGTAAAAGACAGCAATTCCAAAAATATATTCATACAAATTGAATAAGATTGAACAATGTTAAATGAAATGCTCTTAAGTAGGATACATACTGTGTATACTGTAGTATTATATACAAATGTGGATATATGAAATTAAGATGTGTGTACTATAAAATATTGTCCTGCATACTTTATCATTTTCTAAGGAAGGCGTTGACGTGTTATATTGTTGCTACTTGGATCATCAGCTCAGGAAGCCCTTTTCTATTTTCCACGTTATGTTAGTAAATCTTATTGATAATGTATACTTGTATATTTTTAAATGGTGATGTTAATATTTATTCTATAATAAAGTTGGTCTTATGACAGATTGTGTGTTTGATTTTAAATACAGACTGGATAGTAATCCTTTGAAAGGAATAGTTTTAATTTGAAATATTACATAACTAAATTCTCCGAATCCCATGATACAATATATAAAACCCAAAGGTTCGTTTGATGTGAAAGACCTCATCAGATGACACAGGCGGGTGGAGTTAGTGCTTTTATTTATCACTGAAAAGCCTTTTTATTTATTTTGTTGTTCATTACACGGAACAATTTTCACTAAGACATATTTACAGTTTAACATCATCGTGTTTTCCCGCGTCAGCACAGTGCAGCTCCACTTCAGCTTCTTCACCAGGTAATAGCAACAAAACACTGCCCAAAAGAAAAATAACTCAAATAAAATAATCATCAGTAACCGTTTAGGCTCCCCACAGGAGGCGGTGACCTCTAACTTTAACAACAATTTATTCTTCCTAAATGCTGATACATACTTACAACATATCGCTGTGAATCATTCTGGATAAAAAGGCAGGTTCATGAAAAAACCCTGTGAAAAACAGAAAAGGCTCCAAATGACACAAACATTTAGTAAAAGCACAGATAAATATTGTGACGTCAGGAGAAACTGACTCAGCTAGTTTGTGTTTAAATGTTAGATTTCCTTCAAAGTTTCTGAATGGGTAAAACGTACCAGCTTATCAGAAGACAAAAAAAAGGGACGAGACTTTTTAATAAAAAGCGTGTGCTTTCAGTTCCCAGATCCATCTTTAGGAGAAAGAAAGAAGAGCGAGGCATCTGCGGCTCTCCTGTGATGAGGTCATTATTCATGAGCACTACTGTCATTTGGTGAGAGGCAGGTAGGTTACTTCTGGAGTCAAAATCTTCATATAAAGTGTTGAATATCAGATTTCCTTTGCAGTCTCCTGTGCCTCCAGTCCAACATGCTAATGCACATCCCATAAAAACATGACTAATGATATAGTTAGTTTCTCTAGATTAACCACAAACCAAACCTGAAACACTGAAAAGGAGGAATTGTGAAACATAACAGTTCATTGACACTGAAGTCTGTTAAAGGTGCTTTTTTAAATTATTTTCTCCTAAATAAAAAAGGGGTTTTGGCCAAAAACTTTCACTATGGATAAAGTCAAAGGAGCATTTGACCTACATTACTATGATAAAGGAAAAAGCAGTGCTGGAACTTCACTGGGTGATATTTTAAAGAGATACGTTTGTCTTGAATAATTTGCATACAATTGCAAAAATAACTGGAAGCATGATCTGTGTTTCCATACAGAGACCTGATATGATGATTTCACGATCAATTAACTCAAACATCAGGCACCAACTGGCCTGAAAGTGTTGGTATTTATTCTATAAGTAACTTATGAACGCCAGTTTGTGTGTAACTGAACTGTAACAATTGTTAATAATCCTTTCAACGGAATCATTTTAATTATCATTTACCCAGGGGCTTCCAACCGGGATGAAAAATAAAAAAAGGTTATATATCAACAAAACCACATTGATGTGTTAATATGAAACCTTCGAGACGCAACTTTAACCAAGATTCTTGTTTTGTATTAGTGTATTTTCCACCAAATTCAGGCCAATTTTGCAATAAAACCAACACATCGATGATGATGTAGACCTCTGAATGTGTTTCTCTTTAAGAAAGGAGAAAAATAAGCTTGGAAGGATGCTTCAAAACAAACAGGAAGGACAAAATAAGACTTCCTCTCACACTATTTCACCACTGAGGTGTTCGATGTCCTCAGAGAAACCTTGGATATCTGGCTTGTCTCTCTCACGGATCCCAAACCACTTTGTCTTAGCTGTTAGCCCTTTCTTTCAAATAAAAATCAGAAGCTGGCAGGTTAAATCCATATTTGCATTTTTCTGGAAAGTGAAGCCAGTATAAAAAGCTGCATTATTTTACACACAGAAGAATACAACACATAAGTCTGTGACGAGACGTTTCCCCTCCACATCTTGTAGTGTGAGGGTGCGTTTAGTTTAGTCCAGCAGAGAGGGAGCGCTTGCTTTGCACTCCCAGGCAGCCTGGGAGGGCGGGTGGTGTTCCCCTCCTCTGATTCCTGAGCTGTTGCTTCGATATTACCACCTGGGAGTCAACTTAAAACACGCTCCGTTAGCTCTCGTTAGGCTTCAGGCTTCAGACTCCCCCTTCTTCTTCCCCTCCTCTCCGGCGTCGCTGTCCTCTGATTGGCTGTTGCTGAGCACGAGGAACTGCTCGTCAGCGGCGGGCGGGTTGCCGGGGCGACTCGAGGCGGCGATCAAACGGCTCTGCTCCTCCAGATCCTGCAGGACAACACACACAGCTCTCAGGTTAGAGTCTGAGGTTACCTAACTGTAACCCAGCTTCTATGAGTAATGGCGCAGCCCTCTAAGGCTATCGCTATTGGGTTATCCCTCTACTGAAAACACTTGTAGTCCACGCCCACCCGCTAGGTAGGCCCCACCCTCGGGCCTCCTTCCGGTATAAATAGGGCTGAGCCATTACTCATAGAAGCTGGGTTACAGTAGGTAACCCCAGGTCTATTTCGTATATGGCTTCGCCCTCTAAGGCTATCGCTATTGGGTTAAGGGCGAAGCATGATGTAGTCTGCGCCCCACTGGGTCCGCCCGGCACTAGAAGCACAGACACACCTGCTCAATAACACCCCCTGCCTGTTGTGCCATGCGTAATGGCACCTCCCCGTCCCTGGAACATAGCAAACATACCTGTTTTCCTGACGGGGTGAAGGCTGGGACAATACATACCGACCGCTGTGAGAAGTAGAGACGAAGGTCCCACCTTATCCTGCGATCATAGAGGGGGAACAGCCGCTCTCTCCGCGCCAGCCAGCCAGGAGAGCGCTCAGCTGGATCCCTGACGTTACTCACTCTAATCAGACACTTTGTACGAAGTGTATTAGAGGAAGGGGAACATCCCTCTCCTACGAGGGGAAAAGGCCGCTCTCTGTGTGCCGAGAGGCAGGAGAGAGGCGCTCAGCTGGCTCCCTGACGTCACTCACTCCGACAGGACACCCAGTACGGGGTGCGTCAGAGAGGAAAGGGAAACATCACTCAAATAAAATTGAATGAATGAACAGGGGGAAGACCAAGATGCAGCCGTGCAAATATCTTCCACTGACATTCTTCCGCTCAACGCCGTGGAGGAGGAAATTCCTCTGGTTGATTGCGCTTTGATATTCTCCGGGCGCTCCACCCCAGATGAGACATACGCCTGTGAGACCGCCTCACACAGCCAGCGTGACAGCCGTTGTGCAGACAGAGGTTGCCCGATAGAGCGCTCTCTGTAATGCACAAACAGGCGCTGAGAACGGCGCACTGTCGCTGTGCGCGCCACATAGCAGGCCAGCGCGCGCACCGGGCAGAGGAGATGAGATGTGGCTTCTTCCTCCGATTTATGAGGAGGCGGAAAAAACCCGTCCAAGGTGATCACTCTTGATCTGAAAGAGCTAGTGATGACCTTTGGCATAAAGGCTGGGTTAGGACGTAACACAGCCGAACTGCCATCCCCCTGGATCCGGAGGCATGACGGGGCCACAGAGAGAGCCGATACATCACTCACCCTTTTCGCCGATGTTAGAGCCAAAAGCAGTACTACTTTGTCTGATAACATGTTGAGGGGAACCTGCTCTAAAGTTTCAAATGGGGCTTTGCTTAGTGCCCGTAACACCAAAGCCAAATCCCACTGAGGCGCCAGTGCGCGTGACACCGGTCTGAGTCTTCGTACCCCTTGCAGAAACCGTTTCGTCAGGGGGTGACTGAACAACGTCCCTGCTCCGAAACCCACGTGACAAGATGATATGGCAGCCGCATATACCTTGATTGTGCTGAACGCCAAATTCCTGTCCAACAACAGCTGGAGGAATGACAGCACGTGAGGCAGGGGGCACGTAATGGGGTCCAGGCTTCTCCCTACACACCAACGCTGGAACGCTGCCCACTTGGCTGTGTAGGACGCTCTGGTAGACGCGGCCCTGGCTCCCTGAATGGTGCGTACACATCTTGAGAGAGACCCCACCTCTCTAAGTGTTCCCGCTCAGGGGCCATGCCCATAAGGGCTGGCCTATCACTGGGTGACTGTAGATTGCTCCCTCCACCTGTGAGAGAGCGTCCCCCCGCCACGGAATCTCCCACGGCCTGTCTGACAGCGTACGCTGTAGGCATGGAAACCAGGAAGCTCCCGTGCTATCAGGATCACTGACAGCCGCTCTTCTTGCACTCGGTCCAGGAACCGAGGAATCAGCGGGACTGGTGGGAAGGCGTACAGCAGTCCCCTGGGCCATGGCCGATGTGCGAACGCGTCCACCCCCAGGGGTAGGTGGTCCCGTGCTGACAGGGAGAACCAGAGCTCGCATTGCGCGTTCCCGCGTGCGGCGAACAGATCCGCCTCCACTTTCCCGAACCGGCCCCAAACCTGGGCGATCAGCTCGGGATGGAGGCTCCAGTCCCCTGGCGAGGACCTCCTCTGGACATGAGGTCTGCCCCTTTGTTCAGCTCTCCGGGCACATACAGTGCTCTGATGGAGAGCACGTGTGCGCGCGCCCAGATCAACAGCCGCCTGGCTGTGTTCAGGAGCTGCGCTGAGCGTACACCGCCCTGGCGATTGATGTAGGCCGCCGCGGCTCTGTTGTCTGTGCGAATCAACACATGCTGATTCCGCAGCAACGAGGCAAAATGCTGAATTACTCTCCGTACGGAGATCAAGTCCAGCACGTTTATGTGGAAAGACATGTGAGCCGGCCACTGTCCTCCCGCTGCCTGCGACATGCACGTTCCTCCCCACCCTGAGAGAGATGCGTCTGTGAACACCGAGATGTAACTCTGCCCAGGGCCCCCCCCCCCCCCTCTGACAGGACGTGGGGACTTTTCCAGTAGGTTAAGTCTGAACCCACGGACAGAGGGATGACCACCATGCGCCTCTTCTGTCGTACGGGGTCGATGTGTAGGCTGATGAACCACCTCTGCAGTCTCCTCATGTGTAGGAGACCCAGGGGAATCACCCCGTGAGCTGCTGCCATCATGCCGAGCAGCCGCATCACGGAGAGTGACGTCACCACGCTGCGGGGTGTGACATGTCGAAGGAGAGCTGTCAGCGTCTCCACTCTCTGCCGTGAGAGTCGTGCTCTCATGCGGGCTGAGTTCAATTCCACCCCCAGGTAAACAATACTCTGGGAGGGAAGAGGACAGCTCTTTTCCCAGTTGATCATGAAACCCAGCTTTGACAGATGCGATATGAGTTGTACCGTCTGTAAAGCCGCTTCCTCCCTGGAGCGAGCCAGCAGCAGCAGGTCGTCCAGGTAAAAAGTACTCTCATTCCTCCTCTGTGTAGCAGCTGCAGCGCCGTCTCTACACACTTTGAAAAAGTACGAGGAGCCAGGGAATAGCCGAACGCCAGACTGGAACGAAAACCTCAGGAATTTCCTCTGTTGCGGGATGATGGGCACATGGAAGTAAGCATCCTTCAGGTCTATAGAGGTGAACCAATCTCCCTGGTGAACACACTAGCACCTTTTTGACCGTCAGCATGTGAAAAGGTCTTTTCATTATTGCCTCGTTGAAAACTGACAGGTCGAGGATGGGTCTCATTCCCCCTGTCTTTTTCGGGATAAGAAAATAGCGGGAGTAATACCCCTGATTTTCTTCCTCCTGGGGAACCCTGGAAATAGCCTCTTTCAACAGGAGTTCCCGTAGCTCTGCTTGGAGCGCAAGACACTGTTCTCGGGATGTTAGGCATGTCACCTGTATCCCGTTGAACTGTGGGGGGGTGGAGGCGAACTGCAGGGTGTACCCTCTGCTGATCAGCCTGTGCATCCATCCGTCCATCAAACAGTTCGAGATGTGTTGTGGTTGTCATGACGACGAGCCACTCCAAAGCCCTCGCCGCCGATGCCCGTGAGGCAACCCAAGGTGGGCCTAGAGAGCGAAAGGGCTGTGCGGAGGCCTCCACACGCTGCGTATCACTCCGCCTCGCATCATGAGACGCGTACACGCTCAGAGGATGGATGGAGGTGTGTGCAGTGATATCCACATGAGGCGTTACCACTGCTCTCATGGGCTTATTGTGACCGTGTGTAGGTGGCGTATCTCGGACAGAAGAATGCCGCGAGGTCTGTGGTTTAATAACCGAAGAGTCATAACCATCAGAAATCTGTCGCGAACCATGCCGCCTACTAATCATCAGATTGGAGGCAGTTGGTGTAATTATTGTGCTCCGCAGCTTATTAATCGATAGATTAAATAGCGCAGGCTTTTGTACCGAACCCGGCTGGCTATTAACCGACAGGTCATAGGCAGCTCCCAGGGTGGGGGATATGTAACACACATTTGTAACTGAAGACTCAGACCACATGTTAGGAAATAAACAATCTTTATTTCGATCACACTCCCCCCCCAGACCGTCAAGGTCGGCTTTGTTTTTTCGGCAGCTCTCGTGGAGTAGACGCCGAACGGGAGTACCTCACTCCCTTCTTACCCCCCCCTCTGTGGTGGGGGCCCGTCGGTGCGGGACGGTGCCCTGGAGGTGCGGGTCGGTGCCCCAGCCGCCGCTGACGGACGATTCTGACGCCTCGGCTGCTGCTGCCGCTGGTGTCTGTCCGTCTGCCGCTGTGGCCGGGTTGGCTGCTGCTGCTGCCGCCGGTGTCGCTGCTGCTTCACCACTGGCTGGAGCCAGCCGACGTGCTGGCGGATGTCCTCCGCCTGCTCCGAAGCCACCTTCATGGAATCAACCATGGTCAGGAAATGGGGCCCGAACAGCCCGTCCGAGCTGATCGGAGCGTCCAGTAAGACCTTCCTGACTGGCTCTGTGACCGCTGCCTGCTGTAACCAGAGGTGGCGCTGGATCTGTGTCATCCATGCCGTAATCCTAGCCTGGGACACCGCCACGCACAGCGTGAGCGCCGTGCTGGCCGCCTTAGCGATCTCCTCCGACTCCTCTGGAGCCACGGTGGTGGATCGCTCGATCAACGTCACCACCGAGTTGGTCAGCAGAGCAATGTTGTTTGCCGCTGCTGACGCCTGGAACGCACACTGGTGCGCCCGGTCAGCCTGACAGGCGACTAGTGCTGTAGCGACGCGTCGACAACGTCGACTTCAAAATATCGTCGACGACATATTTCCGCGTCGCTACACACACGTGGGTCACCCACAGCAACAAGCAGTTCTAGCTGTGGTGGCTACCATTAGCAGCTAGCATTTGCTCTCCGATTTTTACATTAAAATGGAATTATGGATTATAAATGCAATAATTTTTTTATACATAGACGTTAAAAACCTATGGATTAACCGATTCAGCCGCGTTTTTTCTCATTTTAATGCCATTGAACACGTCTTTTGATCAGATTGACAGCTACGGTGGTGAGACGATCTCCCTAGAAGCTCTGTAAAGGTACGTGTTGTGATGACTGTATTTGCTTCCCCTGTCGCGAGTCCGGATCACTCAGTGATGATACTATATACCTACATAATCTGTGGAGTCTCAGCTTTAATCGGATATCTTGTATGTGCAGCTACGATGAGTAATAAGGGTACTTTTATCTTGAGTTCTGTGCCAATGTCCGTTAGCATTTTTCGCTCAGGGGTCATTTAGATGCTTCTTATGAGACTTGTGTTTTGTTTTGGTAAACATGGTTTGTATCGTCAGTTAGCTGAGATTATTTCCGTTAATCTGGTATAACACATTAATAGGTTCTTAAATATTAAGATCCCCTGAGACACAGTATCGTGAAAAATGGTTTTTTTACATTACGTTTTTTATGAATTGAACCTCAGAAAAATAATCGTTAGATTAGTCGACTAATCGATCAAATAATCGCCCGAATAATCGTTTTCAAAATAATCGTTTCCCCCCAGCACTACGGGCGACATACTGGTCCTTGGGGTCGGCCATCCGGCGCCCAAGTTGGCCTGTCTTACCCCGAAAAATGCCGTTAAGCTCGGTTCCAGAGCGGGGGTGGTTGGGAAAACCTCATCTGTGAAACCCGCCACCTTGGTGAAGGGGACAAAGGAGGCCACCGGAGCCCTCAAGCTCCTCGGGTTCGCCGCTGCACCTTCCTGATACCGCCTAATGGCGGTGAAGCGCGGCCAGATCGGATCAGTCCTGCCCGTCTGCACCCGGGAAAACACGCACGCCATGTCGTCCAGAGCCACCCTCTCCCGTACTCGTACCTCTGACTCTCTCCGACCCCGTCTCCCCCGTCCGGGGAAGAGGGGGAAGGGGAGAGCCGCATGGCGAGCCCTGGATGGAGGCGGGGAAGGAGTCGTCCGACTCCTGCCCCCCACTCGTCTCCATAAACAGGCTGTCCTGGATGGGCACCTGCCCACCCCAGACGTCTTCCTCACCCGCAGCAGCTAGGGCGTCCGCCCTTTGCTTCCTGTCGGATCAAGGAAGACGCACACAATGAGGACATGCGACCTGCTGGCTGAGAGCCGCGTGCTCTGGCCGCAGACAGGCTGCGCATATCGGATGCAAATCATAGCTCATAATGTAGCCTGTATTGCACGAAGGGCACATACGGACACACTCTTTATTGCTCATGCTGTTGCTTTCTCGTGCTTCAGTAAACTGCTGGTTGCTGAAGAAAAGAGGGAGCAGATCACCGGGCAACCTCCCTATTTATACCGGAAGGTGGCCCGAGGGTGGGGCCCACCTAGCGGGTGGGCGTGGACTACAAGTGTTTTCAGTACTGCGCGGGGGCGCAGAAGGGTAAACCCAATAGCGATAGCCTTAGAGGGCGAAGCCATATACGAAATAGAACATGACGATAGTGTTGTGAAAATACAATGCAATTACCGAGCTTACATTATTCATATGTTCTCCATCTTCCATAGAAACAATTATTAGATCTGTCTATGAAACAATCTGCAGACTAAATGATGGTTAGTTCATTTGTGAAACAAAACCGAGAGAGGCCACATGTAAATAGAAACATAAATATAGTATACTTTATAATATTGTGTTGAAATGTTAGATTTCTTTTGAACGGATATCAGAGCAGAGGAAAGCATTTCAGAAGACTAAAGCTTTTTTCATTCAGTTTCCAAAATGGAGAAAAGTCAACTAAATGGTAAAAGTGTGATTTGTGTTTGTGTTTATAAAATCATATCCACAAATGAAATATCTAACACTTTTGTGAAATTACATTAAAAAGTTCAAGCTTACATTATAGTAGATTCCCATAGGATTTCCCATACCAAACAATTATCTGATTTATTTGGAAAAGAACCAACAGAATAATAATAGTAAAATGTAGAGGGTATATCTATTTCTGTGCAGAAAAGGTGATCGATCCTATCCAGAATAACTTTTCAGTTGAGGCTACAGGTCACCTTCTCGATCTGCTTCTGCTTGCTGAGCTCCTCCTGCTGTTTCTCTTTGGCCTTGTCGGTCTCCTTCCTCTTCTCCACGGCCTTACGGTCCTGAACATCAAACACAGCGAATATTATTCCCCTCCACAACACCACCTGAAGACAGCAGCATCACAGTGTCGTGAGAGAGATTATCTTCAGTGTATTGAAGTTTTTAGTCTCACCATCTCAGAGTGGCAGGCTATCTGTTTTGCCAAGCCAACGCTGTCGCAGATCTAAAAGAAATGAAGAAGAGGAAAACGTGTCAGACAGACACAGTGGTGGACAATAACAGATGGATAGGCAGACAGCGGACGACCTTCTCTCCGTCGTTGTTGGACTCGAAGATGTAGCAGACGGCTCGGCTGTCCCCCGGCCCGCCTGCAGGCTGCAGGACCAGACCAAACAGCCTCTTGTTGTCCTGATGCGAGGAACACTGGAGCACCGTGCAGAGAGGGAACTGCAGCAGGACAGAGGAGGAGGACAAACGAGTACAAATCATTGGAAATAACAATGTTGTAACCTAAAACTATCTGACAGAGGAACAGAGAGCATCTCACCCTGAGTCGAGTGACTTGCGTCTGAGGATCGATGAGTCTGAAACAACAAACAAACATGTTACTGCACAGAAAAGTGTTTCCATGTAAGAAATGAGACACATTAGCATTAATGTCCTCTCTTCAGTAAGTATGCTTCCATTATCATTGGCACTTCTAAATGTTAGCATTCAGGAAAATAAAACATGTTGATGGAAACATTAGCACAAGCATAAAAGGTTCAGAGAGAAAAGTCCACTCGGTGCAGACGCAGTTTATATGTTTTAAACATTAAATAAACAGATCTATTCATTTAGTAATCTTTTACTTTTTTATTTTGATCGCACATTTGGAGTTCCACCACAATAATTCGAATAATTTTCGTAAAATATATATTTGTTAGATGATGAACTGAAATATGTTACAATACAAATATGGTGGCCATTTATTTCTTTTTATGAACAACACAGAATGTAGTTCTTGTGTGAATGGGTGTTGCGACATGATTATTCATTCCCAATATTTTTTTATTTAAAGGTCCCATGTCATGCTTCTCTGGTTCTTACCCGCCCCCTTGTGTTATGAAGCTCTTTCTGCATGTAAACGGTCTGCAGAGTCACACACCCTCAAAGTGCACCCTGTAGAGAGTAAAACTCTAACACAGAGAAGACCCGTCTGTGCTGCCCCAGAACGCCTCGTTGGACATTTCTCTTTTTCTTCCTGGTATCAAGTGACGTAACAACGACCAAATGGACCAATCCGTGGAGCTCCTCACACACACACACACTCACTCAGCCGTATCTTTTCTCAGCCGCGTGGATCTCCACTCACAGTTCGCCACACACTCACGTCTGTGTGCTCAGGCTGAGTTTCGCCGTGTCTCGCAGACCCCACGCAGCAACCAGGAAACGACACCAGTAACCCAGCTCACACCGTCCGCTCCTCACAGCAGCGAGCCCCGCAACGTCCCGCCAACACGGCACCCAGACCCCACGCAGCATTCTCATCTGTTTGTCATTACTGGTGTCCTTTTCTGGTTGCTACCAAACGCCATTGTTACACATAATCACACATCAGAGCACACTGGATGCATAGGGACGGGGGCAGGAGCTCCAACAAGCCGTGTAGGACAGAGAGTGAATACTATACAGAGATGCTGTGAGAAACCAATGTGAGTTTGGATCACTGAACAATGTAAATCTATTCTAGTAGACCTCAACAATGGAATTATGATCAGTGGAAATGGCCATGACACGGGACCTTTAACACCATTTTCGGAGTAAAGGGAAAAAGTAATTCCCTTTTTTGTGTAGGCATATTGTGGCTGTAATGAACCCTGCAGCCTATAGAGGAGGCTCCTTAGACTGAAAACACTCAGACACGAGAGCTCAGTCCTACTTGAGGCAGTCGCAGGTGACCAGCAGGTGGGACTCGGTCATCCTGAAGATGTTGTGGATGGCTCTCGCTGCCAGGATCTGCCTCATGGTCTCTGAGATGATGTCCACTGACTCGGGGGTCTTCACCTCCATGGAGCCCAGGAAGCGAACGATGAAGAGCTGGTGGAGGATCGAGTCTGGACAGCAGACAATAAGACTTCCATCACACACCAATCAATTTCACTGAGAAAACTCAAGGACGTGAGCTGCTTTTATCCAAAGTTAACCAGACAAACATGTACTTAAATAACCAAGTTGTCCTTATCTGAAGCATTTGTTTTATAAAACTAAAACATACAACAAATACGTTTCACTTTAGACCAAGATTATTATCGAGAATGGCCAATGGTCTCTTTGAGGCCTACAAGGGAATAAAACCCTCTTCAACCACAAATCTTAGTTAAATTAGATGTTCTTTGCCCCTGGTCCACAAGGGGCAGTAGTGAGCCAATACAAGTTTGTCTCACAAGTATAGCAGAGAAGACAACACTTTCTAACTTGCTTAAAAATGTACCAATAGATACAAAATAGAGGAAACATTTTTATTTTGTATTTGACTAGTATGAAGTATCGACCGATGTTACCTTCACTGTCCTCTGAAGTGCTGTCTCCTGACTCTCCAAACGGGTTACTCCTCCTGTGGACAAACACACAAAATCAAACACAACCCTTTTTTTATCGATCTGGTGCTGAGCAGAATCCATAAGTCGCTGTCCCATACCTGCCGGACTGTGCTGCCGTCTTGCTCTGTCCTGAGTTCTCCTCGGTGACGGGGGATATGATGTCAAACTGGATTGGTGTTTCCGGGGCGACCAGGGCGTCCAATGAGAGCACAGAGAGGGCCGGCGACAGCTCGGAGCCGACAGAGCTGATGCTGCTAGCTCGGCCCGCACGCCCTTTACTGGAACAATGACCAAGAGAGATTAATGAAGTTATCGGTGGAGGTCCAGAGGTCCTACCACACTACTTTATGATTTTGGAAGGTTAAATGTTATCACCAGAAATAAAAGGCTAACCTTAGGTGATAAACTAACTACAGCAAGGTTGCATGACTTCATATCACCACCGCTTAGCTAAAGGTGGGTCATGCTTGGTGTAATGATGATGAGCAGTCTCATTTAGACAGTTCTTAGCAACCGCCGTCTTTGGGGCAAATGTATTTTATGCCATAGAAACATTTGTATTGGTAAAAGTGTATTAACAACAGACTTTATTTCAGGCGTTTAACCAAAAACAGATTAAAAAAACCATTGGCTTTGAGACCTGATAAAGGGAAATGCTAACAAAAAACTAACTCCAAGTTTTAGCACTAATTTGTGCAGCACTGTATATCTGGAAGCGAACAGGTTCTGAGGTTGTTGATCAAGCATTGTAGTTTTTGTAGGGATATGTGTTGACACTGGGGGCCTTTCTACATCATGTAACACACACACACACACACACACACACACACACACACACACACACACACACACACACACACACACACACACACACACACACACACACACACACACACACACACACACACACACACACACACACACACACACACACACACACACACACACACACACACACACACACACACACACACACACACACACACACACACACACACACACACACACACACACACACACACACACACACACACACACACACACACACACACACACACACACACACACACACACACACACACACACACACACACACACACACACACACACACACACACACACCTGCTGGGTCTCATGCTCTCGTGCCTCTGCTGGAAGGACGGCGACGGCGTCACAGCTTCAAGAGCTGATTGGTTCACTCTGGCCGCAAGCTCCTGCCAATGGGAAGAAAGAACAGTCAGGATCAAGCATCAGGAACATACATGTTATTTTCACTTTCTATGTATTTATATTTTAAGTCATTATTTTGTCACAGTCCATACAACTAAATAAAATAAAGTTATACATCTAATAAAAATGAACAAATGATCAATCCATCAAATCATCTATAAATGTGAATTTATTATATTTTGGTACTAGCTGCCAAAGTCTCCACCATGATCTGTGACTAGGTAAATGAGGGACACACAGACCTCTGCGTTCTCACTCAGGTAGATCCTTTTGGAGATGTTGTTGATGGTGGAGATCCACTGCAGGAGGAAGCAGCAGGGAGACGAAGTGAGTACAAAAACAGTCGACACAGAACAGGTCACATGACAGAAACACGTTTCACCTCATCGCAGTCCCTCCTGCTCTCCGACTGCAGCGTCACCACCCTGACAGGACGGAGAAGTCAGTTTAATTCAGTGGCATTTATTCATGGTGGACAAATGGAAGAAAAGGGAGCCCTCTCACTTCTTGCCATCAAAGGAAGTGACCTGGAAGCAGAAGCGGCGGTCGTCGCAGTCCACCGCCATGACGGAGCAGTTGTCCAGGTCGGTGACGAGCCCCCCCGCCACCTCGCCGCGACCCTGCTGCATCAGGTTACCGCCCTGCGTGAAGAAGTACTGCCGCTCCCAGGACGACGACACCAGCCCCGTCTTACTGAGAGACACACACAGAAGAGCCGCTTTAAAACACAAACTACATATTAGATGTAAAGATCGTCATTTCTTTTAGCGCCACAAAAAGCACACGACGCAAACATGACAGAGGAACGTAACAGGTCAAACATTTTATGAAAACCAGTGAAGTAGAAGTGCTTCAATAGAACAAAAGGATGCCCAACACAGGGATCCTAGTGTCAAGCACTTCCATGGTAACCAAATCAAATGTGTACAGACTCTTGAACCTTTGCCATTACATCTAAATATTTACAGTAAATGCAACTGAGAAAATAAATGCTAAAATAATTCCCTCAAAGCCACGTGTTTAAATTAAATATGTAAAAACCTTATACAACATTTGAAAATGGACAAGATGTAGTGCTCTTCGGCAACGATTTCCCACTTATACAGAACTACTGGACGCACTTGATATCATGTTGGATAATTGTACAACTGACACCATATTATAAATAGTGTACTTCTTTAATTTAATTTTCTCTTACTTTTGATACAGTTATTAACATTATTATTGTTTATTTATTTTTCTGTCTCACATTTGTTGTCATATTGATTTTATTTACGTTTAAATGTTACTGTTTAAATAATTGATTATTTTGTATTTCTAATTCGTACAATATAACTATTGTAGTATTGGTTCTGTGTTGGACCCGTAGGGGTGTATGTGTCTATCCCACTGTATCTAGGATTTATTGCATTTTATATGACTTTAAACACCAACAACAAGACCTTGAAAAAAAGATGTCCAGATGTTGTTAACACCGATTGAACTTATTGACAAAAGAAAATGAAAAGAAAATGATATATATATATGCATGTGTCCTACTTGCGGATGTGCAGGTAGCCCTGTTTCCTGGTCAGGTTCCTGCAGACAGGTGAGTGGGCGGGGTCAGGGTCACATGGTACGTACAGAGGGTCACATGATCGCTCCATCTCCTGGATCGTCTCATGCATCTGCCCGACCTCCGTCTCCATCTCCCGACGCACACTGCAAACACACACACACACACACACACTTATTTTTAACATCTTATCAGTACATTTAATTTAGCCGATGCTTTTATACAAAGCGACTAAGTGCATCAACCACTAAGCTTCTTTTTCAGAACAGCAAGAATCCTGCAAGTGTCTTACTTCTGGACGCTGGTTCCTATTGTTCCCAGGAAGTCCTCCCACTGCTGGGTGAGATTCTCTGAACCCAGCTTAAAGAAACTGATCTGGACCGGGGGGAAAAGCAGTCAAAGATAAATCGGCAGGTTTGTTAACAGCTCTTAAAACATTAATTGGACACTTAGCTGGTTCCTTTTAACACTTCAGCCTCATTTTGGAACAAAGACCAAACATGTTGCCTCAGAGCTGCCAACCTGTGTTTGGACATATATCCAAACACACACAGTGCATGTGGAATGCATCATTCATCTGTCGTGTTTTGATCAAGCGATGCATCATGTGATGATCATGAGGGTTTTTTTGCGTGTGTGTTGTAGGACCAAGGAATAGGTTTGGGTCCCTCTGTTAATGCTGGTAATTGTGGGCGTGTGGTGTGAAGGTGTGTGTGTACGTCACCGGTTCTTAAGATGGAGTAATTAAAATCACCTGCTTACCGTATTTTTTTGCTACAGTATTACGACATTATCAAAGAACATCAGGGATGTTTTGTTTCTTTTCAGTGTCTGTGTCTGTGTCTGTGTGTCTGTGTGTGTGTGTGTGTGTGTGTGTGTGTGTGTGTGTGTGTGTGTGTGTGTGTGTGTGTGTGTGTGTGTGTGTGTGTGTGTGTGTGTGTGTGTGTGTGTGTGTGTGTGTGTGTGTGTGTGTACCTGTGCCTGCATGTATCCCAGCAGCGGCTCCAGCAGCGCTGTCTTCTTCTTGTACTGCAGCGTGTTGAGCGAGCAGAAGTAGTGCATCATGGTCTGGTGCTGTTTCTTGCGGGAGGTGTAGACGTCCTCCACGGCCTCCGCCCGCAGCTGAAACACACAGGACTTTCTTCTAAAACCAGTACCAAGGTTTTTATCATGAGAGATCTTATCCTTTGCTTCAGGTCAATACAGTCCTATTATGCCATTTCAATATATGGCCTTTTCGTGAGGCAGCTGCTGGTTCAGTTTGTTTTCTATTGCAAAATGTGTCTCTGCAATTGAAAGGGTTTTTTACCAACATTTTAAATTGAGCTTTTTTTAATGAAAGGAAAAGGAAGGAATATCCTCTAGAAATTAGAAATGTATAAACTCAGGACAACTATCTATATAAACTCAAAGAGTCAGAGTTTTATTTGTATTTACTATCTTTTGAGTGAACTTCTGAGTCAATTATAAAATAAAGTCATTTCTATACGAATATTGCTTATTTGAATATTCCATTAGTGACTGATGAACGTGATGCGAGGAGGGTTGCTTACCTTGTCGTTGTCTCTCTTCTTGGACAGACGGCTGAATCTGTTCATGGCTACATCATGATCTGCAGACACAAACAGGAAGGGAAGACCTTTACACCTCTGTATCTTTTCACATTAACCAGTAAGTACATTTAAGATCTAGATCATTTGTCAGTTACAATCAAAAACAAGATGAATGTTCCTTTAAGCGTAGCTACATGTGGAGATTGTGTGGAGCCAGAAGAGTCGTACTGACAGAGAGATCATGTGCCCATCGAGTTCTGTTAGAGTATGTGTTACTTTGTCATTGTGATGGCAGAGATAGCGGCTGTGTCTTCTATATATATATATATATATATATATATATAGAATATCTTCATTCAAATCAAAATAGATTCTCTTCCACATAGACGAATAAAATATGTTCAAGAACAATATTGTTTTAAGTAAATTGTGAAATTAAGATGCCAAATATGTCTATGTAAGATTTTGTAGGTTTTTCAGATTATATTAAACACAAAATAGGCAATTTACAAATTCTTAACCTCCGTAGTTATCGAGAAATAATAACTACAAATAAATTGCATTCAAATGTCCAGAAAGAGAAAATATTAGCCAGACGTTATTTTTTTAATAATGAACAAAAAATAATAATTGGTTCCTAATCTACCTTATTGACTTACTCACTGATCTGCAAGCAGACATCGTGGGTGCATGTTTTAAATATGCGCATCACAGCTTAAAGCACTTACTGATCTTTTCTTTTCTTTTTTTAGACCGATATTCATTAAGATAATCATTTGACTGAAAATCAGTAGGAGTGTTGCAAGAGTAGCTAAGCGTTATGTGGGGTTTAGGATGGTTATTTTTAATATACTGAATATTAACTGTAGCTTGGTGTAGAAGTATATAACTTACCATCACTGGATATTTGGAAGACTTCCTTCAGAGTGAGGATCTCTGGAGAGAGACAAAAAGAAAATCATAAGCACCACTGAAGGAAAACTGTATATCTTGGACCTCACGGTGCTTCCAATTGTTTGGGAAAAAGTCATTTTGCACTTTTTAAACAAGAGAATGCCAACAGCGCACAAAACCAGGCTTATACAAAAAGCGTGTTCCCAGATTAGTGAGGGAAAACTTTAAAAGGCAAACTAAATCTTTTTCCTCTTACCTGTATCGTCATTTCTCTTGATTGGTTTGTTGTGAGTTGCTGAGGGTTAGGGATGTTTGCTTATATAATGGCAATAGATGTAACTCTATGGCCAACTCAGCTTATCTATGTCAAAGTGCAAACAAATTGATTGGAAACTAAACAGCTACTATGTCTCTTACCTAAAATCTGAAAACAATTCACAGACCCTGTTGTGGGGAGTTTTCTTTCTACCTAACTACACCCACCCTCCGTGTTACCGCGCAGAAGGAATTGTACATCTACTCAGGGACGACAGGCACTTGCTTACTTATTGACGGGTGAGGTTTGGAGTGTTAAAATGTTTGTTGCTTTTCTGCCAGTCAGTTCTATCAAATATCAAGATAAGGTCTACACTCAATACCTCCAACACTCGGAACCTAACAACAACAACATCTAGATTGATAAATTGCATTACAGGTCATAGGAAAGAGAAAAAACAATTGTCTTTGGGGCAAAAAGTCCCGTTTCTAATGTGACAAATATGCTAAGAACAGTGGTCTCTCTCTGAGGCGCCGCACGCGTTTCCTACCCTTCAGGTCTCGCTCTTTAAACTGAGTGATGGGAAACATCATGGCATCTGCAAGCTGGGTGGACAAGACAGCATGACAGGAACTCAACTACAGAGAGAAAGAGAAAGACAGAATGGAAATGGTCACATCCTGGTGAGTTAAATCTTCCAGTGTGGCAGCTGGTGAGTTTGTATTTTCTCACCTCATCGATGACTTTTGCAAACTGCTGCAGGGTGGAGCTCATCACCTCGTCATCGCCCCCTAGAGGAAAACGCTGCAGACGACAGCAACAACATGGAGGAATGGATTAGATTGATTTCAGTGAGGAGAAATGCGTCCCTGCTGAAGCAAACCGGCATGCAACGCACAGCAGAGGAAACTGGGGATTTGTGGTCACAGAACAAGTGATGGTTAAATGTTGGCCTGAAGTCGTCAAAACAATAACAAAGTCTAGTGTCATAGGACAGGTGTCATGGGGTCTTTGGCTGGTGGTGTGGCCTACCTGTTTGTCGTACTCTTTCAGCAGTCTGGAGGTCAGGTGTGTGGCAGCACTGAGCTCGTTCTGAAAGAGAACACAGATTCACAGCTGGAGACACACTTTCCCATCAGCTGCTCTATCAACGCTGTCTGTACCTGCAAAGCCAGTGGCAGTACACCTGTGAATCATGCCAGTGTGTGTGTGTGTGTGTGTGTGCGTGCGTGTGTGTGTGTGTGTACCTGTGCATCATAAATCCTCTGCATGGCCTGGTAGAGCTGACTGCAGTAGTTGGACATCGCTGCAGTGTCCTCCTCAAACACTCCCAGCAGGGACCGCGTCTACACACGAAACACAAAATAAAACTGATGAAAATAAAGTTAATGCTAATCATTTGACCGAGCCATAAGAATTCACCCGTTATGGTCTCAAATGATCCTTTGTGTATCTGCCAAAATAACCAAACATATCCATGTAAATCAACACCGATGACCTGCATACAGCACAGTAACATTTCCAGGGTGTGTCTCAAATGCAGTTTTAGCTTGCCAGCACACTCAAAGGTGATATTTGTAATAATTTCAAAAGGTTTCCTATGGTAGAATGTAACCAATTACATTTGTTCAAGAAATATAATTACTGTTACTGTTTACGTACTGCTAGAAATAGCAAGGCAAGGCAAGGCAAGGCAAGGCAAGGCAAGGCAAGTTTATTTATATAGCACTTTTCAACACAAGGCAATTCAAAGTTTAGAAAGATAGAAAGATTGTGTTTACTTAAGCAAGAGAAGAGAACTACCTTAATAATATAAATATTTATATATATTACTCAGTTATATAGAACCCTTTAAAAACAGGATTACAAAGTGTTCACAAACACAAAAATCATGAAATAATAATAAACCAATTCCTTACACGGCGATAACAAGAAACACATCCAACAACCCAAACAAAGTTTTTAATTTAATGTTCAAATGTACCTCTATTCTTGTATCTCTTAATCTGGTTGAGATGTGATGAACAGATGTATACATATAAGTTAATTAAAATTGAGTTAACGTAATTATCAAGAGAGATAGTGGTGAGATGTGATTAAGTGTAATGTTTTAGCATATAATATATTAATCTGTATTTCCTGATCAAACCTTTCAGGTGGATCAGAATCTGGACACACCCCCACTAGTGATGTCACAGCAGGTGTTTGCTCTGTATTTTCTGCAGGACACAACAGCATGATTTGGGGTGTTTAACCCAAATTAAAGCAGCTATAGCTTTAACTTGTGACTTTAATAACATAAAGCATCATGATGACACAGCTGCTTTATATTAGCTGAGCAGTTACTATCAACGCAATGAAGGGAAAAGCGAGCCAAGATGCTAAGGAAGTAGCCGCCTGCAATTTAGAAATACTACGAGTAATCTTAATGTAAAGCGAAATTACGTGTTGACATCTTTACGGAAACCACCACCAGCTGATCGGTGTAGCCGCCCGGGTCTGGCCCGAAGCACATCTGCAGTGTATCCGCCTGACAGCTCTGTCAGCTGGGCCGTTAGCAGTTAGCTTTCTGCCCGAACTTGGCATCTCTTTGCTGGTTTTGTTGGCAAACACTGAGCCTACAAAGACAGTTAGCATAGCCGTTAGCATGCTAGCTGAAAGCCTCCAGAGAAGAGAGACGTTACCTGCGGGCTGTCCTCCAACGTCTCCTCTATCGGAAGCTTCTCTATCCCGGGCATGGCTGCGGCTGGCACGGTAGTAATCTGTGCTTACACGATACAAAAGACCCAAGAAATCAGTTCCGACAACTCCCACTGAAGATTTCTTGGCTGCACGAATTTACAACACCCCAAAACAGCTCATCCCGGTTTCTCAAGCCCCGCCCTCTGGATGGTTTTGATTGGATACGAAAAGATTCCACGGTTTTGATTGGTATCTTGTTTAAAGGGGAAAAGGATCGCCCTTTTACTATGACTGTGTACAACTAAGAGCCACAATGGCAGCCGTTGCTTAGTTTGTCATAATTTTTATTATCTATACAATTTGGTTATTTAAGCTTTTAAAGTTACTAAAGCCTTTTTTTCCTCACACTTTTTGTTGTGGGATTGTATTACTTGCTATTATACATGTCAAGCAGAGTTATTTACTTTTTATTAACTACACATTTTCACACTTGGATAATAGGGACAAAAGCACAAAAAACAACACAATTATGAGGTCACGGAATGATGAGTGAATCAAAACAAATTTGCCTAATTGAACCCTAGCCTATTAGCCTTTTATTTGTTGATACAAATGTTTAGCTATATACAATACAACCAATTGCTAACATTATTTGATTTGGAAGATAAATGATGCACTCTGGGTCCAATCTGTGAATAAAATGTTGATCAAACTGGTCTGGTTTGATTGTCAGCCTCAATATTACTACACTATCAAATGTATTTTAATATACTGTATTTATATAATTATTGTTGTTATATATTGTAGTACATGATTCTGATTATAAATATAGGTATAAAACAAATAATAAATCTAATGTACAACATGAACAACACTGTAATGCAGATAATTTTTCTTTATTTTTGTTAAATGTCATGGCTGAGGTTCAGAAGGATGCTCCTGGAATTTCCTCCAAGTTAGGGATCGTCAGAGGACCACGAGGGAACAAGTCCTCCGCCATGCTGTTAAGTCCTTGCAGAACACAGCAGCTCAGGCCGCTGCGGGGCGTCTCCACGAGAGAGACGTAATACCACATACCGGCTTCGTCGTCATAGCGGTTCACATCCAACATAGTTGAGGAGCCACTGTGTCCTCCCACCAAAAAGAGCTGGTCGTCCACCACCTCAATGTCAAAGTAGCTGCGGGGATAAAGCATAGATGGTGTGAAGTTCCAACTGTTGGTTTCAGGGTTGTAGGCCTCAACAGTGTGCAGGGAGAGATCCACGTTCATTGTTCCACCAACCTTGAAGAGAGAGTGTGGAATGGTCAGTGTTTAGATCATTTCATCAACAAGTCTTTCATTCAAACCCTTACTGAAAGGTAGGGCTGGGAATATGAAATATTTCAAATATCACAATATTTTTGAACAAAAATCCATGATATCAATATTGTGATGATAGTATCGTTTTGGTGGAGCTCATAGGACTGACAAGTAATGCGACGTATATCAATATTGTGATATGGGACTTAATGGCGTCTTTAATTGTGGATATAATATGGTAAGTGTTTGTCTTTTCCTCGATTAAAGGCTGCCTTTTAGTAAAGTCAGTCAATAAACCAACATAACTGATGATTATTTATAAAAAATGTAATATTCAAAATGTCACATTTTTTGCCTTACATGGCATCAGTTTCTCTGTGACACTCCGTAATAGCACGTGACATGCACATTGAGCCTTTGGTGCCACTCATCTCATAACACTTCACATTCAAAGTGCTACCCTTCAATGGTACATTTACATTAATAAGAAGTGGATTTATGACCACTCGATGTTCTACTGGTCCAACCAATTCAACAACACCAAAAATAATCTTTGGTAAATGTTTGCACATCTCTAACGGTGCCACTCCAACAATCAAAGCATATTACTGCCTCACACTTACTGCATAGATGCGGTTTCTGTAGGCAGCGACCCCCAGGCCGCTGCGGCTGGTCCTCATGGCAGAGATCAGGGTCCACTGGTTGAAATCTGGGTCGTAGCATTCAGCTGTGGAGAGGCTTCGATGCCCGTTATAACCCCCGCAAACATACACCTGCAGACAGGCTTGAGAATGTTACATTTAATATATATTCCACTACAATTACAGTCAAAATGAACGTGTAAGTAAAATACGTTTTACATTGCTATGGTCAGTAAAGGCCTACACTGCATGCAGAATGTTTACTTCTATTTGGATGGTATATGTTTTTCTTTGTAGAAAAAACGGGTTGGTTGAGTGTTTGTTTATCAGGGTTTTAAAAAACGACTGTGCCTGATTTTGGTCAAACTTGTTGAAAGGGTGGGGCATGCACTAAGGAAGAACCCACTCAATTTGGGGTTGGAACCAAAACACAAAATAATATTGTTTCCCTTTTATAAAGATTTGAGGCCCTTCTGGGAGATCTGCACTCTCCAAGTATCCAGACCGTTTCAACAAACTGACTTTATAAAGCAATATCTATCTGAATTCTGTTTACATAAGTCAACTTGTTAACGACTGGTCATACTAGACCAAGTAAGGCTACTTTTTTTACAACTCTTGAGTGTATTGAACTAAACAAGCATTCAACCGCTCTCGCAGTTTCCTACATCAATCTCTACGTAGGCTACTAATCAGGGCACATCTACACATTTCAACCCACGTTTATAACATAAATAATTTGGCTAGCATGGACATTACTTCAGACTTAATAATGAAGTGAAAACAATGTGCACATTAATTCTGATTATCAGGATTAATTGACAATGTAGGCTACCTTGCTACCTTGCTACCTCAGGATTAATTGACAATGTAGGCTACCTTGCTAGTTTCTGCTTCACCCACCTTGCCATTTAGAGTGGTGGCGCCGGCCCCACTCCTCCTTGAGTGCATCTGTGCCACCATGGTCCAGCGGTCATTCTCAGGCTTGTAGCACTCGACAGTGTTAAAGCAAGTCACTCCATTGTAGCCTCCAATGGCGTAAATGCACTCATTATGCACGACAACACAGACGTAGCCGCGACAGGAGTTCAAGGGGGCCACCTGGTGCCACGTGCGTGTCACAAGGTCAAACTTTTGCACAGTATTCAGGTAAAGCTCAGTGCAGATGCCTCCGATTAAGTACACAGCGTTGTTGAGGACTGCAGCACCGTGGTAAGCACGACGGATCTGACCAGCGCTGACAGTGACCCAGCAGTCAGCGCGGGCATCGTACGCCTCGAGGTCGGTGGCGTGCACACCGTCTCCTTCGCCTCCGGTGACCAGTAAAATGGTGGAGGGCAGGCGGGGTCGACTCAGCATATTTTTGTAGATGGATTTTGAGTATCTACTAAAATTCAGAGACACTTTCAGTGCCTCATCGAGGATGGGAAAACATTTGATGCTGTTCCTCACCACATCGTTGTCCATCACATTTTGGAGGTAATACACGTTCATCAAGCCTAGCCGCACCTGGACACATAAGAGAACAACACTTAGAAACGTATAATGAGTACAAGAACATTTGAGTGTAACCTTTTTTTTTACAAAAATAAATGGTTATGGAGTTTTCTTTATTTTATAGTTGAATACTTTTTTTTTTTGTATCTTTTATTATATTATGTATTATATTTGTGAAGCAAACTATTTAGAGAGAATGAACATTCTTTGAATTTCTTATTATAATATTAAGTTTATTAATATTTGTTTTTATTGTTTTAAGAGCATGTATTTAATGCATTATGTTGATCGAATTAGAGTGTGTAAGCGAGGGTGCTAGAGTGTTTTAAGGGGAAAACAAACAAAAAACATCAAGAGAGAAGAATAAAAGAATGAATTAATAAAAACATTTAAACATTAAATAAATAAATGGATGAATACATAAATAAATAAATAATAGAGTGCAGGAAAGATGGAGCTTCTAATAAATGCCTTGTTTTGTTTTTTTCCTTTACCAAATTGTGGGCTGTTTTTGTAAAAATGAAACCCAATTGGTTTTGAAGAAATTAAACCCTTGCTGTGTCAATCTGAATACATCTAGATTATTGTTTAGTTACCTTGGACAGCAGCTCAGAGATGTGACCATTTCTCTGGTCTGGCTGGTAGTTAATCCAGCTGAGGATCGCCTCAAACACCGTGTACTCCTCACTCACGTTGAGGTGGTCGCTCTCAATAATGGTGGTCAGCTGCTCAATAGAGAGATTCACAAACTCCTGGGAGACAGACACTATCTCCTTAAAGCTGTGCAGGATGTAGTGGAAGACTTTTGTACTCTGCTCAGGCATGTAGTAGACACTCATCAGCTTCCAGATGCCGATGCAGTTCCTCGGGGACAGCTGGTCCTCCAGGAAGAACCAGCAGCTCTGAACCAACCCCGTCACCAAGAGCTGGTCTGCAGCTGCCAAAAGCTCCACCACGTTATCCTCCGTCACAGGAGCAGAGTTGGTGTAGGCATAGTTGATGATGAGGCTCATCATCTCAGACGACACCCCGGGGATGGTGTACTTCTGCTTTTTGATGGATGCCCAGGGTCCGGTAAGGAGAGCGCTGTGGGATCAGGGGATCAGGGTTTTAGAAAGGACAATACGTACCAGTCTCATAATAAGTAGACCTTTTGGAAAAATCAGTCGCAGATCTGCTCTTCATAGATAAATGACTGAGTTGATTATTGACCATCAACCCATGCGCTTCTACTGCAACTTGGCTTATGAAGTCTTATGAAAGTTGCCATTTCTATAGCACTTGAATAGGGTATGGCCTATCTGAAGCTAATGTATCTCAGGATTCTTTCTATTCGGAGTGTGTGTACTCGTGGTTGAGTGCATTTAGTGTAAGTCCCTTTGGATGACTATCAGCTTAATGACAATGAAATATTTTTCAAAGCTAAATTATGACAAAGAATTTTTAAGTCCAATCATCAGCTCATGATGATCAGCTGTACGTGCACCGTACGATGAGATAGTGACAATACCTTTCAGCAGCAAAATAAATCTGGAGGCACTGCTTACTTTTCCTTTTCTTTCTCACATCTTTTTCTCATCTTTTTTCTATCTTCTGAAAGAGCGAATTGATTTAGCCCCACAGGCATCTAAATCATTCCAAATAAAATATGTTTGTGGAGTAATCACAGTTTCTTTACCATGTGCAATCAGTGTGACGAGTAGACACTTTGTTGAAGCAAAACAAAGCAAATCACATCTGCTCATTAAAACAGGGACATAAAAGATGACAGCTCAAAATGGACTCTCTGACATTAGTTTCAAATGTATTGTTATCACATACTACACTGAGAAAACTCAAACGTTGATTTTAATTAAATGTATGATAATGTCGACAGATATCACATAACTGTAGGTTAGTTAAAAGCAACACTATTAAGTTTAAATACAAAATATTAGGTTAAACTTGACTAAAGTCAATGTTTCAGTTTTTTCAATGTAGTACTGAGACAACAAAATGCACTTTGGCATCTAAGTGCAAGAAGCGGTAAAAAGTGCAAGGTAATGCATTTATGTGATTGTTTATTTCTTAATGGAGCACAAATCAATGGCCCACACCTCAGGATGTATAGCTTAGGCTGATTTGCAATGCTGGTCCCATGGGCCTTTAAGCCAGATAAAACTCAACAACAAATACACGAGATAATACAAAACAAAAACACAACTATATAGGTCGGTACATTATAACACAACTATATAGGTCGGTACATTATAACACAACCTTCAACAAAAATAAAGAGAGAACAATGACAATATGACAGGTTCCTCTTTAAAAACGGTTTCAGTTTGAGTTTTAAATGGTACTAAATTGAATAATCAGTAATATAGAGAACAAAAATACAATTATTATGAACATGATAAGATACAAAGGTGTACTATTTACTAGTGGCTGCTTCTTCAACACCTTGATATGTTCACTTGTGTTTATGGTGCTACTTTTTATTGTACCTATAGTGTACTAATTTGATGTTTATACTGCTTGTGTCTTTATTTCATGTTTTAATCAAATCATTTTGTGTTTTGCCTTTTTGTTGCCTTTTGATTTTTAGATGTAGTACAAATAGTGTGAGCAGTTTGAGGGTTTTATCTTTTCACAGACTGAAAGTGTATGATTTTACAGCCTTTGCTCTTCTGAGATGAAGTACTCACCGAAAGTACGAGCTGCAGCTACAGAGGATGACCTTATGAGCGTCAATCTTGACTTTACCCACTTGTATTTCCAGGTCACAAAGTTCCCTCTTCTCACGCATTTCAGTCAGGACTGCAGATGTCATGCCGTGCATCCTTTTCTCCACCTGGCTCCTGTGAGAGTTTAATGCGCTGGAAGCTTGTCCTGGTGTACTCGTTTTTTTGGAAAACATTGTTGCTCTCTGTAGGTCCTCATAAAGTTTGTCTGGATATTTGTATCTTCCTCATAGTAAGTACAATGTCAAAACTCATACAAAATGTTTCACTATGACAACAAAGAGTTTGAAACTGATGGAACTGTCACTCTGGAAACCCCTCATGTGCATGATTCAAACCAACACAGTTAAAAGAGATGCAAAACAGGTGATACATACTTATATTATATTTCTAATATTTCTTTAGTTCCACATTAAGGGATATTTTCAGTGTTTCAGCAGCAGAGGGACATTGCAACAACAAGAGGAAGTACACAAGTATTAGAGATAAGTTAAAACACAAAACAAAGGACAGAATTCAAATAGCATGTGATTTAAAATGTATTGCACAGGAAACGATAGATGATTGTTGATATTTTCTTTGAATGAATGAATGAATTGTCAGTCAACTCATTACTGTGCTACAAAAAAAAAAGGAGGCTGGTCCTAATTAGCAAGATAGTATACATACATATGTGCGGTACGGTAATAATAAGTATTACAACTAGTATTTGAGACATATTCTAGACTGCATGTCTGTTAAATCAGTTTCTATTGGTGATGGTTTGTTCTAAAAAATGGAAATCTCAATTGTGACCCTGTATTATTGTGCCTGTTCTTTAATAAAAAAACATTGAAAAGAAAAGTCAGTTTTTATTGTCAAATGTCCTGAGGGGGATATTCATTTCCTTTGTTGCTCTGTCTGCAGGAAAAGGGAGCAGTTAGAGAAGAGTTGTTACTAACTTTTACCACAAGAGGGCGAGCAGTGCAGCTAGGAATACACGTGCTGAATCCAAATGTGTCCTACATCTTGCAAACCAATGGCTGATTTCTCACATTGTTACTTTGTCATTACAATGCAACAAAAAAGATGAACACAAATTATTATAGCAATGCATTTGTACTTCTACTTTCGCATAATATCACAGTTGTAGGTCTTCGTGCTATTTGTTGACAAGAATTATGTTAAAGACACACTTTTATGCAAGTAATGTTTTTTTATGTACTAGCATGTGTATTTCCTTTCCCTTATCTGTTAGTTTGCTTTTGATATGTGTCTGATACTGGTTAAAGATGTGAATAGTACAATATTTGCTTGTGAAACGGAAGTTCTCAAACACAAAGTAGGCCTACCTCATAATTGGTAAAGTGTACTAGGGTAAATGTACTTCGTTACATTTAAACAGCCGGTTAAATCCAACTTTATCAACTCCCCCTAAATTAAAAGTAGCTCCATATGCCAACTGCAACTTTTGAGTGATAAACACGGATAAATAACTATAATCCAATGACAATATCTACAATGGGCCATTCTGCATATGGAGTATTTTACTTTTGTTATACTTTTAGTATATTTTGATGCATATACTTTTGTAGTTAAGAAACATTTATAAATGCAGAACTCTCATACGAGTATTTTTAAAGTGCAGTTCTTTTTTTAAATTATTTGTTCTTACTAATATATTCAAGTGAAGTAGGATACAGGAACTTCAATTAGGAAATAGGCTTGAGTAATTGTTCTAAGTTACTTTCACCTGCAGGGTAAAACTAAAGCTGGTTCTCACAAAAGTAGTGAACATACGCACACCCACAACCCCCACACCCCCCCCCCCCCCACACACTCCCCCCCCCCCCCCCCCCACACACACACACACGCATACGCACACGCACGCACACCCAAACACACCTCCTTCTCTCTCCTCTCTCTCAGAGTTGTTCAGACTTGAGGGAGGAATGGCGGCCCCTCGGAGTTTCTTCATCACTCTCTCGGGTTTATTTTTGTTTTTAAATGTCTCTTGTGGATCTACGACCTCCGGCAGCAGAAGAGCAAACCAGGAGCGATGCGGCTACAAGGTAAACACTTACAAAATATACCTTTACCTGTTTGTTTAACCGCATTATAATTAAAGCTGCTGTTGCTGCGTCGTCTCAAGTGTCCAAAAAAGTTCACTTTTCGCAGATGTTTCGTTGTGTTTTCTGTCACATTTATGTAGAAGTAAAGACACGTTTGCTATCTTAATAAGCAGATGACATTAACTTAAGTGTGAATACAGCTTTGTTCAAACAGTCTTTTATGCGCAGTGTTTTTTAAGACAGGTTGAGTTACCTTTACCTGTCGCAGCTCCGTTTCGGACCATTTTTACGGAACCTAACCAAACTCCAACTTTAAAAAGCGCCAATTTTAGGATAATTTGCTATACTGTAAATATGCAGACAAAACAAAAACACGATGAACTGTTTCTGAATAACACTGGTGTCCTGTTTAATTCGGCACAAATGTAGTCTACTATAGAGGATTTAAATCCAAAGAAATCAACATTTTATATCTGGTTATCACCATTCAATTCCAAAAAGACAACAATGCGACTATGGTAAACTTTAGACTATGGTTTGTGTTTGAGTACTGGAGAGTGACTCCCAAAGCTCATGTTTATGTACTTTTATTGGATTTGGGAGCAGACAATTTGAGTGAATTGTTAAAACTCTAATAACTAAACGTTTTAGCCTACTTTCTATTTACTTACAATAAATAAAGTAGATTGTAAGACCTGTGCTGTCTGCTTTAAACCAAACTCATTTGAAGAAAATGCATATTGGAGGAGGTTTCCTTCTTTTAAAGCATTTTTCTATTTTAAGTTTATTGTCGGTAGGATATTATACTATTGGTGTAATTGCATACATTTACTTACATTCTGCATACAATTTACCAAAGAGCACATGTAACCCTAAATCCACCAATCTAAAGGTTTTCTTTTGCAGGCTTAACAGACCGAGAGAATCAATGTTTAAAGTGCACCTATCATGCTTTTTTAAAGCAATAGCATAGGTCTCAGATATATAAAAATATATAAAAAACATGTCTATGAAGTGTTTTGCTCAAAATACCAAACAGATCACCCATTCTAGCCATGCCTCATATCCCTCTATTTCACTTCCTGTTTCAAAAGTGCTGATTTTGGGTATAAAGCTTTAAAAAAAAAAAAAATTGATAAAAAATAAAAAAGGAGGGGTCTGAGCTCATGCGGAACCCGGCAGCTACTGTCTAAACTAAATACTGCCGTGATGAAATGCCATATCATGGATTATCAAGGATTATTTCTGAAACAGTATGGAGCTCAAAGGCTTTCTCTCTCTTGCCGGTTATAGGTGAGTTCCTTTTTACTTCCTGCTTCTTCACACACATGCTCTCCAGTACAGGTTAGCTCTGAGTGTTAGCGATGCTAATGTGAACACCGACCATATTACGTCCAAAACAGTCGGGCATTTTTTCTGATAGCAACGTTTCTGATAGGGCCGTGGGTCTACATTTCAGATATTACGTCATATCGGACGCAAATCTGGATCCGCTCTGTTGTACCCCCGTTTTTAGAGATTTGGGTAAGGAGGAAAAGAGAGAAGGTTTTATTTTCTGAAGCTGCGTGAGTTCCCTGACACACCAGGGACACATATTTATGTATAAAAGACATCAAAAAGTGCATTTAGCATGATAGGTCCCCTTTACAGCAGAAATGAGAGTAAAAAGCTTCTACTTGGTGCGGAGTAGATATTTCAGAGGGATAAAACACAGGGCTTCCACCCTTCTTTGCATTTGAGTGTTGTGGTTAAGGGGAATACCAGGTAGTAAAATGCTGATTTCCTGCCTTTTGTGTGATCTGTTAAGAACATTTGATGTGGAAAACAGGAATCTGTGAAGTGATGCCCCTCCTCCACCCTGCTCCGCTGCAGCTTTGTTTCTGCTCATGAATAATGAACCACTTTTTAGCATTACTACAGGGGTCTAATGTGTGCAGCACTGTGTGAAAAATATTCAGGGTGTTCAAAAAAGTGCCATTAGTTACGTTTTAATCAGATTTCAGTAACCAAAAAACCTAATTTCTGGTATCAAAAATGTCTTAAGATACCTCAGAACTTGTCTTTCAATCTTTACTCTCATGCAAACCAATTTGTTTTATACCTTTTTCTTAATAACAACATCTATTGATATTATCTTACAATAATTATTAAATGTTATTGCTCTCAGGTTATGTCCCCTGTGTCGTTTTAAGACGTTTGACAATATTAAGTATTTTTTCAGTTATAAATGATCTGTAAATTACTTTCAAGCTTTATTGACCAATCAATAATGTACTTTTAAACTTAAAAAGGTAAACTCCCAGATGCTGTTTACTCATACATACAACAGAACAATCAGGATTTCCTTGCTCTGGATGATGACGATTTCGTTCTTAACATTATTGAGGTAAAAAAAAAGTAACCCAACATTTGATTTAGTATATCTGTAACACTGCAGATGTTAGCTATTCATTTGAGTAAGAAAGAAGACATCATATTCCAAGGAAGAAAACCTTTCATTCTTAACTGACCCAAAACCTTTTTTGAAAATGTGTGTGCAGTGTTTCCCCTAGGTTTACTGCTCTGGAGCAGAGAGGAGCTGTGGATTATTGATATTGATTCATGCATCAGTGTTTCTTAGTGTCAAAAACACTAAACTCACAACTTAAAATGAAAGCGTTTAGTTTATTGTGTTTTACAATAACTTCTTAAAGTTTAGTTCATAATTGTATGTATTTCACATCCACGTTTTCCTTTTTAATGTCCATCATTATTAAAAAATCAAGCTCATTTCTGTTAGAAAATCTGAATAGTTGGCAGTTGTTGATTACATATTAATTTAACGAATTAAGTTTTCGTGTCTACATTGAAGCATCGTTAAAAAGACAAAGCTTTTAGAAAGTTATTTGACAATTTTTGAGATGTTTAAAAAGTGAGTGATGTGATTTCCTTCTTCATGTTTCTTTTGTGGAAAGTGTGTGTGTGTGTGTGTGTGTGTGTGTGTGAGCTAGCTCTACACGTTTTAATTTTCCTGTGTTGATAGATGACTCCTACCTACCTTTGATGCCTTGTGTGTGTATTCCTGTGTGTGTGTGTGTGTGTGTGTGTGTATTATCCTGGTTTCCTCTCTCTGGCTTTGAAGTGTTTTCTACAGGAAGCTTCACACTGTTTACTCTGCTGAAACATTCCTTCCTGCAACCCCACACACACACACACACACACACACACACACACACACACACACCCCCCCCCTCTCGCTCCTGCTTCCCTTCTCCTTTCAGAAACACACACACACATCAAAGGCTGCAGGATGTGGGTGTGAGGACCTGCTATTCTACAGGTGTGAGGTTATTAGAGCTGTGTGTGTGTGTGTGTGTGTGTGTGTGTGTGTGTGTGTGTGTGTGTGTGTGTGTGTGTGTGTGTGTGTGTGTGTGTGTGTGTGTGTGTGTGTGTGTGTGTGTGTGTGTGTGTGTGTGTGTGTGTGTGTGTGTGTGTGTGTGTGTGTGTGTGTGTGTGTGTGTGTGTGTGTGTGTGTGTGTGTGTGTGTGTGTGTTAAATACTCTGCTAGTTTTACATGTCAGCTACCTTTGGAAAGGGTCCTGAGTATATAGACAGAGTAGATTACATTGTCTTTAATCCCAAAGCAATTCATAATCTTTGTTTCCATACTGTATAATGCAGTACAAAGTGCACCATTTTACTCATGTTCATTTAAATCTTTACTTCTTTCTTAATTTGAGGAACTATTAAGAAATTCTACACATCCTCAGGATAAATATAGAACTTCTGATAAAACTTAACCATTCCCATAGGGAGGCTGCGGCGCAGTGGGATAGTGCGCTGGTGTTCGGATCAGGGGAGCACAGGTTCAAACTAGGGATGCTCCGATCGCCAATGTTGGGGCCGATCGAGTGGGCGGGGCCTATGGGGATTTTCCATTTAAAGTGATGTTTAAAACTCAGTTAATGGGGCTCATTCACTGGCGCGTCCACAACCAACATAATTATTACATTCAAATGAAGTACATTATTCAAGTTTACATTAACTTTGGATAATAGCACGGGAGAAATGAGCTGAAGTGCTCTCTTTTCTCCTGCGCTTCGAGAGCGAGAAGCACACGAGACTAAGATCTCAGCTCCCAAAAACGAGAGAACAACCCCCAACCCCTCCCCGAAACACCCCCTCCCAGCCCCTCCGACTCGCAAGATAGTGAGCTACATCTCTCTCCCCTCTCCTCTCTCCCCTCTTCTCTCCTCTCCCTCCCTCTCCTTCCTCTTCTCTCCCTCTCCCTCTCTCTCTCTCTCTCTCTCTCTCTCTCTCCCTTCCCCCCCCCCCCTTTCTCTCCTGTCAGTATCTCATGCAGCTCACTGATCCAGTAATGAGTGACCCGACAGTGAAGAATAAATATATTTATAACTAGTTTAGCTTGTTCCAGAGGTAGATAAAATAGCTAAGTGTGTTAGGTGTAACTCTTAGTGTGTGTGTTGCTCCGCTCACCGGTCCGTCACAGCGGGGGCGGAGCTGCAGGATTTCTGCTTCACACACGTTGCATACCGCAATTTTATTGTCATTTTCGGACACCTTAAAATACTGCCAGACTGGTGCAGCCATTTTGGCGAGCTTGTTTTGCCGCGCACAGAGAAACGTGTCATGTATTTTAGGTCATCATTTTACGTCATACGATCGGCTCTCGCGATCTGCCTTTTTAGAGGGCACCGATGGATCGGCAGAGAGTGAGTATCGGCCAATATCGATCGGCGGCCGATGGATCGGAGCATCCCTAGTTCAAACCCCACTGCAGTCAACATGTCGTTGTGTCCCTGGGCAAGACACTTCACCCCAAATTGCTCACAGTATTGAGTATGTAAGTCGCTTTGGATAAAAGCGTCTAACAAGTAACATGTCATGTAATGTAATTCCCTCCTCGATGTAAAGGCTGACTCTGTTGTGATCAGTCAACCTTTACAGATGTCCCGCCCCTTAGCCTATCACGTACAATGTGTTGAAGCACTAGCCAATACTAGTGCAAGTGTTATGTAGTGATGTCACTATGAACCTGGAGTAAACAAAGGAGTCCAATGGAGGTGTTTGAGGCGGTGTTTACACGAGAACGAAACGGGTTGTATCTGCTACTTTTCTCTCGCGTATAGCCCGTTCGTTCACACGAGGCCGTAACGGAACCGCGGAAACGGACCCCGCAACCGATAATGGGTCCCAAGGTGGATAGATCTGCAACCGGAACGCTCTGGGGGCCAAACGGCTCAATGTGTACGCCCTATACGATCATTTCCTGATAACGATGAAGCCATAGCCCCGCCTCTGCTGCTCACTGCTGTATAGTGTTCATTTCGTTGACTAAAACTATGACGAAATATGTTCGTCAACGACCTTTTTTTCCATGACGAAAACGAGACGATGACGAGACGGCACCGACGGCAGTAAACAATAACTGTAACGAAATCATCATGCAATATCGTTGACGAAAAGTGACGAGACGAAAATGTAGTTTACTAAATAAAAACTATGCCAAAATCTCTCTTTACTTTCGTTGACGAAAAATGAGCAGACGAAATATTATCAAAGATAACGTTACATCTCTGATAGTCTGTTTTTCTCCCAGCAGTTCCATTTCCGGTGCTGCGGCACTGGCAGGGCAGCAGCTGTGTGTGTCGGCGGCGGTACATTTGAATTACACCGGGCAGCGGCACACTGTGAACTGTCAGGAAGACTCGGGTCTAACTCATGGTCTAACTAACCTTATTTAACAGAAAATAAAATGGCAATAACAGGGCTTGGGAGCAGTGGTCGCACTCGCGTTAACCGAATACCCCCCCGTCAGCGCGAGTGAGTGATAAATTGTGCACTCGACGGATAATAATGGATTATGATGGAAATGTTACAATCCTGTCCGTCAAAATGACTGACAAAGAAAAAGTCTAAAGCCACCTTGGGAGAAAGAAACAATGTGATATTTGGGCCCATTTTCGCTACAATGAGGCGGAGAAAAAAAGCAAATGCATTGTTTTATCAGAAGGGAAGCAATGTGGCCACAACACAGGTAAAAACACCACAAACCAAGCTTCTTAATCATTCAACCTGTGTTTTTCATCAAATAAGGACAAGATATAATCTTATTGTGAAATACGTTTGACTAAAATGACAAAGTTTGACTGAAATGTTCTATATAATCTGATGACTAAAAAAGACTCAACAGTTTTCATTGACAAAAAGTAGACTAAAATAATTAGTTTTCTTTGACTAAAATAAGACTAAAATGCTCAGAGTTTTAGTCGACTAAAACTTGACTAAATAAAAACAGGATGAAGGTGACTAAATAGGACTAAAACTAAAAAGGAAATTTAACACAGGACTAAGACTAAAACTAAATTAAAAAATAGCTGACGAAATTAACACTACTGCTGTACCATGGTCAGCAGCTACTGTCAGTAGCTACTGCTACTGACCATGCTACACATGTTAGTGCAAAATCTACAGCTCCTCTACCACAACCATCAGCAACAAGTGGACATGGAGAATTACATGTTGCTAAATCTACCGCGGGGCATAAATAGAAGGGCAACCATGCTCGGGGGTCTTCTTCGCTGCTTTTGGTGTATTTTGTGGCAGAAGTAAAGCGCCACTTACAGGCCCGGCATATGTACTACAGCGTCTCTCTCCAGATGTCTCGTGTGAACGGACACGTTAAATGAGCCGAATGCGTGTTAACGGACTACTTTTTTGATAACGAATTCGGTCCGTTTACGCTCCCGTGTAAATGGGTTCTAAGGCAGAGGTGGGGGGAGTGTGTGGGAGAGAAACTCCCTCTGGAGGGAACACAGGGATTTGAGCCTTTGCAGACCATTTACATGCACACAAAAACATATAACAGATTTCCGGAAAGGAAAAACCCCCAAAAGCTAAAAAGGCCTCTTTAACTTCATATGTATAGGGCTGTATTGATCTTCCTTTTAATCTTAACACAGGTGATGCATCACTGATCTTCGTACTGCACACTCTCTTTTCTGTGTGTTTTTCTGGTGTGTGGAAACTCAGTAAAACCCAGAAGCTGACCCTGCATGTTTCATAAATCAGGTTTGGCTGCAGAGAGCAGGGATGATTTAGGACGATGTAAAGTCTCCCTGGTTAAACATCTGCTTAAAACATCACATGTGTCTCAGCGGAGGAAGACACGGTGAAATCATTCAACCTCTCCTTCATTCTCCCTTCTTTTCAAAGCACGTTTCTAAGTCACGTATCCCATCATTCTCTGGGGCTTCGGTGTGTATTTGGCATCAGAGATCCGTACAAATCTTCACGGCTGGGTGGGCGTTCAATATGAAACACGTGTGCTTTTTTTCTTGTTTTCTAGTGACTAAAGTAGGCAGGAGGACATATTTCTTCATTGATCAACACGCTTTAATGTAGTTTAAGGCTAAAGAATCAGATCAGAAAATACATTCAGGTATCACCTCCATGACGGATGTTTTATTTTATTGTGTTTGTAGTGAACATTTGGAGACTTTGGAGAGTTTTTATCTGCATACTTAAGCCAATGTTGCTCCAAGGAATATTTTGCCCGAAAAATTAAGCATGGTATTTTCAATTCAGCTCAGATTTTTCTCACAATGCACAACATTGGTTCATGAAAATGTGGTTTATTTACAGAGACATTATTTCGTTTGTTAAAATATCTTTATTTGACTGTTTTAAAATATTTGTATTGCAAATTCTTACTTTAACTTCTTATTTTTGTACAATTAGTCATTCTAGTTATTATTGTTTTTTATAAAATGAGTCAACCGTCACCGTACCCAATTCTTCCTAGAATAAGTCAAGTATTGTGATTATTATTCATCGCAAACAACGCTTTTAGTGCATATCTGTAAAAAGGCTAGTGGCAGTCACTCTCTCTTTACTGAGTTTGTATCTTTTCAAAGGAAGTCAGGGTTTGTTCCTGCTCCTGTCTCTGTAACGAGCGAGAGGTTTAAAGACAAACTGACACAGCAGGAGAGGAGCAGCTCCTCCTGGAGGAGGAGGAGGAGTGATGAAGAAGAAGAGGGGGCGTGGGGGTCATTGAGGAGCAGTCATGCAGGAGGAGGAAGCTGCAGGTTTTGTTCCTGTGGTGGGAAATCCCTGGTTGGCTGCCCCTGAACACACACACACACACACACACACACACACACACACACACACACACACACACACACACACACACACACACACACACACACACACACACACACACACACACACACACACACACACCTACCTCAGTGTTTGCTTTGTTGCACTTCACTTTTTGTTTCTAGTGTTTTTCTTCCGGTTTTTTGTTCTCGAGCTGCAGATCTGAGATCAGATGTGATTTGTATATTTGTAAGATCTCACAGGGAATTGATTCAAATGTGGTTCATTTTAAAGAAAAGGTGATCTGACGATTTTAGTGGTCAAGGGTCAACGTCACTGTGACCTTAGGAAACACATTTTTGGTAATAGTTCATGAACTTACATGCTAATTATGCACATTTCACACAAATGCATAATAGTTCAAATTATGAATTGATGATATTTTGCTAAGAAATGGATGTTAACTGCGAGGCAATTCTATTAATTTGATTGTGTAGAAGAAGAAAAAGCAGTCACACTTTTTAAGAACTTACTATGTGCAGTTTATTTTCTCACGTTTGTTAGTTTTACATCCTCTCTTGCTCTGGTAAAAGAAACGTATGCCGATCTGGTGCCAGATCATTACTAGCTACCAAATACCCGTTGACTGAAGCTGCCTTTTAAAACAAAAGCATAAACAACTAATTAACACAAAAATAATGACACTGAATAATTATTAGAATACTCTATACTTGACAGCAATAAATAACATTCTTAACTACTAAATAACCCAAAACAATGCATAGCTCCAACAATATAACTTCAACTGGACCTCATGCATCTGGTGTTGCTGGCTATAAACCCAGCCCCCCACCACACACACACACACACACACACACACACACACACACACACACACACACACACACACACACACACACACACACACACACACACACACACACACACACACACACACACACACACACACACACACACACACACACACACACACACACACACACACACACACACACACACACACACACACACACACACACACAGATATCTGAGTGCAGCCATGCCGTCCCATATGGTAGTGTTTGTGTGTGTGTGTGAGACAGGAAGACATTAATACAAACAGGGCTGAGTTTTATAGCCCAAAGGCTTTCTCATGGACTAGCCCTTCATCGACTTTGCCCACGGGACGCCGTGAGTCTTCAAGATGAAGACAGATTCTGATGCCAGGATCTGTCTTACTTTTGGTACTTGCAGAAACGAGTACCGGCCAATGTTTCAGTCCACTTTGTACAAAAGTATCTGTTCTCATGACATCCTTAGGTGCTGATAAAGTATACTGGCAGCTAAAGTGAACAGAATTGTGTATCTTTTCGTGATCAGATACGATTTCAGTCTTGACCAACTATTTAAAAAGCTCTAATGCTGGTTCCCCAAACAGCACCGTTGGAGCTGTTTGTACCTCGGCTCTTGAGCAGTTAGTTGATTAAAGGTCAGCCTGTGAGGTTGTCCTGTGGTCTCCATCCCACATCTGGAACTGGTCTGCTCCCACAAAACAAAACGAGAGAGATGGAGAAGTCTGCTACGTGAACCTTGAAAGCTGTAATTGAAGGAGTTCCTGTTTAATCAGATCCCTCCATCTCTTCTTTCTCATTTCCTTCCTTCTCTGCTGGGCTTCTGATTACCTCTCCCAAAATGCTTCACTCCCCCCCCACCCCCTCTGAATCCTCCTTTTGCTGTATCTCCTTCCTTTTTCCTTGTTTCCTTGTGCTGCCTCGCTCTTTCCTTACCTCCAGCAATTTGATCCATTGATGTTCAACTAGCTTAGCCTGCAATTAGCTGTCTGATTACTGCAGGAAGTGTGTGTGGGGGGGGATTCCCAAGGGAAAGTCTGCTTTCTTTAGGGTTCAAGTTTCCCTGTGTTTTTTAGATCTGTAGTTCTCTTCTGTTCTTTGTAGTCATTTTCAAAGTGAAAAACACTCAGCTGCAAGTTCTTTTTTGTTACTTGAATTGATATTTTCTCTTTGTTTTTCTTTTAGGACTTCTTTTTTTCTTTGTCTACTGATGAGTCTGAGGGTATTCAGGCCTCAGGGCGTTGGTGTGAGTGCGTGTGTGTAATAATGATTATTACTAGTCAGAAACACCTGGCAACAGGAAGGGAGAAAATTGTCAGTTGTAAAGATGAAGGAGTCTGTGTCACGATACTAAAATGACGACTTCAAGACGTTTCCTAACAAAATATTCTCAAAACTGCTTCACACGTAAAAATAATGAAATGTAATAGATTCAGAAAGAAAATTCAAGGCAGGATGATGATAATATGAAAAGATGATATAAAAGAAAAAGCGGATTATTGTACCATAGTGTGTTCATGTATTTTCTTCAGTGTTGGAAGAAGGACTCTAATCATTTTCTTAATTAAAACTTTAAATTCTTTGTTCCAAAATTACTCTTTTACAAGTAACCTTCCTGATTTAAAAGCAATACTTGTGTTAATGTACTTTTCAACACTGGTTTATATCCCACCAGGACTTTGTTCACAAGCATCTTAAGTCACTGGTTATTCCTCTCCCTCAGAGTCCTTCAATATGACGGTATATACAGCGCAACGCAGAATGCAGAGTGATGTGTTTTTAAATGCAGAGCTAGACGAAGAAGAACTACGGTTACATGAGTACCAGATATTTGTAAAGTAGTTTATTTTTAGTGGTGCATGATAATTATCGGCCCGATAATTATCGGTCCGATATTAGGAATTATGACGTCATCCCGATAAACCCGATAAAAGTATTAATAGCCCTGATAATATACAATATATTTTTTGGGTAAAAAAAAGAAAAAAATACTGCGGTGTGGGTGGATTGGGATGAGGGGCGCTTGTTTTTCACTCGGCTCCTCACGTTTTGCCAGTAGTGTGGTATAGTGGTTTAGGAAGAGGGGAGTTCTTCACAAATCCAGCGCTCCCTTCTCATGCCTGGCTGTGACGTAAATGGTGTGCGGCGGTGAAGCCAGGACAGTAAACAAACATGTCGTCGGTAGTATGGGACTATTTCAAAGTTTCAGAGTTAGATAGTTCACTTGCTATTTGTATTAACAAATGCAATGCAGAAGTTCCACGAGGAGGGAAAAAGGCAACGAGCTATAATACTTCCAACCTGATTAGTCACCTGAAACATCGCCATCGCTACGATGGTGTGTTAACAGCGTACGAAGACGCCTGCGCTGCTAAACTAGCGGCGAATCCAAAGCCAGCTGCAAAGGCACCGGGGCTTTTACCTAGTGCTGGGGGGAAACGATTATTTCGAAAACGATTAATCGGGCGATTATTTGATCGATTAGTCGACTAATCTAACGATTATTTTTCTGTTGTTCAATTCATAAAAAACGTAATGTAAAAAAAACGTAATGTAAAATATTTTTTTTCACAATACTGTGTCTCAGGGGATCTTAATATTTAACAAACTATTAATGTGTTATACCAGATTAACGGAAATAATCTCAGCTAATTGACGATACAAACCATGTTTACCAAAACAAAACACAAGTCTCATAAGAAGAAAAATGCTAACGGACATTGGCACAGAACTCAAGATAAAAGTACCCTTATTACTCATCGTAGCTGCACATACAAGATATCCGATTAAAACTGAGACTCCACAGATTATGTAGGTATATAGTATCATCACTGAGTGATCCGGACTCGCGACAGGGGAAGCAAATCAATCAATCAATCAATCAATGTTTATTTATATAGCCCAATATCACAAATGTTACATTTGTCTCAGTGGTCTTCACAGTGTGTACAGAATATCAGTATGACAATACGACACCCTCTGTCCTTAGACCCTCACATCGCACAAGGAAAAACTTCCAAAGAAAACCCAGTTTAAAGGGAAAAATGGGAGAAACCTCAGGGAGAGCAACAGAGGAGGGATCCCTCTCCCAGGACGGACAGACGTGCAATAGATGCCGTGTGCAAATACAGTCATCACAACACGTACCTTTACAGAGCTTCTAGGGAGATCGTCTCACCACCGTAGCTGTCAATCTGATCAAAAGACGTGTTCAATGGCATTAAAATGAGAAAAAACGCGGCTGAATCGGTTAATCCATAGGTTTTTAACGTCTATGTATAAAAAAATGATTGAATTTATAATCCATAATTCCATTTTTCCATTTATGTAAAAATCGGAGAGCAAATGCTAGCTGCTAATGGTAGCCACCACAGCTAGCTGCCGTTGTGCTTGTGTGATATGCCAACTCCATTTGGCAAAGACTGCAAATGCGTTTTGGACTAACTTTAAAATATTCCCATGCTTTTGAAGACCTAGGGCGAGATGTTTTCGTTTGAGGGCTTCGCGCGCAATCCTGTGAGGAGGAGGTGGTAGCCGTTTCAGTCTCCATTGTGTTTGAAGTGCGATTGCGAACTGCTTGTTGCTTTGTTTACACACCCACGTGTGTGTAGCGACGCGTCGACGCGGAAATATGTCGTCGACGATATTTGAAGTCGAAGATATTTGAAGTCGACGAAGATATTTGATATTTGAAGTCGACGCGTCGACTTCAAAATATCGCGCTACAGCACTACTTTTACCTATCGACGAGGCTTTTGAAAAAGGCAAGAAGTTTGCCACAGACGACCCCAGGGTTAGTTTTGTTCATAGTAGTAATGCTCATGTCATTTGCTCACTACTAGTCTTTTTTTTACCACCAGGTGTGCAAAAACTACAGGTACATTTAATATATATATATATATATTAGGGCTGTCAAACGATTAAAAAATTTAATCAGATTAATCACAGTTTAAAAATTAATTAATCATGATTAATCACCATTCGAACTATGTCCAAAATATGCCATTTCTTTATGTATATTGTTGTGGGAATGGAAAGATAAATGAAAGAAGGCGGATATATCCATTTAACATACAGATCTATGTTTATTATAACATTTTTCTGCGTGTCAAAATGAAAGACAACCCACACACCTATCAATCATCAACCCGTGGGGTCTTAATTCATTACGTGTTGATTTCTATCAACGGGGGAGTACTTCAGGAAAGTCGACAGAGGGGGGGGGGGGCTGCTAGTGGAGTACTTCGAATCGTGACCACAGAGTGTGAACGTTGTGATCAGCTGTTTTAGCGCAGTTCTCCAGTGAAGGGGGGGGGGGGGGTCTCCCTCCGCAGCCGGTTGGCCTCGTTTTGGCACAATTCCGTTGTACAGACCGACGTTAACAGCAGCCCTGTCTGTGCACACGGAGACCGACTCTGTCGTCCGGTGATCTAACCGCCTTCTGAAAAAGCTTCACAAGTACGTCGGTACGCAAATGCGCTTTGTGACACAAGTGACGGTACGCATTTCAGATTACGCACATATCCTGCACCAGTTATGTGCACCCCTGTACTACAGCAAAATTATTCTCCGTCGGGACTTCCTGCAACAACACCACGCCGTTATCAAAGATGTTCTATTGAGAAGACGATCACTACGTGACAAAAGTTTTCAAAACCGTGGCTACTGAAATCAATCTTACTGTCTGTGCAATTTACTCCGCGAGTTGGCAGACTTTATTTTGCTTACTTTAACATCATTTTTCATGGTGGGGCTAAGCCATTTCTTGGTATGGGTGTAGCCTACCCCAGCCATACCCTGGCGCTGCCACTGGTGGCATGTATGGGGCGGGCCATTCTGCACATGCGTTAAATGCGTTAAATATTTTAACGCAATTAATTCAAAAAATTAATTACCGCCGTTAACGCGATAATTTTGACAGCACTAATATATATATTATATTATTATTGGGTATCGGTCTTGAGAAGCAGGAAGTTATCGGTATCGGTTTCAAAAAAACAATATCGTGCATCCCTATTTATTTTGACAGTGTTTGTTGATGTGTATACTAGGGATGCTCCGATCTCCTATTTCGGGGCCGATCGCCGGAATCAGTATCGGCCGATACCGATCGCCGATCCGATCGAGTGGGCGGGGCCTAAATGGAAGATTTAAACATCACTTTAAATCTTCCATTTAAAGTGATGTTTAAACTCAGTTAATGCTCATTCACTGGAGCTTCCACAAACAACAATCAACTTAATTATTACATTCAAATGATGTACATTATTCAAGTTAACATTCACTTTGGATAATAACACGGGAGAAATGAGCGGAAGCGCTCTCTTTTCCTCTCTCCCTCTCTCTCTCCCCCCTCTCTCCCCCCTCTCTCTCTCTCTCCTGACAGCCTGTCAGTATCTCATGCAGCTCACTGATCCAGTAATGAGTGACCCGACAGTGAAGAATACATATATTTATAATAACTAGTTTAGCTTGTTCCAGAGGTAGATAAAATAGCTAAGTGTGTTAGTTCTAACTCTTGTGTGTTTCGTTCCGCTTACCGGTCCGGCGGGCGGAGCTGCAGGATTTCTGCTTCACACACACGTTGCATACCGCTATTTTACTGTCTTTTTCGGACACCTTAAAATAATTCCAGACCGGTAAAGCCATTTTGGCGAGCTTGTTTTGCCGCACACAGAGAAAAGTGACATTTTACGTCAAGCGATCGGCTCTCGTGATCGGCATGTTTAGAGAGCACCGATCGATCGGTAGAGAGTGAGTATCGGCCGATCTAGATCGGTGACCGATCGATTTTGAGCATCCCTAGTATATACTGTATGGTTATTTTAAACCATACAGTACAATTACATATCGTGATATTCAGTGGCGACTGGTCATTAGGGGCAGGTGGGGCACAGCCCCACCTAGTGTCAGCAGTAAGTATTAAAAATAATGATTACAAAAAAATGCAAAAAATTAATTTAAATATAAAATATATTTTAAGATCATGTTTAATCATCAGATTCATCTGTACATTGCTGTTTTAGTCCGTGTTCTTCTAATTAGTGTCTACAATCAATCAATCAATCAATCAATCGATCAATCAATCAATCAATGTTTATTTATATAGCCCAATATCACAAATGTTACATTTGTCTCAGTGGACTTCACAGTTTGTACAGAATATCAGTATACAGTGTGTGCCTATTGAGCTGTTTAGAGTCATGTGGGACAAAACCAGATCATGCCCCTCCCTCTCACTGTCTAAGTCAATGGTGACTGTAAAAACTACATTGCACATGCTCAGAGTATTTTCCTATTTAATGTGTGTGAAAAATAATGACCATAGGGGCATAGTGCTGCCATCCCCACCATACGTCATCTCACATAATTCAGAGCTGATTGGCCATAAGTACGTGTGCTGCGAAAAGTGTTTATTAGTGTTATTAATAATATATGTTTAGTATGGTTTTGGAAGTGCGCTCCAACATATTTGTTGATCTTGTTTATTGGTAAAATATTATTTGTTTTAAAGTTCAATAAATGGTCAATGAATAATCGTCAAAATAATCGTGATATCAATTATTGACCCAAATAATCGTGATTATGATTTTTTCCATAATCGCACAGCCCTACCCTATGATCATTATTTTTTTGCCACACACATTAAATAGGAAAATACTCTGAGCATGTGCAGTGTAGTTTTTACAGTCACCATTGACTTAGACAGTGAGAGGGAGGGGCATGATCTGGTTTTGTCCCACATGACTCTAAACAGCTCAATAGGCACACACTGTATACTGATATTCTGTACAAACTGTGAAGTCTACTGAGACAAATGTAACATTTGTGATATTGGGCTATATAAATAAACATTGATTGATTGATTGATTGATTGATTGTAGACACTAATTAGAAGAACACGGACTAAAACAGCAATGTACAGACGAATCAGATGATTAAACATGATCTTAAAATATATTTTATATTTAAAAAAATTTTTTGCATTTTTTTGTAATCATTATTTGTAATACTTTCTGCTGACACTAGGTGGGGCTGTGCCCCTGCCCCTAATGACCAGTCGCCACTGAATATCACGATATGTAATTGTACTGTATGGTTTAAAATAACCATACAGTATACACTAGGGATGCTCCGATCTAGATCGGCCGATACTCACTCTCTACTGATCGATCGGTGCTCTCTAAACATGCCGATCATGAGAGCCGATCGCTTGACGTAAAATGTCACTTTTCTCTGTGTGCGGCAAAACAAGCTCGCCAAAATGGCTTTACCGGTCTGGCATTATTTTAAGGTGTCCGAAAAAGACAGTAAAATAGCGGTATGCAACGTGTGTGAAGCAGAAATCCTGCAGCTCCGCCCGCCGGACCGGTAAGCGGAACGAAACACACAAGAGTTAGAACTAACACACTTAGCTATTTTATATACCTCTGGAACAAGCTAAACTAGTTATTATAAATATATTTATTCTTCACTGTCGGGTCACTCATTACTGGATCAGTGAGCTGCATGAGATACTGACAGGCTGTCAGGAGAGAGAGAGAGGGGGGAGAGAGAGAGGGAGAGAGGAAAAGAGAGCGCTTCCGCTAATTTCTCCCGTGTTATTATCCAAAGTGAATGTTAACTTGAATAATGTACATCATTTGAATGTAATAATTAAGTTGATTGTTGTTTGTGGAAGCTCCAGTGAATGAGCCCCATTAACTGAGTTTAAACATCACTTTAAATGGAAGATTTAAAGTGATGTTTAAATCTTCCATTTAGGCCCCGCCCACTCGATTGGATCGGAGATCGGTATCGGCCGATACTGATTCCGGCGATCGGCCCCGAAATTGGCGATCGGAGCATCCCTAGTATACACATCAACAAACACTGTCAAAATAAATAGGGATGCACGATATTGGTTTTTTGAAACCGATACCAATAACTTCCTGCTTCTCAAGACCGATACCCGATAATAATATAATATATATATATATTAAATGTACCTGTAGTTTTTGCACACCTGGTGGTAAAACAAAGACTAGTAGTGAGCAAATGACATGAGCATTACTACTATGAACAAAACTAACCCTGGGGTCGTCTGTGGCAAACTTCTTGCCTTTTTCAAAACCCGAGAACTTTTCACCCCATTTTTAGCGCCTGCTGAGAGCAGGTACTTTCCTGGGAAAAAAAAGTACGACAGTTCTGATTGGCTTGGCGATTGCAAACCACGCCCCGTAAAACTCTGAAATGTTTTGTAGAGCCGCCATTTTTTTTGCTCGCTATATTAGCCCAGAGCACCAACTGAGAGAGTAGTTTATTATGAAAAGCAGTTATGGCAAGCATCTACCGCCACCTACTAGGGGTGTAACGGTTCACAAACATTTCGGTTCGGTACGTACCTCGGTTTTTTGGTCACGGTTCGGTTCGGTACGTTTTCGGTACAGCAGAATTTTTTTTCACAAAACAAAACATATATATATATATATATATATATATTTTTGTATTATTATTAAACTGTGAATAATGTATTCACTCAAATAAATACAAAATATAATAAAATAAACATTAAGCTGCAGCATTTCGATGAACTGAAATAATCTGTATTTGAACTTTACTGTACAAGTACTCACAAAACATAAACCATTAGTTTGGGGTTTTTAATTATTATTAAACTGTGAATATTCACTCAAATAAATACAAAATATAATCAAATGAACATTTAAGGTGCAGCATTTCGATGAACTGAAATTATCTGTATTTGAACTTTACTGTACAAGTACTCACAAAACATAAATTATTAGTTTTGGGTTTTTAATTATTATTAAACTGTGAATATTCACTCAAATAAATACAAAATATAATCAAAGGAACATTAAGGTGCAGCATTTCGATGAACTGAAATTATCTGTATTTGTACTGTACTGTACTAGTACCTAAGCAGCCAGTTTGACATTATGACTTGCTTGTCATTGTATTTTCATGTTCTTTAAAGAAAAATGAACTTGTCCACATTGCTTGCCGAAAGGGCAGATCTGCTGGCACTAGCTGCTGTGGAGAACACCCTCTCGCTAGGGACAGAGGTAGGAGATACAGCCAGGTAGCGCTTTGCTAACATGGCAACATAAGGATATTTGCCGTTTGTAATAGCTTTGGCTCGGTCTGAACTTATTGCCAGTGGTGGAGGCTCAAATGCTAGCGGGAGTTGGGTTTGCACTTCAGTCTTTTTTCTTTTGGTACCCGTGATATTCACGTTCGAGTGATGCCTTTTCAAGAGTGTGCCAGTTTGATGTGTTGCCAGCCGCGTAACCAATGTTAGTTGAACAATGCCGACAAACAGCTTTGGTTCGGTCCACCTGTCTTTGTCCGTCATCATTGTACGTAACTGCGAAACCAAAATGTTCCCAATCCGGAGACTTCAATGATGCTGGAGGATTTTCGAGCTAAACTTTATCTGCGTTCGCCATTTCGACAGTTCCTCAAATTACTGACTACATTTGAACGCATCCCTCTGACCAGCTCGTCCAATGAAATGACTTGTTTGCTCTATGACGCGTTGAACACAATGGGAGCAAATTACTCTGAATGCTGCGACGCAGCACCTGAGATTACTTCCAAGAAGTTGTTCACGTTCTCAATTTTTTACGTTTAACGTTATATTCGTTCGGTACACTTCGGTACACACGTGTACCGAACCGAAGGGCCCGTACCGAATAATTTCGGTACGGGTACGTGTACCGTTACACCCCTACCACCTACTGAACTCACCATGAAGTGGTTTGTGGCCTGCCAGTAAACCCAAAGCAGCAGAAGAAGAAGAAGTGACGTCAGCGGCTCATTTGCGTAATCTTCCCTCAGGGAACTTATTCCGGTGTGAACGCGATCTGTAGTAAGTGCCCTGGGGTACTAAGTGCTCTGGGGTACTAAGTGCCGGGAACTAAGTACAGCAAAGTACTTGGTGTGAACGCGGCTAATATGGTTCCAGGGTCCATGTCAGTGCTTGTTTGAAGGTCCTGGGAATACATTCTGGCAATGCAGGGTCTTCACAAGTATATAATTACAAACATGTGTGTGTGGATGGGTTCTTGGGGCATAGTGACTGCTAATTAGCATGGCACGCACACGCACACACACGCACACACACACGCACACACATACCCAGTAGGGAGTCTGTCTGATTGGTTTCAGGTGTGTGTCTATGTTTGTTGTGTGACCACAGACTGACACCTCTGTAACAAGGTGGAGAAAGAGTGTGTGTGTGTGTGTGTGTGTGTGTGTGTGTGTGTGTGTGTGTGTGTGTGTTGAAAACAAGGTCAAAGCTGTAAAACTTCAGAAACATACCTCATGAGACTCCACGTCTTTGTTGTGTGGAACCAGAAAAAAAGCAGTCAATGTCTCACTCCTCATTGTGTGTCACTCTATCGGCTCTCCTTTATGTTTCATAAAGCTTATGGGAAATACTTAATCCAGGGAATGTTTATGAAAGATTTCAAACAAGCAGCCACATGTTGTTGTTCCTCTGGTCAGTTAGATTATTAGATCAGTTATACCAAGTTGGGTTTTTTCTTTTTTGGACGAGGATCCTGCACTTGACCCGCCTTGTTCTTGGTCTGGGACATGGCCTGGCAACCTTCAGGTCACCAGGCCAAGTCACCATGGACTGAGCTACTATTGGCCCAAAGAGAGGGGAACCTAAAGTGTTAGCAACATGCCAAGAGGGCCGCAACTAAAGATTGTTTTCCTTACCATAACTACCATTTGATACTGAAGAATTCTAAGTACAGGTACTAGTTTAAGTATATGTAGTTACCGATCCCCACAATGACTATAATATATGTTCTCTTAAAATGACTACTTTTATCCTAAGTGTATTATTGAATGGAGGACTCTTACTTCTGACAGTATTTAGCATTGAATCCATGTAGTACTGTTATTTCTTCTTAATGAAAAGAGCTTCTTAATATTAGAATATCAGCTTTTATATATCAATATTTTTCCTCCCTAATATTGGTATTGAAAAATCCAATATATATCCAATTCATGTTTTACTTTTTATTTATTGACTTACATGTCCTTTTTCTCATAAAACAAAATGTATATCTTTACAGGCAGTAAAACAATACAAAACAATCTGCCTTATTGTGTGCCTTCAATCCGAAAGCAGTTATTTTCTTTGTTTGATGTGAATGGGGGGAACAAATGATGAAAATGATGGAGTAGCCTAAAAGAAAAATATTTAAAGTAGTCATTAACTGCAGGGAATGTTATTTGGGAATGTATTTTGAATGTCTGTCTTTCTCAACATTCCTTTAACAATGCGTTATTGAAAAAGTGTCTTTAATTGTATACATGTCTCTCTTTCAGGTGCAGTCTGATGCCGATGGCGGTCCCAGGTTGGCTGTCACCCTTAGAGCTGACAGTGAGTTCCTCTTTAATTCTCTTCATCTGCACAATTACTAACAACGTAGCAACCTTATCTTTTGCTATCAAAAAATGTCAAATAAAAACTGAGTTATCTTAATGCAGGAAGAGGGGATTGTCATGTCGGTCTAAAAAAACCAAACGGGAAATATTAGCACTTCTGGTTTGCTCATCTCGAATCAACAGTTTTTTGCATGTGTGTTTGGTTAGATGTGTGAACTGAGGTCTGTGGTTAACACAATACTTCAATAAATACCCCACTCAAGAATGTCAGTATGTGTCTTCAAAACGGCGGTTGCACTAAGTCCCTGAATAAACAATGAAACGTCATCAATGCGAACATTAGCCGCGTTTAGTTTAACGGTGGTGACGTGAAGTCATGTGACTCTGCTGTAGTTTATTTAGCCTAATATTAGTTTTTTACTTTTGGTGATTGCATTTGTACTTCAATGTGATGTTAATATGTGGAGATGATCCTGCTGAACAATATGTGTAAGTATCATAAACATGTCTTACTTTTTGCAATGTTACAACATGGAATGCAAAGAACCATTGTCTTTTTGTCGGGGTGCCCTTGCTGATTTCCAGGTCGGCCTACATTGAGATCTCCTGGAACATCATCCAAATCGATGTGCAGTTTCTTCTCATCACACATCAGAGCAGAGCCTTTTCTCATTTCCCATCATTAGTTAGCATGAAAACCTGAAGCCCCCTCAGCGCTTCCTCCTCCCCCTCCCCCTCCCCCTTTGTTCTTTTCTCTCTAAAAGTCAAGTTCCTGAGCCGTAGCCGATCCCTGTCTCCTGCCTTTGTCTGTGACCGTGGGCGAGAAGCACTTTCAGATTACTGTGTGTGGAAAGTGTCTGGAAAGTTTGTGTGTTCTTGCAACAAACCCTTAATCAAACTGCAAGTAAACCATCAAAAGAAAATAATGAATGAAAACGGAGCAATATCATAAAACAAAGTTTAGTAAGTAACATGGAAAAAAGTCTAATAATCAGGCGAGCTGTTTCCCTCTGTTCCCAGTCTTTATGCTAAGCTTAGCTAATTACTTTACTGTACAGAAATGACAGCGATTGAGCGGTATCGATCTTTTATTATCAAACTGTTAGCAAATAAGATTATTCCCTGAAATGCCAAAGCGCTCCTTTTGAAATACAACGTGACTATTCAGTCCTTTCTGATGTTCCCACGTCTACTAATCTCAAGAGAAGCCATTCATTTTCATTCAATCTAATCGAAAGACATATTAGGTCATCAGTAATGTGAAGGTCAGGGGTCAGAAGGTCATGTGACTTTTAGGATGACCAGGCATCCGGTCCTTAAAACCAGATTAGATCAAAAAGTGTGTGTGTGTGTGTGTGTGTGTGTGTGTGTGTGTGTGTGTGTGTGTGTGTGTGTGTGTGTGACCTCTGACCTCCAGGAAGTGACTGATAGAGGTGGTGAAATCAGCTAAATGACATGATTCTGTTAGAGATTGTATTGTTGTCTTAGTTCTTCCTTAAGCTAAGGTGCACAACCTGATAAACATTAAGGTGTTACATTAAGTCAGGCTTTACTATCAAGCAGCAACAACAAAAAACATTAAAATGTCAAACTGGCTCTTTCCCCTTACATTAACAGCAGCTGAGTCTCAAGGTTATTGTAGTATTTAGAGTCATTTACCTTACCACACCAGAAGCACATTACTCAGAAACTCACTTTTAAGGACACAAGGAAAAGTAGATGAAAGTACATGAAGAAGAGCCACTGTTCTAAATTCCTCTTCCTCCTAGTCTGTTTCTTCATCTCCTTTCAAAGGAAGCCTCTTGGTAGATGAGAAGCTTCTCCCCATTGATCCATAGAGATTGAATACACTGCTTTATGGTATGGTCACGATATGGAGGACAGAAGGAAGAGGAGCATGATGGTGAAGACGAAGGCTTTTCTCCTCATCATCACTTCTCCTTTGGCCCTCTATCCTCCTCTTCCTCTTCTCCTTTGTATTATAAATACATTCTGAATGCAAAGAGACGGAAAAGAGGAAGATAAGATAAATAAGCTCTGACGAAGGAGGAAGAGGAGCGACCAGCTGTGACCTTCTCCTTTAGCCCTGAACATGACCCTGCTTTGTAGAGGAGGAGAGGAAGAGGGGCAGTGATTCGTATCGCATCCTAACCTCCTCCCTGTCATCTCCATCCTTTTTAAAGCTCCTCTTTCTCCTCCTCTTCCTCACCTCAATCCCCTCCGTCAATGGGTGGTTGGCAGGAGGAAAGGGGGGCAGTCAGTCGTGTCTGAGCTCACGCCTCTTTTCTTTCTTCATCCTAAATCCAGCCATTCTCCTGTGTGTTCATGGCTGGCTGCTCTTCCTCCTCCTCTTCCTCTGCCTCTTCGTCATTCATGAGATAAAACAAGAGACAGGAACAGGAGGAAGCGTACACACACACACACCTTTTTTAGTAAGAACATTTATCGGACATTCCCTGCAAAAACCCTGGTAATCTCTACACTTAAATCCTCAATTAAAACAGCTCTTCCGCGCTGCATTCAGGGACTAACAGAGGTTTAACTTCCCTGTGCGTCATTGTTTGTTTAGATAGTTTAACCTGAGAGGAGATACAGCAGGTTATGTGCTTTTCTGGGTTAATTCACACTTCTAATTCACTACAAAAATAAAACGTTTCTAAATTGGGATTCTGATTCCTCAAGTAAAATAATAAAAGCAGAGGACGATGCTGATCTGTGCAACCGTTTAAGTATGTCGTTTTTTTTTCTGTCTCTCTCCCTTCAGATTGTTCAATAAACTACCCGTTGGGAAAACATGTTATCCACGAGGTCGCCAACGTTTCCTTCAGCCATCTGGCCTGCGAGGATCAGGCTGCTGTCATTGTCCACTGGTCTGCAAGTCCACTAGGTACCTGTCTGCCTGCCTACCTGTCTGTCTGCCTACCTGTCTGTGTGTGTCTGTCTTTCTTTCTGTTGTCTGTCTGTCTGTCTGTCTGTCTGTCTGTCTGTCTGTCTGTCTGTCTGTCTGTCTGTCTGTTTGTCTGTCTGTCTGTTTGTCTGTCTGTTTGTCTGTCTGTTTGTCTGTCTGTCTGTTTGTCTGTCTGTCTGTCTGTCTGTCTGTCTGTCTGTTTGTCTGTCTGTTTGTCTGTCTGTCTGTCTGTCTGTCTGTTTGTCTGTCTGTCTGTCTGTTTGTTTGTCTGTCTGTCTGTCTTTCTTTCTGTTGTCTGTCTGTCTGATTACTTGTCTATGTGTTTACATTGTTCTCCAACTTTCCTTCTTCTCCAAAAACATAATGACATCACTATTTGACATTCGTGCTTCTATTGGCTAGCACTCCAACACATTTCATGTGATATCTCAAAGCGGTTAACCAATCACAACAGAGCAGGCCAGCTAACCAATCAGAGCAGACTGAGCTCTGGTTTCAGACAGAGGGTGAAAAGAGGTGCTGCAGTATGAGACAAATAAAGACTGTTTGAACTTTAAAGCATGGAGACATGTCACAGTTGAGGAACTAAATACAAATATGAACCTGAAAATGAGCATACTATTTCCTTTTAATAAAATGTTTTTTAAACGATTTCAAAACGCAAACTGACAACCACTTTCTATAAAGACAGAAAGCAACACTGATGAAGTAAGGGTTAACTCTTTTACAAAGACTCCAAAGTACAGATCAAACGTATTGTGTGGAGACACACCAACACGCAAGGAACAAGCTGACAAATGGCCCGCATGCTGCAGCTCTCCACAGCCCTTTATCCCCAGGCCCATACGAGGGAGCACCCACGGGAGGCGGTACCTAGAGAGAGAGAGAAGCACACAAACCACAGCACGTAACACTCACAACTTCAATTAAAAACTCTTCTGGACAAGCAGAGTAAAGTGTGTGTATACGAGTATGTAGGTTTTATATTTGAAGAAGTTATATCAACTGATAACAACGACTTTAATAAAAACAATTTCAAATTATACCAAGAAAAACAATAAAGCTGATCATTTGCTTGATACAACTTTGACTTGCTATATCGCATTACTGTTCATCCGTAGCAATATTAAGAAAAGTTTTGAAAATTGTTTTTGGGAAGTTGTGATATTTTTGTAAAACTTAGAAGAAAATAATCTGGATTTTCACATGAATCCTTTTTCACCTAAACCCCTCGAGGAAGAGCAGGAAAGAAAAACCTTCAAAGTGCTTAAATCTGTAAGATTACTCCGTGCGTGCGTGTGTGTCCCTTTGATCAGGCTTGGGGACTAAGAGAGAGGATCACATCTCACACTACAATACCTTGATTTGGCCATGAAGGAGTGTGTGTGTGTGTGTGTGTGTGTGTGTGTGTGTGTGTGTGTGTGTGTGTGTGTGTGTGTGTGTGTGTGTGTGTGTGGTGTGTGTGTGTGTGTGTGTGTGTGTGTGTGTGTGTGTGTGTGTGTGTGTGTGTGTGTGTGTGTGTGTGTGTGTGTGTGTGTGTGTGTGTGTGTGTGTGTGTGTGTGTGTGTGTGTGTGTGTGTGTGTGTGTGTGTGTGTGTGTGTGTGTGTGTGTCCGACTGTAAGGTGACCCTTTCTCTGTGACAATGTGGCCCCTTGTTTCCTCCCAGAGAGACAGAAATGTTCCATGTCACAGTCGCATGTGAGCAGCAGCCAGAATCAGTCATCTGAGGAGGACAAATGTTCTTACAAAAACCTGTTCAACTTCTTTCTTCTTGCAAAGCGCAAAGTTTGGATTTCATGCAAAGTGCCTGTATGTTTCCTTGGTTCATCACACCCTGCTGTAGGCAGAATAAATATGTATACACATGAAGTGAAAACTGGACGTGATAGTCAAATGTTATCTTTTATTGTATTTTTTAAATAGTTATTCAGATTTTTCTAAATCAATTTGACTGAAATGAAGTATCTTGAACATGCATATACCTGTACAGTATGTACACCGAAAACAACTAGTATACGTCAACATTTTTTTTTTACTTGCTAACAAGGCATGTGATCCTTATTATATTGCAATTATTTCTCTCCTCTTTTTGGAGATGTGTTCCACTTGTTAGACAAGACATTAACATCAAATATATTCTTAAAGAGACCCTTTTATGCTTTTTGGGGGTTTCCCTTTCCTGTAGTGTGTTATATAAGTTGTATTCATGCAAAGGGTCTGCTAAGGCTTACACCCTGTGCTCCCTCCAGAGGGTGTTTCTCAAACCCAGTACAGCTTAAAGAGACAGATCAAACTAAACTAAAAGTGTGTTAAGCAAGAATAACGTGTTTCAATTTATTTTTATTATGAAGGAATACATCGTTTTAAACATCCATCAAATAATGACATTGAAATGTCTTGTTCTACCTCTGTAGATAGTATGGTAATTAAAGAATTTCTTTAGTATGAAGCTGAAACATATGTAGACACAACCTGAAATGATACTGAAGGGAAGCAATACATAACATAAACTAGCATTACATTACATTGCATAGCACAAGCCTGCCGTCACACTGCGGCTGATGTTAATATGCAAATGTTCGATGTCTGTCCTGGCCTCCGCAGCAGAGAGACGGAGGTGTTCAGGAATCCGCCTCGAGACAGAAAAACCTGTTTGACTTCTTCTCCTTGTTCTTCTTCTTCTCCTCGCTGTTTCTGTCTCTCCCCTCCACACAGAGCTAATAGGAAAAACATGTGTATGTGTAAAGGTGTAATTACAAGACAGAAGTGTTTTCAAAGAGAGGAGGAGAGATGGGCGGAGGAAGAAAACAAGAAGAGGAAACGAGGAGTTTAGAGGAGAGAAAAGATAGGGGAGATACAAGGAAACAATAGGAAGGAAACAACTAGAGAAGAAAGAGAGAGGGAAGATAACAAAGAGAGGAGATTATTGTGAAAAATCAGAGAAGATGAGAAGAAATGTGAGAAAGACGGAAAGGTAACAGGGATATGAGGACAAGAAAGAAAAAAGTTAAATGGAAGAAAGGAAATCTAGATAGGAGGAGATGAAAGGAAAGAAAACAAGGGGAGAAGAAGGGCATGAAATGTAGAGAGGAAACAGGGGGGGCATCCAAGAAAGGAGAATTAACACAAACTCAATAGGAGAGGAAACAAAGATGTGAGGAAAGGAGAAAGGGGAAGGGAATAAGTAGAGGAAGAAGAGAAACATGGCAAGGAGAGAAGAAGAGAGGAGTAGGGGAAAGGAAACAAGAGGAATAAAGGGGGAGATAAAAGGAAAGGAAAGGACATGTAGGGAGGAGAGGATGAGAGCGAAGGAAACCAGCATCAGACCGGTGGAGATGAGAGGAAAAAAGGAGAGGGGGAGAAGAGGGGAAATGAAACATGGAGAGAAGATGACAGGGGAGGAAGCAAATAGGGAGAGGAAAGGGAAGGAAACAAAAAGATAGACAGACAGCAGAATGAGGAAATGAGAGGAGAGGAGAGGAAAGATAAGAGGATGGATATGTATCCTTGAACTTGCTGTTGTGTCTCCTCAGGGATTGAGCACATTAAAGGCTTCAGAGTTTACCTGGAGGACAAGAACCCCGAGGGGAAGCAGTGTCAGCACCTCCTGCTCAAAGACCCCCGACAGCTCAACTGCTCCTACAAGAACACGGTACCACAAAACTGTTTCAAACAGCTTTATTCAACAGTACATATTGAGCTATATTCTACTTTTAAGCATTAATAGCAATATGATTATTAATACACTACTACAGTGGTTCCCAAACTTTTTCTGTCAGGCCCCCCCTTTGGAGAAAAACAAAAGTCGGGCCCCCCCAACACAAGTCAGGCTCCAGAGATTTATTTTGGGGGTGCTGTGGGGTAGCTTGACGTTTCATAGAGGGTACTCAAACATTTAGGGTTTCCCATTAATGTCCCGGTCGCTACAGTGGAATGTTCTACTGCAACAATCCCCACGCAAATACACAGTGTACCCGCGACTGTTACAATGAAGGCTCGATAATCAGCTCACGGCATATAGGTGTAAGCAGGGGTAAAGTGCTAATTTTATAGGTGTTGTGTGGACCTCACATAGGGGAGTCTGGGGGCAAGCTCCCCCGGGAATATTTATTTTTAAATATTGAAGTGAAAAGCATCAATCTGGTGCACTTTGAGAGCAAAATGAAGAGATCTATGGATACCTCTCTCAACACCCATTTGAAACCGAACTGTAAACAGATTTCCTTTTTCTTTATGGATATTTTACAAATCACTCCCCTTTTAAACTATTCTTTTTTTACTGTCATATCATACCTGTTTTTCATTTATTCTCTTATTTTTTTATAACTATAATGATCATATAAATGCGTGCCTCTGAAACAGTTGTTTACATTAATGATGACCAAAACGTTTGAGACCCACTGAGATAACACTGAGAGAGTCCTTTAGCTCACCGAGTCTCTCAGTCTGACTGGAGAGGACTCTCCTCCACCTTGTTGTTGAAAAAACTCCTTATATCCGTTAGCGTAGCTCGCTAGCACCAGAAGCTAACAACAACGATCTCCGGTACCGGTGCGCGCTCTCTCTCGCTCGTGCACGCACACAAAATGGCTCGTTTTACACACACACACAGAGCCGAGCTTTAATGAAACAGAGACCCAGATGTAATAGTACTGTACTGTATCATATTATTTTCGAATCAATAATTTTTCAAATTATGATTTCTTTTTATTTTTTTTATTTTTTTAATAACCATTTCCCCCCCCTGTCATGCCTCTGCGCCTCCCAGGGGGGGAGCGCCCCCCACTTTGGGAACCACTGCACTACTATATATTGAAATGTTCATATTTTTACTTTTTAAAAATGATTTATCGTGGATTTATTGTTGTTGTATTTATGCAGAGGCTGAGCAGTCAGACGTTCAGCGGGTTGACCTTTGACACTGACTACATGGTTCGCGTTGTTCCTTTCCCAACGCTGATGAACGAGAGCTTCTTCCCTCCATCCTTCCTCAGGACCAACTGTGAGTTATTATTTCAGGTTTACCTATAAATGAATACACAAACATGATAAAAATAGCTAATTATACAAAGTTCAGGTAAGCAGAAAACGCTCTTGGCATATTTGAAGCCTCCACCTATGTAATGGTAAGATCTATTACAGATAATACTTCTAATTACTTCTAATTTCCCACAATTAGAAGTTGCCAGTATTAAACACATTGGTGTTATCAAATGTAAAACATATAATTAATAAATGAGTGAAAATCGCTGTCCATAATGGGCAGCATCAATATATAGCATTAATATATACCCACATGACAGCTCATTGATACTTTGTAATTCTACTCCACTACAATTCAGAGGTTAACCTGGTATTTTTACTCCACTACACTTATTTGAGTTACTTTGCAGATTCTGATTAATGATGTGAAATATAAACAACCCTTAAATCAGACTTTAGTTACACCTGAGTAAAATTCAGGGAAGGTGATTGTCAAGTGCCAACAATCAGGAGAGATATTTGATAGTTGGTGCTTGAGAAGACTAAACATGTATCTGCAATTGACATTAATGGAAATGAGTAATAAAGTATATTAATTACTCGTTATTCTCTACTAATAGTTAATTAAAGACTGTATATTATGGCTATTTTGCACATCCCTTTCAAGATTTCAAGATTTTAAAGGTTTATTGACATATCATATACACAACTACGGTGTAGTTATGCAATGAATGAAAAACTTGGGTCACAGTTCCCTCAACAGGGAATTACAAGACATCTATCAATATGTGTGTACTCATTAAACTGTCATATTCTGCACATTTCTTATTCTATCTACATACATAAGAGTATAATCCATATGTATAATATTAGTTAAAATAAGTGCTTCAACATAGTTAACATTGCAGGAAAGCAATATATTAGACGTTAAGTACTTTGTCAGGCTTAATATTTATCTGTAGATAGATACCCCCAAAGTTTTTTCTTATTTAAAAGAAGACCTTAATCTGTTATTTAATGTTTAAATAAAGGTTAATTCGTTTTTCGTTTTGCACCTCCTCCTATTAATATCTTTGTACATCCTGCACTAAACTGTTTTATTGTAGAGATCACTTATAGTATCTTCTTGATTTTTTATATTCTATATTTCTATCACAGACCTTCTACTTTCCCCCTATGAAAGTATATGTACTCTTAATATTTTTTTAATCAAATATAACACAAACAATAATTCAATAACGTGCTTTAACCACTAGGCGGTACACACAAGGTACACACAGCCATAATAACTTTGTATTATTAGTTACAACATCTGAAGATGTGTAGTTTTATTCATGCTTTCACATAATTTTACAGCATATTGCTATACTATTTCAGACTCAGTATTTACATTCTTACATTCAAAATTCAATCAAATTCAAATCAGTAATATCTTTAAAAACTACAAGTCCTTTTATATCAGCTGTGCACCGTTATGGTGTAAATATAACCTATCTATGAATTATATCAAATGTAAAAGTCAGCCGAATTAGTGTTGATACTGCAAGGAGATGTATTGTGTGAAGAGAAATTGAAGATGTTTTTTAATTGTTGATATATTTATGATCCACGTCAAGTATTCAGTTTCGGCGGCATTTCTTCAGTTTTTACAAAGGTCTTCTCATCAGGGCTCTATCAATAAAGAACTACGGCAGATCTGTAATATGTAATGCAGCCGAACCGTGTATTACAATGCCGTTATGTGATGACTTTTAAAGAGAAAAGCAAGAGCACTCGGAATTAAGTATTATTTTATTCTTTTAAAAATGTTTTCCGGATTTCATATAATATAAACACCAAATCCCAGCATGCTTTGCGGCTAAAACATCCAATCAGCGTAGCTGAGGATCTTGGGTAATCGCTCTAAATGCCTACGTCTGTTTCCGGTTATTTTTATTTTGAAATTCAGTTCCTGACGAACGCCAAAAAAGCCAGAGATTATGGAATTAAACCAATAAATAAAAGCAAGGATAATTGTGTGTTATTGGTGAGTAAATAACAGTGTGTTATTTTGAAAAGAATAACAAATTAAAAGGAAAAAAAGATTTAAAAAATACGAGGCTCTGAGTCCCACAGACTATTTTCCTCACAGACGGCAACACTAAAGGTCTAAAATAAAGACCTAAATGAATATTTGGGATGTTCTTGCCTTTAGATTCTCCCAATAAGTCCAAGTACAGAGGGTGACTTTGCTGTGAAAAAACACATTTTCACCAAAAAAACGTTAGCAACCATGTGTACACATTCATGAAGTAATCTTCGTCATAACTAGCAAACTAAACATCATGTACATGTACTGCACAAATAATCAGAAATAAAAACTCATTACTCGCATAAAATGACAACAAAACGCATTTTAATGGCCAAATGAGCGTGCGTGCGTGCGTGCGTGCGTGGTAGCCCAATTGCTTTTACAATAAATAAACATTGAATGTGTTTAATTGAATAGTAAAGGGGTTTAACGTTAGTGGCAGGTTGTGTGTGACAGAGAATAAATAAGACAGCCCAATATTTAAAAAAAAAATCTATTCTCTTTAACTCTTTAAAACTCTTTAAACTCTTTAAAAGGGCTCCCTTTCATTCAGTTGGCCATCCAGTTATTTTAGCCGGGCCAGCTAAAATGATTGGTCGTGCTTTTTCAATACTACAGATTCCACAGATGACATTTTTTATGGATTTTTTGTCAAAGCACTTAAGATATTCATTGCTATCGGGACGTTAAGAGCATTCCATGGAATATAACCAAAAGTGTATGTGGAGCCGGTTTCTCAAACTTACCTACCCCACCTTTAATATACCGATGGAAAACTATTGGATCATACGGAGGAGGATTAAGGCTAAGCTTTATTTTCATAATCACATGAAATATAAATAAAGGAAAAAATATATAGAAACACCATAAAAACGAAAAAAAAAAATATATATATTTATCTCCAAAAAAATATTTATCTCCAAAAAAGGGCATACAATACAAATTTCACAAATTACTGTGAAAATTAAAATTGGCAATGTATTTGAATTTTAAAGTGGTAGTACATTACATTACATTGCATTTAGCTGACGCTTTTAACCAAAGCGACTTACAATAAGTACATTCGACCAGGAAGACACAAAGAAAACAGAATCACATAAGTACATCAGGTTTCATAGAGCCAAACATTTCAAGTGCTACTCAACTGGCTGTAGATAGGCCAGTCCTTTATTAGTATATAAGTGCTCTGTTAGAAATTCTTTGTTAGTAATTCTATCGCTCGAAGTGGAGTCGAAAGAGATGAGTTTTCAGTCTGCGCCGGAAGATGTGCAGGCTTTCTACTGTCCTAATTTCAATGGGGAGCTCATTCCACCATTTTGGAGCTAGGATAGCAAACCCACGTGTTTTTGCTGATGGGAACTTGGGTTCCCCTCGCAGCGAGGGTGCAGCGAGACGTTTGGCTGATGCAGAGCGTAGTGCACGCGCTGGGGTGTACGGTTTAACCATGTCCTGGATGTAGGAAGGGCCAGATCCATTCGCAGCACGGTACGCAAGTACCAGTGTCTTGAAGTGGATTCTTGCAGTTACCGGAAGCCAGTGAAGGGAGCGGAGGAGTGGCGTGGTGTGGGAAAATGTTGGAAGGTTGAAGACCAGACGAGCCGCTGCATTCTGGATGAGCTGCAGAGGTCGGATGGCACATGCAGGTAGACCAGCCAGGAGGGAGTTGCAGTAGTCTAGGCGTGAGCTGACGAGAGCCTGGACCAGAACCTGCATCGCTTTCTGGGTCAGCTGGGGACGTATCCTCCTGATGTTGTAAAGCGTGTATCTGCAGCAGCGGGTTGTAGCAGCGATGTTTGCAGTGAAGGACAGGTTGTTATCTAGGATCACACACAGATTCCTTGCTGTCTGAGTCGGGGAAACAATAGAGGTGCCGATGTTGATTGTCAGGTCAAGAGTGGGACAATCTTTTCCCGGAAGGAAAAGCAGTTCAGTTTTGTCAAGGTTGAGCTTGAGGTGATGAGCAGACATCCACTGAGAGATGTCAGCTAGACAAGCAGAGATGCGTGCGACGACCTGGGTCTCTGAGCGGGGAAATGACAGTATTAATTGGGTGTCGTCAGCGTAGCAGTGGTATGACAAACCATGCGGGCTAATGACTGAGCCGAGCGAGTTTGTGTACAGGGAGAAGAGGAGGGGTCCAAGAACAGAGCCCTGAGGGACCCCTGTAGTTAATTGACAAGGGTCGGACTCGGACCCTCTCCAAGTTACACTGTAGGTGCGGTCTTTGAGGTATGAGGTGAGGAGGGAAAGTGCAGAGCCTGAAACTCCAAGTTTATGAAGAGTGAGAAGGAGGATCTGATGGTTCACCGTGTCGAATGCAGCAGACGGGTCCAACAGGATGATGACAGAGGAGAGGGAGGCTGCTTTAGCAGTGTGCAGTTCCTCAGAGACAGCGAGGAGAGCAGTTTCTGTGGAGTGACCTGCTTTGAAACCAGACTGGTGCGGATCCAGAAGGTTGTTCTGATGGAGATAACAGGAGAGTTGTTTAAAGACAGCGCGTTCAAGTGTTTTAGACAGGAACGGGAGGAGAGAGACAGGCCTGTAGTTTATAACATCAGACGGGTTGAGAGTGGGTTTCTTTAGGAGAGGGTTTACTCTTGCCTCCTTGAGACTGTTTGGAAAGTGACCAGAAGCTAGAGAAGTGTTGATGAAATGGGTGAGAAACGGTAGAATATCAGGAGCAATAGTCTGAAGGAGGTTTGAAGGGATAGGGTCCAGAGGACAGGTGGTAGGGCGGGCAGAGGTAATGAGGGTAAGAACCTCACTTGGAGAGAGAGGGGAAAAGGAGGTCAGTTTGTGGGTGAAGGAAGGGTCTGGTGACCCAGCAGTGAGTAAAGGTGAGTCAGAAAGAGAAGAGCGAATATCATCAACCTTTTTTTCAAAGTGGTCAACAAAGTCGCTTGACAGAAGGGAGGAGGGGGAAGGGGCTTTGGGAGGGTCCAAGAGGGTAGTATTGTGCAGAAATTTGAAAATGAGTCTTCAAGACAGAACATGTGGACGGCTTAAGAGTTGTTGATTTGTTTTATGCCTTATGCTAATGTATGGCAGACCTTCGATTGTAGTTTGTAAAGAAATATTTTGTGTCCGCTGACTGCGTCTGTACTTCAGTATGATCAAAGCTTCAGCGTAAACACATCCTGGACTTTTCTCTGCATTGGGAACAGAGATGAAACTGTTATCCATCTGAGGAAGACTGACAAAAATGTTTGCCCAAGTTGTCAAGACTGTTCCTTTAACATATGTGATAAAGAGATAAGAACAAAACCAGACAACTGTGTAACCATTTCTGCATGTGTGTGTTTATCTTACAGCGTGTGAAGTCCTCCTGGGATCAGACAACCTGGTTTGCAAACCATGTAAGTTCCTCATTGTCGTCGTCACAACTAAAGCCACATGTACACCGAGAGGAAAGAGATAGAGTTAGTGCAGGGTTTGATCTTTGTTTTGTTTTAAAGAGAAGATACAAAACATTTCTCAAAACTCATTGTATGCCAAAAGAGCCAACACATTTTTTCTCTGTGCTTGGAGCAATTACAAGGTTTGAATCCAATGAACACCATAAGGGAACTGCTATTTTCAAATCTAAAGTCGTATATTCATTTCTGGTGCAGGTGTTTCACATTTTAAGCTTACCAGAAAAGAGAGGGAATATGTTCTGTCATCTCTGCCACATCTCTGAAGAAGAAATCACTTGACACACATCAAAACTTACAATTAGTTACTAAATACCATAGAGGTGTTAAGTACTGTTGGAAATGTTCATTATACCGAATTCACCCGGTCAACAGTTTATATGTAGAACGTTGCATAAACAGTTAAATAAAACAGTTAGGTAAAAGGTAGACATCCTACTAAATTATGATCAAATGACCTATAAACAAACTCAAAATAAATGATTAAATACAGAACCTTGTTATGTAAGCTGAAACTGTGGTATTTGGCACGTTTAATAAATACATTAGGACTGCCAAAAGAGGAAACAGTACATTCCCAATAGAGCTGTAATTAACAATATTTGTATTATCGATTCATCGGCAGAGTCTTTTTTTAGTTAATTCTTTAGTCTATGTCAGGGCTTCTCAAACTCCGGATCGAACTACAAATCAATCCGGACCGAACCCTGTGTCCCATTATAAAAAATAAATAATAATAACTTTACTGGCATTTATCTGGACCAGTGACCTTGTATAAAATTCACAAGTGGACCTTTAATAAAAAAGTACCCCTGGTCTATATAATGCCAGTTTATAAAAGTCCATGGTGAGATTTTTTTCATCATCTTGTTTGATCAGTCTAAAACCAAAAGATTATTATAATAAAAACAGAAAAATCAGGAAATGTCCATTTTTGCATGCATTATAAATGTCAAGTTTAGTCAATTATCATAAAAGTTTTTGAGTCTTCATGGATGTCCACAATAAAGAAGGTTACGTTTGTTTTCTGTCTGAGCAGACTGGAAGCCAAAGACCCTGAACGTGTCTCAGCTGGGGTCAAACCTCCACGTGGCGTTCGACCAGGCGCCGAGCTCCTTCGGCTTCCACTTCTACTTCCTGTACTACAAACTGCGGCAGGAGGGACCCTTCAGACAGCAGCGCTGCAAACCGGTACGTACAGAGTGTTGTTATCAGAGAGCTCTCTTTTAAGCCACCAGACTCCCATCAACAACAGTCATTTTACCTGGCAGAACCCGGGAGGGTGCTGGTCTACTGCTGCCCCCCTCTGGTTAATGTGTTTCGGTGATTTTGTGTTGGTTTGGAACCCCCAAAGTCACATGATACCACAAACAGAATAACCAATCGATGCAGCAGTAGACTGGCACCTTCTATGTTCCTAAGGTACATTTACTGTTTTCGTTAATGGAGTCCGGTGGCTTTGAACAGTTCATCGATAACAGCTTCAGTTCTTCGTCAAAAAAGTGGGGGAAATATTCTTAATACAGCATACAATAGAGATGTCTTACCTATGATAAGACTGTGGTTCTGCCTGCAGGAAAAGCTATGTTTTTATTGAAATGTTTTTATTTTTCTCTAAGGATGTGAACCAGTACAGAACTACATGCATCCTCAAAGACGTCACTCCAGGAACCTACACTGTAGAGGTACATAAAAAGCTTAATCTACACACCGATAACTGGTTTAACTGGATTCTCCTTTTTACGCTTACACGTGGACTAAAATGTAAAACACCAGATTCATCAGACAAACACAAATCTACATTTTTAAATGTCCATCAATTTGTCCCAACATGTTATGAACTATTTTTTCTCTCTTTTGTTTCCTTCATTCTCTTCCTTTCTTTTTCTTTTTTTACCTTTTCCTCTTTTCTGTGTCAGCTAAGAGACGACAGTAATACCACCAGGAGGCAGACTCAGTACCATGTCAGCCAGGGTGAGACACACACACACACACTGAAACTGCTGCAGAACAATTTTCCTCCTGTATATAGTAAATCAAGTTCTATCCAATATTAGAGGGGTCATATCAGGTACATTGTCAGGCTTGTACTTGTATTTTGTGGACATAATGGAACATGTTCAAAAAACACTTAACTTTTTCACATTACAAATCACCTTCATTGATGTTATGACTCTTCTCTGCTTTAGCTACTGTATCATGACGTTTTCACCTTCACATTCATGCTGTAAATGTAACGTGGTCTAGACCAGTGGTTCTCAACTGGTGGGACCCGTTTCGAGTGGGTCGCAGATGTGTGAGTGAAGAAAAGAAAAATAGAAAATATATATATATTAAAGTCAAACTTTTATTTTGAAGGCCCGATTTTCTAACGCTGTGCATGCAGTAGGCGTTGGACTGGAAGTAACGGAGACCAAAAAAACGGTTTTGAAAACTTCTGTCACGTAGTGATCATCTTCTCAATAAAACATCTTTGCTGATGTTCTTTCGAGTCTTCTGGCCAATCAGAATCAAGATTGTTGCCGGAAGTTCCCACGGAGAATAACTTTGCGGTAGAACTACTCTTTATACATCCATGGGTACAACTTCAGATAAAAATAAACTCGTAATGAAATATGACCCCCAGTTTGATGATTGACAGGTCACAGAACAATGGGAGCTATATACCCTTACCCACAATTTAAAGTAATTCACACAGACTCTCCTCTTTGCTTTTCTCTCTGTGTGGAGCAGCAAGTTCAGCTGTCTGAACAAAGTGAAACACAAACAATGGCATAAAATATTATTAATATGTGGGGTAGTAATAGATTTATTTATTTTCTTCTCAGAGTGTACCAGAATGCGTAGTTTATATGTTAGTATTTCTACAAATCTCCTGGGGAAGAATCCCCCCAGACCCCCCTTCTGGAGTTGGGTTTTCAGCATGTGGGCCTTTTTATGTTATACAGTTCAGCTTTGATTCCATCATCTCATTAAACCTTTTTTAAAAGCATACTTTAGTTCTGTGAAGGGATATAAGGGATATATGCACTGTACTTCACTTTAATGAATATTGTATGCTGAAAAGTGTATATATTACTGCACGAGTTTTTTGTTGAATAGATTTGAGTGGTTCAAATTTCGGGTCTGGATTTATTGACAAAGTAAAAAGTGGGTCCTGAGGCCTGACCAGTTGAGAACCACTGCTGTAGACTTTAAATGACCAGGTTCTTGTCTCATCCTGTGTGCGTTTGTTTTGTCACCAGTCCACTCCCCTTGGGCGGGGCCTATCCGTGCCATGGCCATCACCGTGCCTCTGGTCATCATGTCTGCCTTTGCCACTCTCTTCACTGTCATGTGTCGCAAGAAACAGCAAGGTGAGAGCACCGTTGGTTATACTGCTTATTTTAGGTCACTATCTATAAATCTCCTTCAAACTGTGTGTTTACTTTACAGCCTCTTTTAGTAATAATAATAATAATAATAATGGGTTCCATTTATAAAGCACTTCATATTTGAATTCAAATCCCGAAGTGCTACAAGTAGTGAGCATGAACAGTATAAATAAACATTACACAATACGGTAGAATTAATAAAAAAGCAATAATTTTTTTTTTTAAAATAAAAGGGTGATAAAAAGGTCTAGTCTCAGTAACTCTCTGCAGGGTTCAATAAGACCTCAACATCTACTTGTTAATGAAGTGGTTGTTTAATAATGAGCAGTGGTGGTACTTTTCTCAAGTACACATTTGTGGTACTGTCTTTTTACTTGAGAATTTCCATTTAAAGCATATTCTTCTTGTGTGACCATCTATGTTTCTCTAGATGTTTAATTGCTCTTTTTGCTGCACTTTTAGTGTACAGTTTTGCTGCTGTGTTTATTGTATTTTGTTACTCTGGCACAACAATTTCCTTCGGGATAAATAATTTCTTATCTTATCTCTTATCTTACTCTTCTACATTTGAGGGAAATATTGTCGGGTTTTTTTTCTACATTTGTCAGCTTAAGTTAATATTTTTCTGATTCCTGAAGAATTAAGTGTTTCTTTATAAGTTAATAAATGTTCCTATATCCTAAAAATGAATTAAATTCCCACTTTTTTTGAGCATCCATCTATTTTTCTACCTTTTTACCATTTGAGGTTTGAATGGCGCTTTTTCCCCCCATACTTAGTTACAGACATTTTGCTATTAGTGCTTTTACTTAAGTAAACCTAAATACTCCCACACTGGTTTTGAACTGAAACTGGTGCATAAAAGGATGCTTCATTATTTGAGAATGAGCTCTATGTAACATTACTCTCATGCATTAACCCTTATTGTTTATTTGTCTCCTCTCTTCCTAGAAAACATCTACAGCCAGCTGGACGAGGAGAGCAGCGAGTCGTCCAATCAGAGCGCAGCATTGAACCCGGAGAAGCCGTGGCCACGCCCCAAAGTCTTCATCTGTTACTCTAACAGAGATTGCCCCAAACACATCGCCGTCATCCAGAGCTTCGCCTACTTCCTGCAGGACTTCTGCAGCTGTGAGGTGAGACTGCGACTAAACCGAAGAGAGGAGAAAACATTTGCTATAATTAAAGGGGACCGATCATGCAAAATGCACTTTTGTACGTCTTCTCTCTCTGTGTGTGTGTGTGTGTGTGTGTGGTGTGTGTGTGTGTGTGTGTGTGTGTGTGTGTGTGTGTGTGTGTGTGTGTGTGGTGTGTGTGTGTGTGTGTGTGTGTGTGTGTGTGTGTGTGTGTGTGTGTGTGTGTGTGTGTGTGTGTGTGTGTGTGTGTGTGTGTGTGTGTGTGTGTGTGTGTGTGTGTGTGTGTGTGTGTGTGTGTGTGTAAAAAATCTCCGCCCTGATATTTTTCTTAAGGGAAACTGTGCGCAAACTGCAGTAGATATATATTCATTTATTGGACGAAAAAAAGAGCACTTTCTCTGGAGGAAGAAAATTGGGCAGGGGCTCAAGCCCACTTTGATGTATGTGTGCACGTGCCTGCTTATGCTTGTACATACTCGTAAAAGCCATGTTTCAAGTCTTGAATATGTTGTAAAATAAACAAGGTGTGTAATGGTTCATACTTGGTTATTAGCCTTTGTATATGTTTGTAATATAATAATTTTTATAATGACCTGCTCACCTGTGTGCGGGGTTGAAGAGGGTGATTGGGTCGCTGTATTACCGCAAGTATTTTGGATTTCAGTTTTAGCTTGTTTCTGCAGTTGCTGCAGCACTTGTAATTTAACATATTGTGAATGAACTGAAACTAACATGAAATCAACCAAAGTTCCTTTTTGAAGCTTGGGTATGTTATGGTTGTTTCTGGTGTTTAGGTGGTGTTGGACCTGTGGGAACACCTGGAGATGTGCAAAGAAGGTCAGATGTCGTGGCTCAGCAGACAGCTGGACGAATCCGACTTCATCATCACCATCTGCTCCAAAGGCCTACGGTACTTTTTTTCCCTTTTTTTCCTGTCTGCTGTGTTATTATTTTTAACGGCACTTTTGATGATTTCATCTGGAGTGCAGTTCCTCTAGTGTCCACTAGCGGCTGCTAAAACGATTTAAGATTGAGATGCAGCTTTATTGATCCCCATCGGGAACATGTGGTTGCTGCAGCTAAACAAGGACAGAAATAATTACAGATAAAATAAATGTATAATGGACGGAATATGACCCAAAATAACGATAAGAAGAAAAATGATATGCTCTGTTCATCAACTAAATGTTTTTTTGTCATAAAAAAAAAATACAGTTTAAGAGGATTATTTTGAACATTGATTAATTGTTAAGGTCGTTTTTTTGCTCAAAATTGTCAAAGAAAATGCGGTTATCAGCCTCTGAAACATGGAGATTTCCTGCTTTTCTCTGTAAAATATGAAAGAGTTATTATAACTATAGATATGCACAGACAACACCTTGGACTATAGGTTGTGAAGGACAATTTTCACTTCTTTTATGAATCAAACGATTAATCAATCTAATCTAGATTTGCAGATTAATCAATAAAGATATTAATAGTTAATATTTAATATTTATTTATTTCCTTCCTGCAGCTACTACGTGGAGAAGAAGAGCCGCAGAGGGAAGACACCAGTCAGTCGCCGCAGTAACAGCAGCAGCAGCTCCCCAATTGGTGGATCAGGAAGAGACCTGTTCATTGTGGGCGTGGCCATGATTGCTGAGAAGCTGCGATTGGCGAAACAAAGTGAAGGGGGCGGATCTCAGGAGCTGCAGCGCTACATGACGGTTTACTTTGACTACTCCACGGAAAACGACATCCCCACCATGCTGAGCCTGGCCCCAAGGTCCACACAACTCTGTGGCAAAATTACAGAAACAGCAGATCCTACTATGTACACATGGCCAATTTTTACAGCTTTCAATTGATCTGGAACATAATAATAATAAATATTATTAATATCGCGTTGATCGTTAGTTGCAGCCATAGAGAAAACGAATTTCTAAACACATTAATTAAGGGAATAGAAACAAAGAAAGTTGCGGTAAAACATACAGAGGCTCTTCTAAAGTAAATTAGAAAGAGATATGGGTATTAAAGGTGGGGTAGGTAAGTTTGAGAAACCGGCTCAAGATACACTTTTTGTTATATTCCATGGAATGCTCTTAACATCCCGATAGCAATGAATATCTTAAGTGCTTTGACAAAAATCCATAAAAAAATGTCATCTGTGGAAGCCGTAGCACTGTAAAAAGCACGACCAATCATTTTAGCCGGCCCGGCTAAAATAACTGGATGGCCTACCTGCCTGTCAGCCTTCCATCTCGTGCACAAACTTGCCCTCATTGGTCATGTGCGAGTTCATGTGTGTTGGAGGAGGGGCTCTGTAAGGAAGTGGCAGATTTTTTCGGGTTGTGTATTTTCAAATTCTAGCGCACTCGAGCTGGTTTCTTCAAAATGACCTACCCTACCTTTAAGTCGGGCAAAAAATTATCTTTATTTTGTTTAAAAATAAATGTGTTTTGATGCTGGTTTCTTATACAGTATGCCATAATCCCAGCCACACTGTACCCCAAGAGTAAGGGGGGGGGGGGGGGAGAACAAAAATAGTAACATGGTATAAAGAATGAAACTTAAAGAAATGAACATGATCAAAATGTATTTAATTATTTATTTAAACATATTTATTACATTTTGGAATTTATTTACTGAGCCATGTGTGGAATATTTGAGCTTGGCATGACAATAAAAAATAATAATATAATTGTATATAATATTCAATTATATAGTGACGAATAATAGCAAAAATAAGCAAAACAAATTAAACTGATCTGTTGATAGATTGTTCAACAATTTCGGTCAGTGACAGAGATTAAGTTATATTTCATGTAGTGTAGATATTATTACGAGCAATCCAGGAATGGTTGGCATACTTTTCTTCAAAATAATTAACAGAGCTGTTATATATCTGAGCTCCAAATAACAGTTAGTCATTTTATTTCCTGTGTTCAGGTTTAAGTTGATGGACCAGCTGCCTCAGCTCTTCAGCCGGCTCCACTCCAGTCAGTCCAGTCTGTCTGATCGAGAGTCTCAGCCTCACAATGTGTCCCGGAGGAACTACTTCAGGAGCCGGTCCGGACGCTCGCTGTATGTCTCCATCTGCAACATGCACCAGCACATCAGCCAGAACCCAGACTGGTTTGAGAAGCAGCTGGCTCCTTCAGGAGGTTCCTCAGCCTCCTCCTCCAAACACCCTCCAGTGGCTGACCCTAACCCTCCTCCAAAGCCTTCCTGCGCCTCCTCTTCCTCTCAGTCCGTGGGGAGGTGTGACTCTGGCCTGGTGCTGAACGAGGTTGTTGTTAATACACCGTCCCTGGAGGGTGGAGAGGGGGCCCCGGGGAGGAACATGCTCCTGCTGGCCGCTGGCTCCAGTCCCAGCCTACACCCCGGCCCCAGCCCCAGTCCTGGACTCTGTCCCAGTCCTAGACTGCCACACTGCTCCCTGTCCATGCTGGGAAGTACTTCAAGGTAAATTACGATGTAACACCACAGTAGTTTTTTTCGTCTGACTTTGCTAAATACACAGGAACTTTACTTGGGTCTAATGAGCTGCAATGTTTATTCAAGAAACATCTTAAACCTACACTGTACATCTACGACCACTAGACAACGTCACTGTTGAGTGGGAATGTAAGTGCGGGAATCTGGTTGTGGATGGTATTTGACCAACGAGAGTTGTGCATAATACGAGACCCCTCCTCAGTCTGACGGCTTTTGCATTTCTGTTCCTTCAGGTCCATTTCTGGCATATCTGGCCTGTCCCCTGAAGAGTCCTCCTCCTCCTGCTCCGCTCCCTCCATCCTGCAGGACGTGGTGTGTCCTGTCCACACTGAGGCAGAAGAAGGCCGCCACTCACTTCCAGAGGTCCCGCCCCCTCGTGATTCGGGCATCTATGATTCGTCCGTCCCTTCTTCAGAACTCTCCATTCCCTTGATGGACGGCCTGTCACAGGACCAGGCTGACTCCTCCTCTCTAGCAGACAGCGAATCGTCTTCTTCGGGGCTGGGTAAGGCCGTCTGGCAAATACTGCAACTTTGAAAAATGTTGTAAAGATTTTATTCCACATTGTAGAGTTAAACATATGTGACTTGCTCTATCGAAATCAGTCGCATTGACCCGAAGACACATTTTGAGTTGTATACACTGTTGGAAAGAGGAGATTCCTAGCTTTCTAATGATATCAGGATTGTTGTTGTACTCCAAATATTAAGCAAAATATGTCACATTATATAATGACTGTCACCGAGTCATCACTTTGAGAAAAAGGCCTTCAAAGTTTCCTCTTCTCTGGAATCCATCGATCTGATTGGTTAGCAGAGCAAATGATCAAAATACTACGGAGGGAAGATATTTTCGTTTGGATTACTGGTCTGGCGAAAACTCGCGAGTGTGTGTACGTGTGTGTGTGTGTTTGTGTAATTTTGCATTTCTGTGTATTGTTTGTTTCCCGGGGAAAACACTCACGAGAAACACCGGCTGTTGTTATGCCTGCTGTGACGTGAAGTTACTCCGTTCTCCGCTTGTAATTATGCCGTCACAATCTTCCAAGCTGTATTTATCATCTGAATTTGTCGAAACAAGTTAAATATTCTGAAAGCCAAGACTTTGTTTAATTGAAATCAGATGAAAACAAACTGTAACGGACCCTGCCGTGTTATCTATGATTACTATACGCCTTACATTCATAAGTTCAGCCGGAGGGAGGGGGGGCGGCGCTGTGGAACAGCGGGGTGCGAGGGAGAGCCGTCATCTTCCCTTTACAAGCTTCAAACATGTATTTATCGTGTGATTTTGGAAATAAGTTTCATATTCTGAAAGCCAAGACTTTGTTTGTTTAAAATCAAACAAAACACCCGAAAACTATTTTGTTATGCAAATCCACATTTATTTTTAAATGAGCCGTTGCGACTTCCGACTGATTTCGATAGAGCGGGTCTCATATGTGTTGTTTATAAGTTCATATAGCACAACCTTTGTACCATTATTGTCTGCAGAAAGTAGTTTTTCTGCTGAAGTATGCTAAATCTTATGTAACTTACTTACTAGTTCAGAGTCGCTTACATAAGGATACCATGCGACTAATGTATGATCATTATGTCAAGTGCCACGTTGTCACGTGAATGTTGTAACTTTGAAGAAGATAGCATAACATCTGTATCAATATTATATTTTAAATCACCAGTGTTATATTCTTATGTTCCTTTAAGAGGTCCTGTTATGCTTTTTGAAGTGTTCCCTTTCCTGTAGTGTTATATAGGGTTTTGTGTATGTCTATGGTCTGCAAAGGCTAAAATCTCTGTCCCACACACTCCCCCCTGCCTGAAACTCCTCCATTGGACTCCTTTGTGACATAATAACATCACTATGTAACACTTGTGCTTCTATTGGCTAGCGCTCAAACATATTGTACGTGATAGTCTAAGGGGCAGGACACAAAATACTAATATGAACCTGAAAATGAACATGAACATAATGGGGCCCATTTAAGTAACAAACCCAAAACAGCATCCCAAGTGACAAATTCTGCTCTCATTTCCCCCTGGGACTCATGACACTCATTCCTGGCCCTGTGTTTCTCAGGTGACGAGGAGCCGCCTGCTGTGACGTCGCTCCGCTGCAGCGCCGCTACAGTTTGTAAAGCGGAGCTGCACCACCATCACCACCTGGAGCACGCAGACGGACTCGCACCTGTGGCCACATTGTAGGGGACCAGCCCAGTGATGTCATAACAGAACCAAAAACAAATTGGCCTCGGACCTGAATCCTATCTTAAAAGCCATGGGAATTATACTGGAATTAACCTGTGGAAGATCCTGCTCCGTAGTAACTATGGTAGCCACTGCATGTAGAACCTTTGTTCCTGGAAGTTATTGCGTTTTATAACTCTTGGCCTTGGTATCTATTGTAAGTGCTGCGTGTTTAGAACAATGATAACAACGCCAACCACTAAGTTATGTGACTTACCTCCCTGGTAACTATGGTAACCACTAGTCCCTTAAAAGTTGTTTACTATTGCGTCATTTTCACTGACTGATATGCCAAGATGTCTCACCTCACCTCTTTTTTTTTATCGTTTTCAAATTTCAGACTTTATTTTACTTTGTCATTTATATGATACCAACTTGGTACTGGTTATAAGTGAGCTGTGCCGATGCTAGAACGTTGACTTAAAGAGGCCCTATTATACTATGCGTGGTTTCCCCTTTCCTGTAGTGTGTTATATAGGTTTCTGTGCATGTAAATAGTCTGCAAAGGCTCAAATCCCCACGTTCCCTTCAGAGGGAGTTTCTCTCCTTCAGAGTCATTCTAACCATAATTTAACTAAGAAATATCAGCCTGCAAAACTATTACAGTACAGCACAGAATACAATTGACATACTTTACTTTTTTTGCCATTATCCAGCAAACATTGCATAGAAAATTATGTCACAGAGATTTCACGCAGTGTGGGGAACGGCTGAGAATCCTGCCTGTACTGAGGGGGGGTGCTACCAGCACTGGAAACAAAATGCAAAAAAAAGACGTGGTACCAAATGTGAGACATGTCGAACCATGCAGTACAAATGAGGCAGGTAACTGTGGTAGGAATGGTAACACCAGCTACAGCGTATACTACACTAGTGCCTCGGATACTACGGTACTTTGTTGGCACTGCCTGAATGATTTTTGAAGGACTGGATCTACAGGTGCTGGCTAAATTGACCAGATCAAACCAAAGACTGCCTCAGCACTGTGATTGATTGACAGCTGGCCCAAGTATGAAATGATGTTCAGGCACTTTTTGATGCGGGAACGAAAAGACAATGCCACAAACATGTTCTGAAGCTCCCTGGGAGAAACATCCAAGAGGATCCAAGAATCTTCTGTGATTACCCACAAAGATTTCTTTAAGAAAATCTGCAACTCTGAGGATATTATACCATATGCTCATCCCTTAAAGCAGCAAATATGAACATCATAACTGCCTAATAACAAATCATTCAACTGTAAAAAAGAACTGTTCAAGAAACTGTCAGAAATGTAATCTTGCTTATGTGATATCATACTTTGGACAAGTTTGATGGAATATGTATTGAAGTGAAATTCTTAGTTTTTCTCTGCTTTCCAATTAACAAGTTCAGAGCATACAATTCATACTCATTCAGCTGGTGGTATAACATATTGAACACTGTGGAGACATTGTTAAGCTTGTGGTTACATATTTTAAAGTATTCAATATTAATGTTACATTTAGAGTCATGTATTTCTTGTTAAATTCTTATCTAGCATTGTTGCAGGAAGCAGCGATGAGGAGGGCATTATGAAAAGTGACACTTTTTATGTAAAAATCCTTATTACTAAACCACTTTGAAGATGCATATACGGTATGGAAGCCCATTTATGCCAGAAGAAAGATAAATTCATTAAATGTTGTCAAATAAAATTACGAAATAATGTCACATTTTCTGGTTACTATGTAATAAATATGCAATACAGTTTAAGTTATGGAAGAAGATAGTAATAATCTGCCTTCATAACTTTGCATTTGGATTAATCACTGTTACATATCTCATAATTGTGACTAAATCCTTGCAAATGAGCTTCCATACACTTTTTTCCAAGTTATTTTGTCCGTTTCTTGTGGTTTGAACCACCATGTGTTTAAAGTTTTATAAAGTATTTTTATTTTCCTACTCAAATGTTTTATGTGACGACTTCTGCATGGTTGAGTATGTTGGAAGAGAAGATTCAGCATTTCCTACTTGTAAATAGTATTCTTATTTTTATTTTAACCCTGGAAATGTCTGTTCTGCTTCAATTTAAGAGTTAGTCTGTCGTTTTACTATTCTCTCTACGTTTGATAGTAATGTACTGTTTTAAAGTACCCTAATGTAGGAAATAGATAAATTCATCAAATAAAATGTTTGTCTTTGCATCTTTTTGTCATTCTTTGAGTGTTAAAGGGTTTGTTATTATATTTACAACATTTTTTTTTGTAGTTCCTCAAACAAGATCACCAAAACAAAAAATCACAAGAGGCGAAAATTAATCCCTGCTTATTTTTTTTTAATTTAATGCTAGTCACAAAGCTGTCACAAAAAAAGCTGATCTGGTAAAGGAAAGGATAAATACTTTAGGACAATAAAATGTCATAAGGACATGCTAGACACGGTATTTATATTGCTTTCAGCTCGTAATAATTTCTCGCATGCTTCAAGCTGACGCATTTTAGTTTCTTACAGTAAAACACGCTCTTACTTCACTGATATGAAACCATCAGACAGTTCCATAGTGTGTGATCTGTGAAGCGTCAATGCTTAAAACAACAGAAGCCTCCAAAACACACAGACGGCACAGGGCTACCTTCAAAATAAAAGCACTGTTTGGAGACGGGCTGTAAATATTCATTCATTATCTATTTATTGATTTTCCTTTTTCAAATATTGTCCTGTCTTAAACTCGGTACTCAACCTTAATTATTTTTGCTGCAAAGAGAATTGTGTCCGTAGCACTGATATATTTTCAATTTTAGACTGTCTTCTGTTTATTTAGTCTTGGATTGCTGCTTGGATAGCAGTTAACCCCTTTGGTACCTTAAGTAATGTGTAACACATTTAAAACGTATTATCTTAGCACAGGATTTTAGTGGAACAAACATAACTGCATCAAAATTCTTAAAGAATTAAAACTAAGTACTCATTAACCATAATGTTGCATTTGGTAAATGAGTACTTAGTTTTGAGTACTCAGGAATATATATATATATAAGTTATCGTGTACGATATAATTATATTTTGTATTATTACTCTTGATCTGCAAATGAAAGAAAGCTTTAAAATCAATGTAGCGCAATAGAAGATTGGGGAGAAGGGTAAGTTGAACCACCCTCTGTAACCAGGCAACGCCTTATATCACGTGACCAGAAATAATGCTAGCTCCTCCCATTTCTCATTGCCTGTGAAAGAGAGATGCTCATTGTGGTCTGGTAAGTAAACATTTTTACAAAAAAACGTTTTTTGCTTGTCAAAGGAAATGTTCTAGAGGTCAGATATATCGGCTGCCATGTCAAAAAAAAAATGTGTCCAGATTTAAACACATATATTGTATATGTTGATGTGTTGGCAGCGTATTAAACCATGTGAATCATTAAGCTAAATATGGCAGATTTTTAATACTAGGCTATTTTTTCTAAAATGGTGGCTATGGAGTGAAGTGAACCATGGGCCTTGGGGTAAGTTGAACCGGTTTTTCAATGGAGAAATGAATGAAAGTAGGCCAAGTTGATAATAAGAGCTCATTGTAGGCTACATTTAAAGTTGAATTTACCCTGTGTTTGATTGGTAAGATGTATGAAATTTGTTTCACCATTTGTATAATTACTTTTCCATTTAACAATAATATGTTAAAAAAAATCAATCAATTCAATCGAAATTTATATTATAAATATTTGAAAAACTAAACTTGTATTTGGTTTGTTATTTATTGTTTAAAGTTACCTTTAAGATTTGTTATAGGTATGCCCAGGTTTGAACAGGTATGCCCAGGTTTGAACAGTGGATCAACTTACCCCCTGACCTGGATCTTACCCCGTAACCCGGGGCAAGTTGAGCCACAAGACCACTTTTTTTTTTAAGAAGTAATATTTCCACTGCCCTTGATCAAATCTTAATTCCTATCATTGTCATTGATAGGAGACATCCTGAATTATAGGTGTGTGCTTTCATTTGACTATGTCATTTCTTCTTGCTTAGAGCGAGGACAGCATAACTAAAAAATGGCTCAACTTACCCCACTCTCCCCTACTATTTCCCTAGTGGAGTATAATGGAACATGGAGTCACTCAGTCCCAAGTATCTCAAACATGATTACATAACTGCAACACTGGGGAAAAAATACTTTTTTTTAACTTGTTTTTGTTATTTAAAAAATCTATGCTTCAACAGGTGACAAGACAAGAAAATACATTCAGTAGCCTACTACATCACTACAAAAAAGGCAGAACAGGCATGGTAGAAGGACATAGCTGTAAGGGAGAAAATAAAACAACAACTTAAACTTCCTGTGGCACATATGAGCACATGTATATAATTGTTTTAAGTTTAGTGGAGTAAAATATATTTAGTTTCTTTCCGCCACTCGCTGACCAATATCGGCTCTTATTTTGAAGGCGTCACCGGAAAAAGTTATCTGTCCTCGCGCTTGACGGTTACTTGAAAGTTGGCTTTTCCCAGCGACTCAGTATGTTGTTCAGCTTTAATCTTCACACTTAAATTCACTTTTGACTCATTACAGCAGAGAACAAGTCGGTTTTTGTACTCACCGGATCCGTGACAGCAGTCGGAAACAGTTTATCTCAGTTCAGTGTTTGTTTGTTGGTTTTAAATCCGTTAGTGGATACTGGATCTGTTTGTGGTCGTCGGGAGGAGCTGCAGCCCGATGCCGACAGGTGATGGATGTCAACGGCCGCGGTTCAAGGTGAGGAGCGACACCGGAGAGATTAGTCACACATATATTAGAAACGGGCTTGTTTTAGTTAGAAGAAGAAGTTTGTGAGGAGTTCAGACAGGGAGTTAATTCTTCTACCAACTGCCTGTCTGCCTGTCTGTATGTTACATTATAAAAGCTGGGAGTATTGTTAATGGTAGTTTAGAGACCCTGAAACACACTGAGTGGGCCGAGGCCTACCAGAGAGGGAGAGGAGAAAAAATGATTTTATTGCTGCCCTGTGAGTCACAAGTTTGCCTCGGAGTGGCTTACAGTCCACACACACACACACACACACACACACACACACACACACACACACACACACACACACACACACACACACACACACACACACACACACACACACACACACACACACACACACACACACACACACACGCACACGCACACGCACACGCACGCACACACACACGCACGCACACACTCTCCTCTGCAAACAGTAAACATGCAGCTTGGTGAGAAAAGTTATGTTTATTTGTTGTTTTTCAGCTACTGTTACTCCCAGTCGTGGAAATTAACTGAGATTAAGAGAATTGTACAAAAGACAGTATTATACAATAAGACAAATATATAATTGGAAAAAAGAAACAGAATATACAATAAAGTTGTGTACAGCAGAATAAAATAGTTTACTGTAATATGGAGATGCATGAAAGTGTTGAAAATGTTGTAATAACACATCTGTTTATGTATACATTATGTTCTATCCTCCAGAGACCCACCCATTCATTTTTGTCCTCTGTGGTGCACATTGGTTTTTGGTCCATGACTTTGAGGTTATACATGCCACAGCATTAACTCCAATTGTACTCCACAGAGGACATCCTGGGCTTTTCAAACATATGACATTTGTGGGGGTGTGGCTTTGAAAAAGATAATTTCATTGTATTTCAAAATGGCGTCCATCAACACAAGCACTATTTATAGAAAGAGAAATGGTAAGTTTGTAATTTTGTAATTACTAGTGTTGTGAGTTCAATATGTTTAATTAATTACTAGGAACATCTTAGGAGTTAGTGTAGTGAGTTTTCAGAGCAGTGTAATCATTATTTGACCTAAAACTAAATGTTTTTATGAATGTCCTCTGAGGAGGACATGGGGATTTGCTAACTTTTTACTCCCCCCATTTTACACAATACAAATGGAGGCAGCTCACTAACCAAGGCAGAGAGAATTCTGAACAGAATCATTGAGGGAGACTCAGACATAGATCTGTCACGATGATCCGCAGTGATTGAGGAGGAGGTGGTTGACAACTCGGAGGAGGAGGCATTGACTTAGGAAGAGCAGGAGACAGTTACAGAAAAAAGGCCCATTGTCCACTATGGGCCAAAACTAACGCGTAGGTTTCTGTAGGGTTCATGGCAGACGGATTTAGTGGGAAAACATACATCAAGTGCCTCAAGTGTCAGATGTATCTCTGCATTTCAAAAAAGGATGGAATACTACAAATGAGGGCTCAGTATTTGTTGCATTGAGTTGTTGTGCTCTAATGTTGTCTAAATGTACTTGTATGTTAATGTTGTTTGTATAACTAACACCCGATGTCCTCTACAAAGGACACACAATAAAACAAACATTTAAATATATATTAAAAAAAAGAAATGTGAAACCTTTATCTTTCTGGGTCTCAGTTACATTTCCTCAAGTACTTTATTTAAAAGGTTGAGGTATTTGTACTTTAGGCCGAGTTGAGTATTTACATTTTCTGCTACTTTATTTACGCTAATATGCTTCTGTATATCAGAGGTAAAAAAAACACTAAATATATTTGATATTGAATTAGTGTATGATTATGGATTAAAATAAAACTGTATTGAACGCTTGGTGAAAGTCATGAGCAAATCAGCAGTGTCAATGAAATAGAAGAAAGAGCCAATGAACTGCACATGATTGCATCGATGAAATCAGCAGCGTCAGAGCTAGTTCATGATGAAGGTCTTCATCATGAACTAGCTCTGAAGCATGTACCTGTACATTCTTCAGAGCTAGTTCATCATGAACTAGCTCTGAAGCATGTACCTGTACATTCTTCAGAGCTAGTTCATCATGAACTAGCTCTGAAGCATGTACCTGTACATTCTTCAGAGCTAGTTCATCATGAACTAGCTCTGAAGCATGTACCTGTACATTCTTCAGAGCTAGTTCATCATGAACTAGCTCTGAAGCATGTACCTGTACATTCTTCAGAGCTAGTTCATCATGAACTAGCTCTGAAGAATGTACCTGTACATTCTAATGTTATCAGAAGTGGTTAAATGTAATCTTGTAAAGTGTACTTTTTGCATGATAAATAAAGTTTTCACAGCAATATAAAGTAGATATTAGAGAGGGAATTATGACCTGTTCAATTCAAATGGTAATAAATAGTTGTATGTTGAAATAAATGGATTTATTTATTTATGTGTACCATTAAAGCAAATAAGTATGGAGAATCATGGAATTTCTTTGGCATTTTATATTGCCATTTAGCTATATTACATTTAATACATTTCTGGTATGGCGACATATTACCTACTAATAACAAAGGTAGTCAAATGATTGTAGTGAGGTATGACAATTACTCCCAAACTTCAGTGGATTAAAAGCAAAAAGTAGCATAACATGAACATACTGAAGTAAAGTACAAATACCTAAAAAATGTACTTGAGTATAAGTACTAGTTACAATCCACCGCCACAGACTTGTGTGTTTATGTTGCCGACTTGCCGTACAATCATAATGACAGATGGGGAAAAGTTGTTGTCTCTAGAGGAATGTGGTTCTGCTGCTGCTGAAGGACAGTGAAGAGGTTTGTTCTTCTGCTGCTTTGTTCTGTCACTTATCGTCATGTTTCCACTAGCAGAATGCTGCCCTGCTGGTTATAGGAGGTGTGTGTGTGTGTGTGTGTGTGTGTGTGTGTGTGTGTGTGTGTGTGTGTGTGTGTGTGTGTGTGTGTGTGTGTGTGTGTGTGTGTGTGTGTGTGTGTGTGTGTGTGTGTGTGTGTGTGTGTGTGTGTGTGTGTGTGTGTGTGTGTGTGTGTGTGTGTGTGTGTGTGTGTGTGTGTGTGTGTGTGTGTGTGTGTGTGTGTGTGTGAGAACTGTTTAGATCAAATCAGCAGTCCAGTCCATTAGAGTTTCTCTTAACAAAATGAATAGGAAAAGTTATCTGTCGCATGAATTTTGAAATCATGAATAAGAAGCTTTTTTTTTTACTGTATTTTAAATCATATTTGTTTGCGCTACAGCCTAACCCTTTTTCAAATAAAAAGTATGTAGTCAGATTAGCTGGCTTATTTATGTGTGAACTGTGACCGTGAAAGCAGAGATGTTTGTGTTTTATTGAATTTGGTGAATTCATTTTTTAATTAGCCATGAAACTCAGAGTCAAAAAGAAACACACATTTATTAATGTGCAATGTTAAAACAGAGAAAAGCAGACAAATTGTCGATGGGAAATATTTGCAATTTTTGCTTGATGAATGACTGAAATAATGAATCTGTTTTTTTAATTGCTCATACATTTGTACTATTACTTGACCACTCAACACCCTTTCAGCACTAAATATTTGTGTATAATATATTAGAAAAACGATACATACCAATTGGGCGTTTGTTTTGGAATAATTATAAGTATTAGAGTTTGTTGGCGCAGGTTGAGTTGTGAGCTGAGGTTTGCAGGTCTGGGATCAGCTGCTCAGTGTTTCCTCTTCTGCTTCCTGAGCCATGTCATCACATCATGTTCAGATTTGTCCTCCTCAGCAGGAAACGTTATCCCTCTCCCTGGAGGATAATACATGGCTTACATTTGGCTGCTCTAAAATAGTCTTCTTTATTATTTACACTTTTTTGTTGTTGGTGTTTCATATAAGAGTCACAGTAAATCTGAGAAGCTCTGAGTGTTCTTCTGTAATAAGAATAATTAAGCTTATCATTTCACTGTTGATCAGAAGATCACAAACTCCACCCAAGGCCCACCAGGTTGTCCTGGGCAGGTAACGTTTTATTATGAATCATGGAACTGAACACTTTCAAACTTTCAGCTTTTCCAAGCAGTTTTTATGGAATAATTGTTGTTTTTCTATAATTGTAATATTTCCAATAAATCCCCTGAAAAGACCACACAAATTTTCCAGTATTTGAAAAAAGAATTTGTGTTAAAAATGTTTTCTACGGTAGAGTATGAAGTATATGTGAGCTCCTGGGTTTTAACATCTGCACGGCAGGCTGGTGCCAGATGAGTCACAATGCATTGTGGGGCATTAGTGTATGTCAAGAAAGCCAATGTCTCCAAAAGAAAGAAAGATACAGTCTATTTGTTACTGCCTATAATTCAGCTGTAAATGAATCTACATTTGGTGCTCTTGTGAGTATTTATGGCAGCAGTACGGTGTGTGAGAATAAGTCAACTTAAATTCTTTAGAACTTCTCAATCTGAACACAAAACACTCAGCTTGAGTCTAAATCTGAGTGTTTACTGGGAGATTCAAAACAGATAGGGGGGTAAAAGTAAATCAAGAAAAAACGGAGAGAGAGAAGCATGAGTCTGCAGGCAAACACACCTCTGTTCGATTACAATCTAGAGTGTGTGCATGTGTGTGTACGTGTGTGTGTGTGGGTGGGTTGGTGTGGGTGCATCCAGGGTGGGACGATTTGTTCTATCATAAAAGGCAGTGCAACTCCCACCGATGAGTCACACAGTTAAATACACATATGTAAACACACACACACACACACACACACACACACACACACACACACACACACACACACACACACACACGAAGAACACACTTTGATCAGATACAAATGCAGAATACATTTGTTAGCATGTGTTTGCATCTGTACTCCCTTATGATGGACTCACCTTACCCCACAATGCAGCACGGTGTGTGTGTGTGTGTGTGTGTGTGTGTGTGTGTGTGTGTGTGTGTGTGTGTGTGTGTGTGTGTGTGTGTGTGTGTGTGTGTGTGTGTGTGTGTGTGTGTGTGTGTGTGTGTGTGTGTGTGTGTGTGTGTGTGTGTGTGTGTGTGTGTGTGTGTGTGTGTGTGTGTGTGTGTGTGTGTGTGTGTGTGTGTGAGAGCATGTGTTTTCCTGTATATACATGTAGGTAAGGTGACACAGGTTAAAGAATGTCCTAAGTAAAGACTTTAGTAATTTATAAATAATTTGCTAGGAAACATCTGTAACAATTTACAGTTAAAGCTTGTTTTACTACGACATGTTGGGGTCACAGTAGGGGTAACTAAATCTGCACGGGGTAAATAAAGCTGTTAAATACATGTAGTGGAGTAAATTGCTCAATATTACCCTTGAGTAAATGTATAGAATAGCATTATATGGAAATACAAGGATCTCAACATTGTACTACTATTTGTACTAAGATACTTTAGTAGTAGTAGAACCTTTATTTAGCCAGGGAAATCAATTGAGAACAAATTGTTATTTTCAATGATGACCTGACAGGAGGCAAAAGGCTTCCTGAGGGGATGGGGGTTGGGAGGAATAAAATCAAAAGACAGACTCCGAGCACTACAGAACCCAGGAGACAACACAATGACACAGAGCAGAGATGGCAGGCATAGCAGTTCAACATATAACATATCTAGAATAATACTTTCCCCAACTGTTTATAACATAACTGTTAGGGATTAATTTTGTCTTTACTTAAGATATTTGACCTTTCGGCCTGTTGACATTTACGACGAAGCCTAAGTCTGTTATCTGTCTTAAGGAAGGGGAAGTCTCAGCTATTGCTGACATTATCAGTTTTATGACCGGTCAACTCTCGGTCACAAGAGCCATAGAGTCAGATAAGTGATTCAGTGTCTCCAGGTGTCCACGTATACCTTCCCCCAATATGCTGAGTAGCTCTCTGTAAACTAGTTTAAAAGGTCTATCAAGAGATAGGCTGATCAGAATTGACATGACAACCAACCCGTGCAGTCAGAACCTTTTGCTGCTGGGGCTTGTGATATGAATTCTCCGGCCGATGCTTGTAATAAACTACCAGTGTTTGACATCAGAACTCCTGCTCGTCCTGTGTCTCTCTGAGTCCTGACTCTCCATTGAAGCAGAAGTTTCCCATACATATGTACACCTATCTACTCTCTACTTAAAAACCAGTTTGTTTAGTACCTGTTGTAATTTGATGAAGCGTAAATATCCACTTCGTTCTCACAAGGGAAGGTCGTGTTCCTAAAAAAGGAGTATGCATATGCTAATCTAAAACCAGTATGTCAAATAATCACACAAAAAACAAATATAAAAACACTGTTTCATCGGGTTTGTTTGTGTGACTATTTAGGACCCAGCGCTACACATTCAAGTGAATATATGAGCTCATAGGGCACAGACAGTAGATATATGGGGCAGAATATAAAGAAAAATGAATACAGAAATACTAAGGCTGCATTCCCAGTTGCATATTTTATAATCCAATTCGGTACATAATATTTATGAGATTGGGGCTCCATGAACTTTGACCCTTTTGCTCCTGTATCTGCTGTGCAAGGGATTGTGGGTCGGAATAGCAAATAAGAGAACAGTGAGATTACCACGTACTCATACCAGATGGGAGTATCAGAAATCCCCCCCAAAAATTGTGTAAAATGTCTTAAGTAGAATCACGTGCAGTGTAGTGAATTTTCTCAAGCTTCAGGCGAGACATGTTCTTAAGCCGCTGAGAATGTGTGGGTAGGGTAGCTCCCTTTCATCTAATAATAATAATTAAAAAGAAAGCATGTCTAGCTTAGTGTGGCAAAAAGTCAGAGCATTACGCTTAGTTGAGTACATGAACATTCTCAACAAAGGGCAAGTATTAGGATGAGTTTAATTGCACCTTGTTTTATTGTTTTTACCTTTATCTGTGTCTGTATTAGACTTTATGTTCTCTGCGATCTAAAAGACCCTCAAGACTTTATATTATTTACTAGTTACTTGTAATGTCCAAAAGATACCACCAGTAGGAGCTCTGATCAAACTTAAACCTAAACTACAGTGCAATATATAATGCTTCTATACAGTCTAAACAGATTGTTGGCTTGTTTGCAGGGATATAAAAGGACCCCTTTTCTAGGATGTATGCATTTAACCTGTTAAGCCCCAAGTCTGTTTTTCAGGTCTCAGGCTCGACAATGACATTCCCAGAACAAATGACCATATCTTCCCTTCTAAAAGGAGTAAATTAATAATCTTTTTTCTCAAAGCAATGATAAACCTGTGAGTTGGATGTAGAAAAGTCAGAATCAATATAGCATTTTTTTTAATTTTAAAGTAAATTCAGATTGAACATAGTAAAAAATATAGTGAAAACCAGCCTTGAATGATGGGATAGTAGACTAAAAGCTATAACATATAATAAGTGTGGGGGAAACTTCTGTGTAGCAATGCAGTGGAGTCACCGACTCATGAAGGAGACACGGGAAGAGCAGGAGCTTTGATGTCAAACACTGATGGTTTATTTGGAGCTTCGGCCGGAGAATTCACATCACAAGTCACAGCAGCCACGGTCTGACTACACGTCAAATCTGAAGAACTCTACCCCAGACCCATGTATTTAGCTAGTTCAGAGAGAATCATCAACATGCTGCATAACCAGATAGAATCATAACACCTCTATCAGCTGATGCCAACAGGCAGGAACAGGGAGACAGAACACTGAGAGCACAGCAGCCAAGGTTACGAGGTGCGTGTGCTCAGTCAGGACAGTTTTAACTGATAAACTGGGTAAAAGTTATGGGCCTTGGAAAATATTTCCCCAACAATAAGTACCCTGTATCAAGATTGATGCAAAACAAGTGACATTTGACTTTTCACCTTTGGGGTCATTTGGGTGGATTTGCCATTTCTCTGGAACCCATTGGTCAATTTTGGTGATTGACCTCTCTTTTGAACCGTTAGAGCCAATAGAATCGAATGGGGAAGTTCCACATACACACACGTTACCATTGAGGAGTGAGAGTGACGTGCATGCAGTCGAAAGCTATGTTACGCTCTGAAACCAAGGCTCAAACTAGTAAATATGAAGATGGGTTATCAGTAATAATTTCAAAGTGGCACAGACACATTGGATTAACCATTGGATGAACCTTCAGCACCGTTTTTATCGTTTTGATGCCATTGAACACAACTTTTGATCAGAACAACAGCAAATGTAAGACTATTCGCGCGTTTCCTCCGTAAAGCTACGTTGTGTGATGTCTGGTTTTGCTTCCCATGCCGCGAGTTCTGGTCTTTCAGTGATGATACTTATATTTCTGGAATCTGTGGAATCGCAGCTTGCTAGCTGATGTCTTGTTTGTGCAGATCCGATAAGTGGTGGGGTGTTTCTACCGTGAGTTCTGTGCTAAGTGCGTTTTTCCGCTCAGGGCTAATTCAGAGGCTCGGCGTTAGACTTGTGTTTCATTTGACACATTCATAGTTTGTTAAATGTCAAGAAGCCCTCAGACGCTGTTTCTTGCAAGATGTTGCGTTTTGGGGGGCATGGGGCTTAACAGGTTAAATACATCATTTTTTACTGATCAGTAAACCTAGCTCAGTGACATCTTTTATTATTATTATTACATTGCATTTAGCTGACGCTTTTATCCAAAGCAACTTACAATAAGTGGGTTCGACCAACAAAATACAAACTTGAAGAAAACAGAATCATATAAGTACATCAGGTTTCATAGAGCAAAAGCATTTCAAGTGCTACTCAACTGGCTTTAGATAAGCCAGTGCTTTATTAGTATATAAGTGCTTTGTTAATAGTTCTATCGCTCGAAGTGGAGTCGAAAGAGATGAGTTTTCAGTCTGCGCCGGAAGGTGTGTAAGCTTTCTGCTGTCCTCATTTCAATGGGGAGCTCATTCCACCATTTTGGAGCCAGGATAGCAAACCCACGTGTTTTTGCTGATGGAAACTTGGGTCCTCGCAGTGAGGGTGCAGCAAGCTGTTTGGCTGATGCAGAGCGGAGTGCACGTGCTGGGGTGTACGGTTTAACCATGTCCTGGATGTAGGAAGGGCCAGATCCATTCGCAGCATGGTACGCAAGTACCATTGTCTTGAAGTGGATTTCTGGATATTTCACATTTTATGTGATTCAAAATAATAACACAGGATTCTTTTGAGCCAAAGAGTGCCTTAAATGGAGATATATTGTGGAAGCAGGGCGATGGAGGGGATGACACTGCCTGAATGTTCTGCTGGCTCTGGTGAACTTGGCAGCAGACACCGCATCTGGGCCTCCAGCCAGGGCCGGCCCTGACCAATTTGCTGCTCTAGGCAAGATTTTAGCTGGGGCCCCCCCCCCCCCCAAAATGCAGATACTTACTATGACTTGCGCATGCATGCACGGTTGTGGCATGACCACCAAAACAGAAATATATGGACACAAGATGTGTGCAAATGTATTTAGTATCCTATCCATTTGAACATGATTTAAGTGGGGGGTGGACCTAACTTCCTCTAGGGAGGTCCGGTGGCCTGCTCCACCGGGAAGATATTTTTTTAAATATTGAAGTTAAAAGCATCAATCTGGTGCACTTTGAAAGCAACATTAAGAGATCTATGGATACATCTCTCAACACCCATATGAAACAGAACTGTAAGCAGATTTTCTTTTTATTTATGGAAATCACTCCCCTTTTAAACTGTATTCTTGTTTATTAATAACAACTTTTTTTTACTGTCATATAGTATTTTATACTATAAGAGAATAGATGAAAATCCTTGCCTTGCCTTGCCTTGCTTTGCTTTGATTTGCTTTGCCTTTACCTCACTGAGCTGAGATTATCAGAGCCTCTCAGTCTTTCAGGAGAGAGCTCTCTAAAGCTCTCCCCCCCGCAGCCGCTTACACAGTAAATTCCAATGTTAATAAAAGCTGTATACGTTTTTTGGGAGTTTGATTTATTTAAAATTAACACAAATACAAAATTAAAACCTATAATTGCACACTAAAACCATTATTTCAAAAAAGAACTATTTCACATAAACCTCTGGGGCCTCATTTATAAAGGGATATATGCTCAAAAAATGGCGTACGCCAGTTTCTAAGCAATGTTTGCGATTTATAAAATACTAACTTGACGGGAAAATGTGCGGTCTTCCACACAAACTCTAACCCATGCGTACGCACTAATCACAAAAACGGGAGAGACGAGAAACTGCGACACCGTTGGCAGAAGGAAGAACGGAGAGAAATATGTGGAAATAATACCATAAATAAAATGTTACCTCTCATTTATCATATGAAGAATTCATTTTCACAAATGGATTAAAGCCCATCTTAAAATGATTAAACAAACGCCTGTTTGAGACTCCTCAGTGCACACAAAAACATAACTTGGAGAAATAAATAAATACGGAAATGTTATTTAAAACCACCTCGAATATTTTGTGTTAATGTTATGAAATGTTTTCTAATAAATGATGCGGTAAGCAGGAGGACAGAATTACGTCTAAACTGACGCCATTTTGCATTTCTATAGGTTGTAGATACGAGCATGGTTTTATATACTATCACGTTTAATCGTGTTTTATGCTGTTTGCCAAGACTTGATAAGTCGCTCGTAAAATACAGGAGGTATGGAAACTAAGAACACCATATGTGGTAAATTGTACAGCTAATATAACACAACACATTAGTTGTATTTCTTTTAACTGGTGGATTATGGATATATAGTTGCTGATCGAAAGCTGGAACAGAAACCACCAAATACAAAACAATAATTCAGATCCAGTCGTCATGACTCCACTCCGGAGGGATTCCCCGATCATTTCTTAGTTTCTCATCAAGGGGGGGTCTCCTGTCCCCGGTGCAAACACACTGCCTGAGGAAGGCTATGTGTATTGTTTTTGTCATTAACCTTTTTCGGACCACTTATTTATTTATTTTGGTGACGATCCGACCTCTATGCTGATACTCTGGTTCAAACTGCATTCACCAAACAATAAGATTTATCTCGACCTCCCCAAAAGAACCAAAATCTGACACGGTGTGAGATGTCTTTTTTTAGCTGTTCTGTCGTGATTTCCTGCGATCTTCTTCATGCAGTCAGTCAAAATGAATGAATGGGTGTTTCTTTGACTATTTATAGGCAAATCAGGGGTAGACATTAAGGGTAAAATGGAATTGAATTATCACTGGCCCCAACATTGTAACCACTGGCCCGGAGCATTCATCCACCAAAACAAAAATCGACTAATAATGAAGAAAATTAACACATTGTTTGCAATAGTAGCCTAATTTATGCACTAACTACATTACTACTTGTACTACAACATTTGAATCATCAGTTCTTCCTCATTTTCCTCAATTGTTCATATTTGGTTTATTAAAATAATGATATTGTGGTCATTGTTAAAAAATGTCTGCTATTATTATGAGTATTATTATTTGTATAATGCACTTTCTGCCTTCCTGTCATTAGGAGTAGTTACTGTAGAAATGTAATGGCTATGTAATAGATTAGATTAGATCCTTCATTATCCTAAACTGCTGGGATATTTCCCTTTAGCCAATACCTTTATATTGTCTACTCTTCACTTACTGTCAGCATAGGTCGGCTTTGATGTACAGAGCCGACAGAAGACCTTGTTTATATTGGCATCATATTGAGAGGTGCAGCCAGTGACGCGTCCTGAAACCAGGAAGTAAGCTGCTGGTTCCCTCCACAAAAAGCAATGGGATTTCTCCACAGGGTTTTGGAAAATAGCTGGAAATAAGGTCTGTGGAAAACAAACCTGTTTGATAAATGCACGTTTTGTTCAGCCGGATAATCTCCACATGTCTACCCTACTTTTATAATTTTCTAATCATAAATCTAATCGATAGATTATAAAAGGGTTTTAGGACGCGTCACTGCACCACTCTATAGAAGCCAACTCCATCGATCAAGCTGGCTGAGACTTTCTCTCCCTCTTCTTCTCATGCTCCCTGTCACTCTCCTTTTAACTCCTCCGGTGACTTTCTTTTATTTGACGATAGTTTTTTGCACGGCGCTTGGCCGGTTACCGCTGGTATTAAAAACATGTTGGCGAATGGTTGGGTGGCGCGATACTCTGTAGTGAAGGAGCGCGCTCACGGGAGCCTGCTCGCGCTGCGCTCCGCAGCAAACAGCTGTTTGCTTTTCCCCCAACAACGACAACCGACTCACGGAACGCTATGTTGTAGCGTTGATAAACGAAACAATTTAACTAAATTGCTAGTCAAAATACCAATACCACAGGACAATTTTTTTAAAGCAATATTTTTAGTGGCCCGAGCGGGCAAGTGGAAAGTACGTTATGCTAAATAGAGGCTTCCTAATGACGTCACGGGATTTCGCGTCAGACATCTTGGAGTACCACTCTAACCACCAGTGGCATCAAAAATGGCGAAAATGAAAGGCTACTACGAATCACTAAACCCGGAGGATAAGACCGTTTACAGAGAAAAATGTACGTCGATTGGTTCGGTGGACCCTTATTTGATTCCCGTTAAGGATTACAGCACCGATATAAATTCATGGCCTTCACTTTCCTACTGTGATATCGTGAACTACCTGGTTTTTTCGTCTATTCCATTGTACACCATGGAGGAATATGGGATTAGTTTTGTATCATTAAGATAAAGCAACACTTTTTCAGAATAGAGCAAAACTATGAGTTTAAAAGAAAAAAAAACTGAGTCAAGCAAAATAAAATAAATTTCAAAAATAAAACTATAAGTTGCAAACAAATCATTTGTGTAATCATGTAAACTATAAGTCTTTTTTCTTTGTTTTAACATAGGTTTTTGTTTGCAGTTCTTGTTTCTTCTTTCTCAATGATCAGACTTTTGCTCTCGCTGCAGCTTTATCGTTTGCGCGCCCTCATTTTTTGTTTGAGATTTTGACACAAACATCCCAGGTGGGCGGGACTTTCAGGGGTGTGTCCCCATTGGCTACTCAGCTTTTGAGTGACAGCCCACTACACCACAGATCATACAGTGCAACTCATGCAGCACACTCCGGAGTCCACTCGGCCACGTTAGTGTCGGTGTCTCCTGGGGAGTTTCATGAACATATCGGACTCATTTTATGGATTGCAGTGCATTATACTTGTGACTTTCAGGGGTGCTTCCCCATTAGCTACTCAGTTTTTGAGTGACAGCCCAGTCCTCCAGCGATTGTACAGTGCAGGCAGCTGCGGTGCGTTAGCTAGCTGAGCGTGGACAGAAGACCCCCAGAAGAACCAGCATTTCAATTATTATAATACTACAAGTGAAAATATATGTAAGTATTGATCATGTGTTGTTTGTGCGATACGTTCTGTTTCTTTATTGTGTTAAGTGAGAAGTAAAGCTGTGAAAGTTAGCTTGTGCTACCTTTAGATCCATAACAATGCAAGCTAAGTAGCCTAACAGTTAGCTACATAGATAGCAGTGAGTGAGCGTTCAGACACCAGCGCACACACTCAAACAGACTCGTGTGCCTGAGCTGTGTTTTATTTGTTAACTTCATATTTTTCATTTCCCAACACATTTATTTTCCTCTCATATTAACAGTGTGGATCATTGAGACAGCGTGGCGTCCAGAGTCTCCTTATCCCGTTTTCCCACTTCCTCTGAGGGGACAGCACGGAGGGGGGGCATGAAGAAAGAACTGCACCAGCTTCATCCACGCTGGCGTTACTGTTATCACTGGCTCAGTGTCATTTGACCAAATGTCTTTACATATACATTTAATAGATTGTATTATTATCCACCTTTTTGTTTTATGTCCTTTTATTTAAAACATTCTTTGAGACTTCATCTTCTGGTTCAAATTTCAATAAATGTAATTTGTATAATCACTCTTTTGTCTTTATTCTACATGAAAATGTTAGAGATGCCATTCAAATCTGTTGATTATTCATATCTTCCTCAGGCTAGGAATAGTATGTCGAATTTTTACATTTTTCTCACAGGATATAGAATGAAACAACACCGGTTTTATCCATTGTGTATGAATGCTTCAGCTCTTCAGACCAACATAGTAAGATGTGAGCATGTTCCTAATTGTGTTGGTATGCAACCTAGGTCTGGTCTGTTTAATAAAGCAAATCTGCCACTTTTATATTGCAGAATTTGTTCAATTAAAGCAGTCTTTAATTGTTTGTCCTAAACATAGCAATATATGCTTTTGAAATGTAACATGTCTTTGAAAAATAATAGTATACAGTTTATATTGTGCATCACCTTTAGCTTGAAAATACATAGATGTGTTTTTTTAATCTATCAAATAAATAGACTGACATTTTATCAATCCCAAATTGGGAAATTATTTAACAGCAGCAGTGTGTTCAGGTATTAAAATATTTAAAGTTGGAATAAAGTATGAACTACACAACTCAAGTATAATGCACTGCAATCCATAAAATGAGTCCGATATGTTCATGAAAACTCCCCAGGAGGAGACACCGACACTAACGTGGCCGAGTGGACTCCGGAGTTTGCTGCATGAGTTGCACTGTATGATCTGTGGTGTAGTGGGCTGTCACTCAAAAGCTGAGTAGCCAATGGGGACACACCCCTGAAAGTCCCGCCCACCTGGGATGTTTGTGTCAAAATCTCAAACAAAAAATGAGGGCGCGCAAACGAGAGAGCTGCAGCGAGAGCAAAAGTCTGATCATTGAGAAAGAAGAAACAAGAACTGCAAACAAAAACCTATGTTAAAACAAAGAAAAAATATTTATAGTTTACATGATTACACAAATGATTTGTTTGCAACTTATAGTTTTATTTTTGAAATTGATTTTATTTTGCTTGACTTAGTTTTTTTTTCTTTTAAACTCATAGTTTTGCTTTATTCTGAGAAAGTGTTGCTTTATCTTTATGATACAAAACTAATCCCACAGGGGAAATGAAGGCATACAAAGGACTCTAGGCACATAAAGAGTTCACATCCGGGTGGATCCGCGACGTTTGCGTTGCATATCAAGGAGATGTGGCTGTAATACCTGGAAAAGTGAGTAAATATTTCTTGAGGTCCTCTTCAGCTGGCTTTTTAAATATCCCTAAAGTCCCCCAAAATAAAATGTGTGAGGCTGCTTTTATCCACTACGCTACCAAGAAATATCAGAGGCCAACTCAGAGGACATTTTTAAACACCAGCTTTTATTTTTGTTGTACCTATATCTATATGTTTACTTTATTTTATAGGGTTTTATATTGTTGCATCAATTAACTTAGTCTTGTGTCTTATTATGTATTTTTATTATCATACCTTTTACCTCGCCGTGTCTCTTAACCTTTTAAAATGTTATATGTATATATATGTTGTTGCTATGTACCTGTAAAGGTCTTAATATCTGATCTGAGGGGAATTTCTAGTGGTTTATTTTTAACTTGTGATTGTAAAGCACTTTGAGCTACACGTGCTTTATGAAAAGGGCTTTATAAATAAAGCTTTATTATATATTGCAATATATTTAAATTCCAAAAGTTGTGAACCTATTCTTGGTTGTCAGCTTCTGTTATGGGCTACCTAGCATATGACAAGGTGGTTCTAAATAGTCAACAATCCAATAATATTTATGTATTTTATTTTTCAGGTATTGCATTCTCAGAGTATTGGGCTGCCGCCAACATGTCCGTGGGAACTGATGAAGAAGGATGGTGCAGTCATCACAGCTAACTACAACTGCAAGGCTGGTTTGGGATCAACATGTACTCATGTTGCATCTCTCCTTTTCTACATAGAAACATCTATACGGATACGTGATGCCAAGACAGTTACCCAGGAAAAGGCGTCCCCTCTCAAAAGAAACAGAAGTACTAATCAATCTGAATGACAGTGTATATATTTATTTGATTGAACTTGTTTCTTTTACATCAAATCTATATAAAGAACATGTATGTACACAGCCCCTCTGTTGTTTCCCCGACTCAGACTGCAAGGAATCTGGGTGTGATCCTAGATAACAACCTGTCCTTCCCTGCAAACATCGCTGCTACAACCCGCTGCTGCAGATACACGCTTTACAACATCAGGAGGATGCGTCCCCAGCTGACCCAGAAAGCCACGCAGGTTCTGGTCCAGGCTCTCGTCATCTCACGCCTAGACTACTGCAACTCCCTCCTGGCTGGTCTACCTGCATGTGCCATCCGACCTCTGCAGCTCATCCAGAATGCAGCTGCTCGCCTGGTCTTCAACCTTCCTAAATTCTCCCACACCACGCCGCTCCTCCGCTCCCTCCACTGGCTTCAGGTAACTGCTAGAATCCACTTCAAGACAATGGTACTTGCGTACCATGCTGCGAATGGATCTGGCCCTTCCTACATCCAGGACATGGTTAAACCGTACATCCCAGCGCGTGCACTACGCTCTGCATCAACCAAACGGCTCGCTGCACCCTCGCTGCGAAGGGGACCCAAGTTCCCATCAGCAAAAACACGTGGGTTTGCTATCCTGGCTCCAAAGTGGTGGAATGAGCTCCCCATTGACATCAGGACAGCAGATAGCTTACACACCTTCCGGCGCAGACAGAAAACTCATCTCTTTCGACTCCACTTCGAGCGATAGAACTATTAACAAAGCACTTATATACTAATAAAGGGCTGACTTACCTAAAGCCAGTTGAGTAGCACTTGAAATGTTTTGGCTCTATGAAACCTGATGTACTTATATGATTCTGTTTTCTTCAAGTTTGGATTTTGTTGGTCGAACGCACTTATTGTAAGTCGCTTTGGATAAAAGCGTCAGCTAAATACAATGTATTGTAATGTAAGTGTAACAATCAAAACAAGTTGTGTACACTAAAATGACACAAAAATCATCATTATTTAAACTGACACTCAAAGAGCAAAACCTCAGCTCAAATATCCAAAACTCTAAACACATGTTCAGCTCTGCACCCAATTTGCAATTCAACTTTCCACTTTTTGAAAAGTAAAAGTATAACAACAGTATATTTGTGTTTCTGCACATATTTTGGAGACTTGAACAATCTTTATTTGCAGAATTCTCTATCAAACGCCATAAAACAGTATGCTTGAGCACGATGGTGTGTCGTTGGTTTTACAAAATGTCTTGTACTATGAATGAAGTGTGTGCCATGTGTGTGAAGTGTTTCTGTAGTTCTGGGTGCAGTGCTTCAGTCTGCAGTATATATGAGGTGTTTTGCACTTTGTGTGTATGGTGTTTAGTGTTTTGAGAAAATAAGCCCTGCTTTCAAAAAATGTGTTTTAGCATTGAAAAAAACTTTAATATGAACACAATGTTAATCTATCTGTTATGTGAGGTGATCTCTGCAGCTTACAGTTAAAGAAGCATACTTGTTTTTCACTGGGTAAATTGGAAACCTGTAATAAATATAATACTTTGCCCTTTCAATTGTTTTTTTCAAAATGTATTTACCCAAGCTTAATCAGTCTGAGTTGCAGTGCCAGTCTCTGGTTCAATCAGTCCTTCTTCTTCCCCAGTGGCTCCCAGGACTGGTGCGGGCTCTTCTAAAGATGGTATATCAGACACCATGCTGTAGAGATCAAGTAGTACGATGGATGACCTTTTTCTGGCGCGTTTATAACTGGCATGTGTAGCAGGGGAAGGTGCTGTAATTTTCTCGTGGCCCAATTTGACAGACGGTGCCCAGTCAGGATGATTTTTGTCAAAAAGTGCCACTTGTAGGTCAGTTATATCCTGGGTGAACTGTTAATTAATACAAATTTGACCTCTTTTGACAGGACAAGTCAGACTTTAGATATATTTAAAATGCTGGTGTCAAGACATTGGAACATGACAAATAATTGAGGAAACCAAAAGCCTCTGAAAAGGTGCCAGGGACTGTACAGCCTTCACTGTTTACATATAATCAAATGGCCAGTAGGGGGAGGAATTACTTTAAATTACAGTTAAACGAAGCACTGCAGGGGATTGACAGACTGGTGTGAAGATGACCAAGGGATGACTTTACTTTGTAGATACTCCACAATCTGAAATGTTGATCGATGACAGACTCCAGGATTCCTATTTCCTTGTTAAGATGCATGTCTTAGTACGTGGGTTATATGTTCATTTTGAATGTTTGTATGTAAAACCCGACACTTACCTGACGTGAAATGATCCCCACAAACGCGAGTATAGTTGTGGTTGGATGGTTTGAGATCCTCCCGTCCGATCCTATTGAGCAATTTTTCCTGTCAACGCTTTGAAAGTTCATGTGTTGCTTCACCCTGGTGTGTTATAATAACCGCCGGCAGCCTGTAAAATGACTTCGGCCCCCTGTTTCGATCACCTCTATTGCCGCAGCCAACAATGGCACAGAAGTTAACCATTGTATGTCCGGTAAAAAACAAACATTGAACAGGTATTACGTATTACGGTGTCTGTTTTGGTACTCCAGTATGGCCGTTGCGCTGACTTCACGGGTAACGTGACGTCATATGCAAAGCCTCTATAGTGCTTGCGGGCCAGCGGGCCATTTATAATGTCGAGCCCTGCAAATATGGGCGTTACATGAAGCCCGTAAAAGCTGCGCAGCATTTCGAGTCGATTGTGATTTATAAAGGGAAACCGGCGTGCCGTACACACTTCCCTTGCTGGTACGCGATGTTTTGTGAATCGGAAAATGTCGGAATATTTCTGAACCTATTTTTTACTTTGTACTACGTAAGCAACCTTCCCACGTGAATCCTATGCAAGGCGTTATAAATGAGGCCCCTGGCCACTGGGGCTGGGGTGGTTCAACTTGATTTTGGGGGGGGGGGGTGCCATAGTTTATGGGCGCTGTACGCAATATAGGTGTAGTTCTGTTAGTATAAGATAAAGATGTACTTTGTTGATCCAAAATCGGGAAATTGTTATGAAATACAAAAAAAAAAAATAATTAATTTCTAACTTTTTATTTTTTTTATTTTCGGTGCCCCCCATTGGTTGATGCACCCTTAGCATTCGCCTAAACTGCCTATGCCAAGGGCCGTCCCTGCCTCCAGCTTTAACAATTGAGCTATCCAGCATCACAATACACAAGAGGATTTATTTATTGTGATTCCTGATTTTTTCTTCAAGAGCTTTTTATTTATTTTAGTAGAAATCTGATTTAATGTCTTTCAATTTGTGTGTGTTTCCATTTAAGTTCATTGGCAGTCCTTTTAAATCTCAATTGTTCATTATAGTTTCTCCTTCTAGTTAAGGAGAAATGAATACTAATCAAAATGTTCTTTCCTCTTCTCTCTCTCTTCAGGTCGAAGCTGCAGAAGAAAACGTCCCCCTTCTCTCTCCTCTCTCCTGACAGCTGGTCCCTCAGTGGGGTAAGATCAAATCTAATTGAATTTTTCAGGGCATTTTTTAAATGTTACACTACATATAAAGCACATCAAAGTAACTCCATTACAGATATAAAGGATCAGAAAGAAGTCAAGAACATCCCCTCAACACCTCAAATGCCATTATGTTTCTAATGTAACATACTAAACTAAACAAGTGCTGAATCTATATTGATCTTTCAGTCTGGACTAAAGTATTGACTGCCACTGCACTGACATCCTTAGACCAGTATCAGGAGCTTGGAGTTTTGGTCAACTTTTTTTATAATAAGGCACATTCCAATACACTGTACAAACACTTTGGCAGAACAGCTCACAGAAGGCTATAGAACTCAAAAGTATCTCTTATGCTAACAAGCTAAACATTCAAAGGTTCAAGTTGTTTAAGTGGTTTCACCTTGGCTGTATTGAAACATCCAAAGCCCCTACAAATGTTTTTCCTGACCCTGACTCATCTTTAGCATGTTGGATGCGTCTCCATTCACATCCCCTTACAATGATGGAACAACGTCAACACATCGTCCTCGTCTTTTACACAACTCTCTCCTTGTTGCTATAGTGGCTGACAGGTTACCCACATACAGGCCTTCCAGCTCCTGTGTTTCATGTTTTGCTCACGCCATTGTGACGGACAAACAGCGACATTTCACATGTTGTGCTAATTTAGCGACTGTCGCTAACGCAGTTCGACTCAAAGTTTAAAAGGCCGATCTTGCACTTGTGAACTTTTGATTTGTACTATATGTATTTTAGGCTGCATGTGTCCGATCTTTACCCCAATATCCAGAAGGTTTTTCACAAAGAGTCGTTGCAGCCCTATCTTACACCAAATCATTGGACTGATTACAAATATTGAAATGATGATTGAGCTGGTTTGGAAACTCATGGGATCACCAAAGTATCCTGTGGATAACGTGAATGTCTGTTTAGAATCAAACCCAGAGTTCATTATACTGATTTTGTCTTTATATAATGTATACATCAATTTCTCTGGATCAATATCGACTGACTGTTGAGGGAAATACTTTCCTAAGCCCTTACCTTTGACCCAGTTTATCACTCTCCACTCCCCTCGCTGAGCTCAGGCCTGCTGCACTCTTTGTGAGAGTGTTAGAACGAGCTTAATACATGGGACTTGGGCAGGAGCTGTGTCACCTCGTGGCTGCAGCAAACGTCTTTGTCAATTTCCTGGCCGTAACCTCCAGCTCTCCTGTGTTCTCATTGTGTTTCGACTCCTTGCTCCAGAAGTTTCCATTACATCTACCAATCAAAAATTGCCATCCCGTGTGTTGCCCGAGAAGCTAAAACCATTAACAAACCTAGATGTATACACTGGTTTTAAAAATGTTCCTTTAACTAAGTCGGTGTTTTAGCATTATAATAAACTTATATTTCATTTGCGTGATATTTTTATACCAGAGTTGTTGTCTCTAGAGCTGGTGTCTCTGTGTCTCCTGTTGCTGCTAATTATAGATGGCCTGTTTCCCCCGACGACCGTCACTTCCTGTTTGTCCAATGGGAACTGAGTGGACACACACACACACACACACACACACACACACACACACACACACACACACACACACACACACACACACACACTGTACACATTGTGAAGGGTTCTTGTTCCTGAGGGTCTGTAGATCCATTCAGAGAGGAGGTGAGGCTTATGAGGTTAGGAGGAGAAGAGATGAGAGAAAAGCCTTTTTAATAGTTTGACTGAACAAAAAGAAAGGAGAAGGAGAAGAAGAAGTGTCTCTTGGCGTGACAAACTGGAGGAAGAAGAGAAGAAAAGAAACAGAGCAGAGTGAGAGTTCAGAAAAGGAAAGAAGAAGAAAAAAGAGAATTACAATGTGACCGTAAAGCTGATTCAGAGGAGGCGAGAGGATACAAAAAGAAGACAGGATTCATTTGAAACTTCTGTGTCAGAAAAGGAACAGCTGATGTGACTTTGGGTTGAAAACCAGAAGGAAGAGGAGTAGCAGAATTGCAGAGAGTTGATTAACACTTGAAGTGTTGGAGGAGCAGATCTAATCTTGATGATGGGCTGCTGTCTGTTTGTTTACTATCGGGTGAGTCAACGTGTCTTGATGCTTTCAATGACAACCTGAAAGGATTCGCTGAACGTTTATAAGATAAGATAAGACTTTATTTACCCCGAAGGAAATTGTTGTGCCCGAGTAACAAAATACAATAAACACAATAAACCCAGCAGCACAACAGCAAAACTGTACACTAAAAGTGCAGCAAAAAGAGCAATTAACATCTACAGACAACATGAAACATAGAAACATAGATGGTCAACCAATCAATGCAATTATTAGCAGTATTTAGTAGTTAGTAGTGCAACAAAATAAAACGTAGTGGCAGTTACGTAATTGCACGTTATCATAGCATTATTAATAATACTAATAATAATAATATTGCACATAGTTATATATAGCAGTGAGTGTTATTAACCTCCATCCTCTTGTCGTATTCGTTTTGTGCTTTGTATTTTATTTAAGTTATGTATCACCAACTGTTTCCCACATTTCTTATCAATATAGCAGTCAGCTAAAACGTGTTTAATTGCATTGTAATTGTTGCTAACCCACATTGGTGATTTTGAGTTGGACACTTTCTTGGAACTGTGATTCACACTACAGTCATGCTCCATGCGGCGCCTGCATCCATATTTACGTCTGTGGTGGAACAAGTGTTGAGACAATGGAACAAAACAAATCAGGAGGAGAAAAAAACAATAAATGAGAAGCTACCATTTGTACGTTTTTGGTTGAAAAATGACTGGAAGCATTATTAACTGTTCAGTTCATTTATTTATATTGATCAACAAATTGATTAGTTGACTAATCATTGCAGATCTCAACACTTAACATCAATTGATACAAACAAACACAGATGATAAAGCAAAAGTGCATGCACCAGCCTCTGCACATACATAACATGTGCAAACCAAAACATATATTTCATTAGGTGCCCAACAATTCACAGAATAAATGGAAAATATATTTTAGCCATATGTTGTACTGTTGGACAGAGCCAGGCTGTTAGCTGTCTCTTGGCTCTTATACAAAGGGGATAAGAACGACACTGTGGTAGATTCAGTGTATCCCAATGATGCTTTATTTAGGTTTTCCCATCTTTATCAAAACATCTAAATATACAAACATAGTAGACATGTACAGAGAACAAATATTAAAATTATGAAAATACAAATAATACAATTATGACAAATAAACTTTACAGATCTAAAATTATAATAAAAAAACAGGTTATTCTACAAAAAGTTTACTGTACAGTTATCATTTTCTATTTAATTGTTTTGCTTTTGAAAGTCAATTTATGAATGCTAAAGTATTCACTTAACAATCCTGTGAAATTGGTAGTGACTTGTTAATTGTATACCAATGGTTATATTATATTCTAATTAAATGATACTTTTTAGAGATAGACGTTTGGAGGACTTATATGTATTTGAGGATCAGGCTCCTCCCTCATCCTTGGTTTCTATAGCGACAGCGAGTTAAAGGTAAAGTCTGCAAGATTATATAACGTCCGGCCAACAAAAAAACACAATACTGAACAAACATCAGACTTCCTGCTATTGTTATAGTCTGCAGCAATGATCCTATACTCCTCCTCCTCCTCTCCTACCTACGAGTCCTCCTCCTCCTCCTCCTCCTCCTCCTCCTCCTCCTCCTCCTCCTCCTCCCTATCTTTTCATATCTCGTCCTCCCTGTCTCTCCCCACCCTCCTTTCGTCTCCACCTCCACTCCTTATCTCCTCTTCCCGTTCTCCTCTCCTTATCTATTCCTCCTCTCATGTCTTCTCATGTCATACTCTCTTCAAGCCCCTCCTTTTTTGCTTCTTTCTAATCCACTCCTTTTATCTTTTTCATTCCCTCCTTCCACTAGTCTCCCTTCTTCTTCTTCTTCTTCTTCTTCTTCTTCTTCTTCTTCTTCTTCTTCTTCTTCTTCTTCTTCTTCTTCTTCTTCTTCTTCTTCTTCTTCTTCTTCTTCTTTTCTTCTTCGTATTATTCTTCTTCCTCCATTGTATCCCCCCATGTCTCCTATCAAAACTGTCTTCCTTCCATCTCTCCTTTACTCTACTTGTTCTAATTTCTTTCTCATCTATTTTCTTCCTTTCCTTGTCTCTTCCTCTTCTGCCTCCTCCTCTCTCTCTCCTTCCTCCTCTTCCTCTTTTTCTTCCTTGTCCTCCTCCACCCCCCCTCCCACACACACTCTGTCCTCCGTGACCTCTCTTCAGGTGTGTGTGTGTGTGTGTGGTGGGTGTTTGGTGTGTGTGGTTGTGTGGGTGTGTGTGTGTGTGTGTGTGTGTGTGTGTGTTGTGTGTGTGTGTGTGTTGTGTGTGTGTGGTGTGTGTGTGTGTGTGTGTGTGTGTTGTGTGTGTGTGTGTGTGTGTGTGTGTTTTCTTCCTGTTGTTTTTGTCGTCATGGCAGCTACAGGAAGTCTCCTCCATTCAGTCATGAAGGTCATACTGTAAGCCTTACTCTGATATAAGTGTCACTACTAATGTGATAGTGAAATTAACTTGAACAAGTTATGTACAATTGTATCAAGTACATACACCCAGGAAAAGTATTCTCAATATGTTATAAAGAATATGTATATCCTACTAAAATACGTATAGCCTGTGGGGAAGAAAAGAAGAGAAAGCACTCAATATGTTGAAATCACATGACATTTAATACATGCGATATTAGTTACACCGATGGATTTGTATTCCAATGACCAGTGAAAATGAGTAAACGGACGGTGTCCATATTTTCTTCCAAATGTAATTCTTTCAACTACCTTACACAAACAGCTGTTTTGTTATCTTTCTAAATAGGGGCTAATAGTGAGCTGTGTAGAAATGTGTAGATCATGCAGTAACTTTGTGCTTTCTTATCTCCATCTCTGACCGTGGGTTATTGTATAGTGGACCCTCGGAGGGCCTCAAACCAGTGTTGGGCCCCTCCTTCTAAAGTTGTCCGTATTTTTAGCCCTCTGCCAGCAGCCGTCTCTTTCTGGGTGTTCCCCTCCCTGCTTAGTCCAACACAGGATGTCCCCCCTGTTCGATGTGCACCTCAGAATGACAAAGACCATCAGTCTGAATCTGTTCCAAGCCAACAGTAAGAACCTTGAACAATTTACACTCTATTGTTTCTTTACCGTTACTCCCAGTGAGTCACACACAGTCATATTGTGCTCTTACTGAAACTGTACGAGCTGGAGACATGGATCCAAAAATATGTACGTATTTGTACAAATAATTTCACATTCATTTATACATCAATAACTCCTGTTAAGCCCCAAAGCCCCCCTTTGCTGGGCTTTTCTTTTCTTTTTTTACGACACTGTGTCTCACTCTCAGGGCATCTTAATATTTAAGAACCTATTAATGTGTTATACCAGATTAACGGGAATAATCTCAGCTAACTGACGATACAAACCATTTTTACCAAAACAAAACACAAGTCTCATAAGAAGCATCTAAATGACCCCTGAGCGAAAAAGCTAACGCACTTTGGCACAGCACTCAAGATAAAAGATACCCTTATTACTTATCGTAGCTGCACATACAATATATCGGATTAAAGCTGAGGTTCCACAGATTATTTAGGTATATATATCATCACTGAGTGATCCGAACTCGCGACAGGGGAAGCAAACACAGACATCACAACACGTACCTTTACGTAGCTTTTACGGGAGATGTCTCACCGTAGCTGTCAATCTGATCAAAAGACTTGTTCAATGGCATTAAAACGAGAAAAAACGCGGCTGAATCGGTTAATACATAGGTTGATAATGTTTCTGTGTAATAACTTTTTTTTATTTAGAATCCATAAATCAATTTTTATGTACAAATCGGAGAGTAAAACTTATCTGCTAATGGTAGCCACCAGAGTTATCGCAGCTTCCGGTTTTGGCTATGCGTCAGTCTCACACACACACATTACCAAATAAGGAGAATGTGGGAGTTCCCCTCGATTCCATTGGCTCTAACGGTTAGAAAGAGATGTCAATCAGCAAAATCGAGCAAGGGGGGCCAGAGATAGGTCAAATCCACCCAAATGACCCCAGAAGTGTTTTTGTTGTTGCTAAATCTCTCTAAAAAGGTCAAATTTCACTTGTTTTGCATCAATCTTGATACAGGGTACTTATTATATGTTGTAGTTTGGATTCCTAAAGCGTTTAGTCTACCATCCCATCATTCAAGGGTGGTTTTCACTATAAGTAAAACATTTATTTGGACGGACACAATAATTTACATTTTTTTACTGTGTTCAATCTGAATTTACATTAAAATAAAAACATCTATATTGATTCTGACACTTCTACATCCAACTCACAGGTGTAACCTTTCTTTGAGAAAAAAGATTATTAATTTAACCCTTTTAGAAGTGAAGATATGGTCATTTGTTCTGGGAATGTCATTTTCGCGCCTGAGACCTGAAAAACAGGCTCGGGGCTTAACAGGCTTTAGAGGACACAACTCAACTTTTTCAAATGAGTTCACTTCTTAAAGACACACATGTACTCTTTTCAGTATTCATAATTGTTTCCAGAGAAGCACTATCTTTCTGGAAATACTTGGCGCTAATTCCTCTAACAGATATTTTGAATTTAAATAGTTGTGTATAATTTAAACTCCTCAAGGTATTCATCCATATTAATGAATGTATCTACTTTTATGATGTCTATAAATATTCTGTTTTATCTACATTGTCAAATATGTAGATTAAACTCAATGTTTATAATTCAGGTTCATTTTCACATTTCAGTCAATATCAACAAAATCAAAACATTATCAGACCGTGTTATACTGGAAATATTGTACTTTTGACTTTGCTACATAATAACTTGGTTAGTCTCAAAGTTAAGATACCTGCCTACTAAAAAAACAATATGATGTTTTGTTATACATTTCAGCAGTTTAAAGAAATACAAATAAAATGATGAATCCTTGAGTTGATAGTCAGAAAGTATATTCATACACATGCCAGATGAACACTTATCGATTGTGTTTCGTAAGCTAAGGGGAATGAACTATTGGGACCAATACAGTCTCCAGAATAAAACCAGATGATCTCATTTTATTGGAGAGTCTCAAGGCAATGTTATATAGTGTTTTCAGGAAGAGGATTTCACCCTTTTGAAAAAAGTAATACTTGTTTTTAAATGTCAAGTGGTCATAGTACATAATATACTTAACACATTTGAAGAAAAAATTATAAATGATCCCATAATTACAAGATATCCATTCATATAAAATATTAACATAATTAAAGGTAGGGTATGTAATTTATTTCAGAAACACTTTTTGATATATTCCATGGAATGCTCTTAACATCTCGATAGCAATGAATATATTAAATGCTTTGACAATAAATACATTAAAAAAAATGTCATCTGTGGAAGCCGTGGCGCTGTAAAAAGCACAACCAATCATTTTAGCCGGCCCGACTAAAATAACTGGATGGCCTACCTGCCTGTCAGCCTTCCATCTGTGCACAAACTTATCTCGTGCCCTCATTGGTCATGTGCGCGCTCGTGTGTGTTGGAGGAGGGGCTCTGTAAGGAAGTGGTAGATTCTTTCCGGCTGTGTATTTTCAAATTCTAGCGCACTCGAGCTGGTTTCTCCAAAATTACCTACCCCACCTTTAAATGATAACTCCCAATTGTGACATAAAAGTTAATAATGAACAAAAACGTTTATAAATGCTTCTTTAGTAGATTCAACCTTTACAAGAATAGGGAAATCAAAACCTGTCAGGAAAAAGTTTACTGAGGTGATAAATCAAGTGAGAAGTCCAGTCATTTTCTCATAGCCTTCTATACAACCAGACTCCTTTTGGCCATCAATGAAGTCGCCCTCTGCTGGAAATGAGAGAGAATGTATGTTAATGGCACTTCTGCATTGGTCAAATTGCGGCTTGTAAAATACTTGTTATGTGAGGAGTGTCTTGTCTTTAAGTTTAAAGAAAATCTTGATATTGTGATCGGATTATTACACAACTGGTCATATCAAAGAGTTATTTTTCGTCTACATAAGTCTTGTTAAAATACTCATATACAACCGATGTGTCCCAGTTTAGATGAAACTAGGCGGGTTTGTCTGAGTCAGTTGTGACGATTGAATCTGTTGTAGGATCAGTTTATGACTCCTGTTCCTTTCTGGGGCGTCCAAGACCAAACTGTCGTATTCCCAGACAATGGAGAGCTGCGTCAGAGGGGCGCTTTTGTTAGCTGAACATGAGGTGGGTTTCACGTCAGGTCAGAGGTCAGTGATCGCAGTCACAGCTTTCAAAGGAAACCATGAAAACATTTCTATAGAACATACTGTACACAAAGATCAATGTGGTTCATGACCTACAGTACAGCTGATCCAGGATGTGTTTATACGTCTCTATTTTGGATAAAGCTATATGTCTGCTTACTGTATGTATGCACACTTATCTCGTGTTAGTCACATGACAATTATTCCTTTGAGACAACATCTATTGTTAACCATCATTTTGTCTTTCAAATGTCAGGAAAAATTCCCAATACCTTTGTTCAGGTTGAGGTCCTCATAATGTCTTGTGTTTTCCGACCAACAGTCCAAAACGCCAAGATATTCAGTATTCCTCCGTTTGAGAAGCTAGAATAACGACATTTTTATTGTTTTCATTCCAAAAAGCCTGGTCTGAATCAAACCAATGATAATCAGATCTGTGTCAGCCATATAACCACTACACATAAAAACCTTTTCCAACGTAGGCCGGCTCTCTTTTAACCAAACCTGAACCAACATCTTTTTTCTCAAAAGTGAAACAGCTGTGTGTGTTAACAATATATACACCAACACGGACAGTCATTGATTTGAGAACTGCTGTAAAACGAGGGCAGAGCTTTAGCTGCCTGCAGGCGTCTTTCTCTCTTTAGTCATTACAGTTCAGATTGACATTGACTGAGGCCTAGTTGCACTGAGTTGAATGTTGGATATAGAACCTTTTCAGGTTTACATGGCACTCCGGAGATTAACAATGCAGCATCATTTTGCAATAAAAAGGTTTTTTGCTCTGATGGGTTTTTTTTTATTGTCAACAAACCTCCCAAATCAATGTGTTGGTTTGTCTCTTAATTCTCTACCACATCGTGTGTGGTTCTCAGCTCCAAACCCATTTGTTAAATATTTCAAAACTGAAAAACACCAAATGTATTTCTAGAAAAACTATCAGTTATATCTTAAAACAGCAGGTCACTGTTATTTTAAGCAAATATGAATCAGACAGAAGGAAATACTGCATTATTTTCAGCAGCGGAATAATCCACATTTGGTGATCTAATGATTATTTAGGGCAGCGGCGGGATAGTGTATGTGGGATTGAGTCCAAATAAACCATGTGTGTGACTTCATGGTGATGAATGAGCATGTCAGCCAGTGCTACAGTGTGGCTCAGTGGTGTGTTGTTAACAGTGTGTTATAAGGGACAATGGAGCACTATGGCACAGAGGAAGAAGATATATCAGGCTTTGTTACAAAGACACTACTTGTTGAGGTCTTTTGTGGGATTTGCTGACATGAAGACACATTGTACAATGTCTTAATTGTATCTGTATTGTTTGTAAGTAAAGGCTGAAAGTTTTAATGGAAAAAGTAGAAGCTATTGCAAATGATGGAAAGGAAGGAAGTAAGAAAAGTGAGTGGGTGGGTGAGGGCGCCAGTGAGTCAGACAGGGTGAGAGCATTGATTTGCAAAGAGACAGAGAGTCCGAGTGAACAACCATCATAGAGAGAACGTTTTAACAGCTGAAGAGAAGTCCAACAGAAACATGGGATAAGAGCTCCAGGTGGTCCACAAGATACCTTTAGTAGAATCCTTCTCAACACTGCTGGTACCGAGCTGGATCCAGACTCTCTGCTACCGGCAGTCCTCTGGATACTACCAGGAACATGCTCGTACAGAACTTGTGCTGGAAACTATACTGTTACTCATTTGTTTCTGCGCTCTCTGCTGCCGTCAGCTACTTTTTTGGATAGCTCATACTTGAAACGTTGCTGGTACCTCATTTTTGGACACTGTAAAGTGTAAAGTACCACTACCAGACACTTTCTATACTCTAATTCTTTACCACTATCTCTTGTACCAACAAGAACTAAATTGGGTCATTTAGGTACAAATCCTTTGAATGGTCTAATAGTTATTTCCTGGCTTCAGATATGTAGCTGCCACATAATCTCTTCAGACACTGGATACTCTTCTGTCTACACACTTGGACTAATTATGGTATAACTCGGACTCCTATCCAGCCTTAAACCTCTTCTGGATGTTCTGACAGCACTGATCTCTTCCTGGACACTGTTTGAAAATATATCTGGACTCTCTCTTGCTACTGGGAAATCAGATCCTGTGCTGGTCTTTGTGGTGAGCATTATGGTGTTGGGGCAGGGTCCCCTCTGCCTGCTGCTACACCGGTTTAAATCTGGATACCCTGTGCAGTTTGGCAAGGGGAAAAAGGACATGGGGAAACAGGTGGAGGTAAGATGCAGGAAATATCCTATTACACAACAGCCTGTTTACAATCAAATATTGCTTGTGAATGAATCTAATTCTCAGAACTATCTGAATTATGTAGCTATACTTGTGTTTTTAAAAAAATAATATCATCTCAAGTATATGTAGTTCTATTTAAGTTGTACTCAATAAATGTTATGCTATACTATCGTTAGATTAAACTATAGTTTTTGGAGTCACCAGATTTTACAAAATGTTTAACTTTTTGGCTTTTGTGGTTCCCAGCCCGCTATTTTCTTAAATATAAATATGTATTGCTTTTGCACTTAAGGGTAATGATACTGTACTGTAATGATGAGTTATTTTCAGAGATGATGGACAATGTTTTTTTTTTTTTTTAAATGTCCGCCATATTTCTGCACTGTTTACCATTGTTTTTTGTTGCTGATGTTTACATTCCTTATGATAAATATACTGTATCTCTAAATGCTCTACGGGATTGCACTACTCTTTTTGTGAAGCGTAAATGGACTAGGCTACAAATTACTTTAGTTGTGAAACACTGTGTTGTATAATGACACTAAATGATCCTTAAAACCTTGAGAGATTCACAACCTCCTCTCAATCTCAGTAGAGTCCAGTCCACCTATTGTAGTTTTTAAAACAAGACTCTGGTATCCTGCTTTGCTCAGACCTTATACATTGATTCAACCAAAACAAATATTTTTCTTCTAGATTGAGTATTCAAAACATAGATGTTTAGTAGGAAGTCCTGTGGGACATACATGTTATTATTGGACTCTGTCGACACAAACAAATCAAACTCTTGCCCCTGAGAGTCGGCCGTGAGGACCAGTCTATTGTTGAATTGATCTTTGTCAGATTGAATCAACTGAAGCGCAACCACACACAAATCCCATGACACAACATGTCCAATGGAAAGTAAATACACTGATTATTTGTTATTTACACTGAACCCCAAAACCTTTTCAAAACAACAACTTCATTAAAACAAAAGTATTTGCTGAAAAATTTGAGAAAATACACAAGTATTTTAACTGATGTTAACATTCTACCAACAGCGACTTTAAAGTGTATCAAGTCACAGCTTTCCATTTTCAGTCACTTCTTTATTGGATGTATTGGTATATGTAATGAATGAGAAAAATATACATATTATATACATCAATACTTTCTGTGACTTTAAGGCTGCGGCCCCACGAGGACGAATTCGGTCGTTTGCGTTACTGTTTAGTGTCATATAGACCGTTCAGCCACACGAGGACGACCGAATACGGCACTAAACGACTGAGGAAACGACAACGGGTCCCAAGGTGGATAGAAATGCATACGCCACTCTCTGGGGGGTCAAACGGCTCCGTGTGTGCGCCCTATACGGACATTGCGTATAGGGCTATTGCGCAATCACTGATAGTGATTGCGCAATAGCCCCGCCTCTCCCCACCTCTTCTGCTCACCTCCGCTTACCCCGCGCCAGTGCTGAAGTGTTTCGCCACCAACAACAACAACAATGGCGGATCGCAGAGTTGCTATCGTGCTCCGGACGCTATTGACCATGCTACAGTTGTTTGTGCAACATCTACAGCAATAATGATGAGGCAATAGCCCCGCCTCTCCCCACCTCTGCTGCTCAGGGGCGCCGCCAGGGATTTTGGGCCCCATGAAAATATATCACATTGGGCCCCACCACCAGGCACAGGCCACTTTGTTTATAAATGACCTCGATGGCCGTATTAAATGGTCTAGAGGTTCGTATACGGCCCGGGGGCCGGAGGTTCCCCACCCCTGCTTTAATATAATAACATTAGTATTAATATCATAACCAAAATGTCTGTGATTAACATTTTGTTTACAGACTGATCACTCAATGCTTCAAACTGTCCATCATCCTAAATAGAGTAAAAGCAGTTTTTTGTTTTATATAAATCATTGGCTATGTGGGAAAATACTGTGTTTGAAATGTATAATTTAAATTAGATGTTAGCTTTTTGTTATATATATATATATATATATATATATATATATATATATTGTATTCCAGTCTCCCTTCAGATATGTTAAGTGGCATTCAACACAATGCTGCTCACCTCCTTCAGTTGGGAGAAAAGCTGGTTCAGGTTCAGCCTTATGGGGGGACAGGGCTGCTGAGCCTAAAGATGGATCTGTTGGACCTGGCCCCAGGGGGGGGGGGACAACTGATTTAGTATGAACAGCTGCTAAAAATGTGCCTGCATTTATTAAAGGTAGGGAGGTAAGAATGGAGAAACCAGCTCGAGTGTGCTAGAATTGGAAAGTACACAACAGAAACAAATCTGCCCCTTCCTTCAGAGTTCCTTACAGAGCCCCTCCTCCAACACACACGAACGCACATATGACCAATGAGGGCACGAGATAAGTCTGTGCCCCGATGGAAGGCTGACAGGCAGGTAGGCCATCCAGTTATTTTAGCCGGCTCAGATGATTGGTCGTGCTTTTTACAGTGCCACGGCTTCAACAGATGACATTTTTGTATGTATTTATTGTCAAAGCATTTAATATATTCATTGCTATCGGGATGTTAAGAGCATTCCATGGAATATAACAAAAAGTGTTTCTTAAGTGAATTACCTACCATACCTTTAAATGTCAGCTAAAAGAGCAGTGAAATTAAAGACCTCTGAATTTTCTGTAAAGATATTAACAGTACTTCATGTCAGCGTAGTAAACAAAAAAACATTAGCTAACAGACTAATTTCCACCACTCATGGACCACACCCACCTTTTCTTGTGAAAAACTGGGTGACATACTGTCGCCCTTTAGTCCCTCTCTCTTGTCTTTCTCTCCTTTCTCTTCTTTTTTTAGAGCCTGACTTTGTTGGTCGTTGAGACATGGTACAACCATAGTACAACACACTTACGTAGGCTAAGTACTAGCATCCCTCCTCACATGCTTTCACTCTCTGCAAGTGCCGGTGCCGCACTGCGTTTGGAGGCAGGACCAAACCATTGCATGTAAATAGAGGGGGGTGTAGAGAGGCTTTGGGTAATTCACTTTTGGAAGAAAATAAGTAAAATTAATCGTAAGTTTAGTGAGTAATTTATCAATATAACGTTTATTAATGTTAATTATTGAGGATTGATGAAAGGTTACTTACATTTTTTTTCTTAATGTTCTGAACATTTTGGGGCCCCTGTCAGTCACGGGCCCTTAGAATCGTCCTAACTTTTCACCCCTTACGGCGCCCCTGCTGCTGCTCACCCCCACGTCAAAGTAAACTGCACCCTGAATTCAGATTATTTATCTTTCTCTCGCGAGTGAAGTCTAATCTGACAGGACGGAGACACGCAGCTCTGCTCACCTGCAGCTCCTCCCGCTGCAGCAAAACACACACTTCAAGTCAGATCATCACCCTTAGCTATTTTAATTACCTCTCAAACTCCCTAAACTAGTTATAAATATGTTTATTTTTACAGTCGGCCGGGTCACTGATTACTGGATCAGCTGCTGCATGAGACAGACACTGACGCTGTCCGAAGAGAGGGAGGAAAAAGAGAGGCTCCGTGTATTTTATCATTATATTATATAGAGTCGTTATTCATTTGTTTTAAAGCTCAATAAATAACAAAGAAGACCTTTGACCGGCACTTTTATAATTTTGTCCTGAAGATTTCAACTTTAATACACGCTGACTGGCGAAAAACTCTGCCCGGTTCCCTCGGCCCCCACCGCGGAGAATAAACAGAAGGGCAACCATGACAACCATGCTTCTTCGCTGCTTTTGTGGACGAAGTTACAGCGCCACGTAGAGGCTCGGCATATGTACTGCAGCTTCTCCAGCGGTTGGAGCTAAACGGAGCGGTCTCGTGTGGGCAGACACTATCCGGATAATTATTGCATGTGGACGGAAGCCGTTTGCGATTGCGTTTGCGTTAATCCTATGCGTTTAGCCGTTTTCGTCCTCGTGGGGCCGCAGCCTAAGTGATTGGAGAGACACACACACGCACACGCACCCGCACACACACACACACACATTGATGAAGTCTGTATCCAGGACAAACAGCCTGGTGGCGTTTTCACACATAGAGACTGACCCTGATAATATGAATGTGTGCGTGTGCACACTATGTGTGTGTAGTGTACATGTGTGTTAGTGTGATAAATTCAGAGAGGGAAATACTTAGTCACACTAAGTTGTTTAACTTACGCTATACTCACAATAACAAGTAAACACATCACAATGTCAATGTTTAAAATTCCAGATTGTTCAAATTCAGGAGACAAGTTTTAAAATGTGTCTTTTGATTGATCAATCTATCGAAAGCGAAACTTTGCTGCAAATATCAGTTTTTATATGTTGTAATTTGACAAAGTTTGACTTCTCTCTCCTCCAGGAGCCCAACACAAAGCGCAGCAAACTCGTATCCAGGGTGACGTCTCTGCTGCAACCTGTCAAGACGGCACCGCTGAAGAGGATTGGTCAGACGCTGCAGGTGAACAGCCAATCAAATAACTCCACCAGTTTTTTGACAATACATTTGTGAAAATCTTCCCTGGTTCTGAAAGTGTTTTATCTAATGAATATTCCAATTATTTAATTTAGTTTTTATAGTTTTCTCCGTGTAGGGGCAACTGAAAATCGAAAAAAGAAGATTTTTCAGAATAACATAATTCCAAAATTAATGTAATGAACTGTATGTTGAAAATGATTTTCACTTTGTTTCCCTAATCAGTTCCAGCTCTAAATACTACAATACCCATCGTTCTTAGCTGCTATTGCTTAAGATATTCTAAGTGCCTTAGAATTAACAGTAGTTGCTCACTTTATCCAAGTTATTCAAAATGAAAATGGTCAAATATAGAAAATAAATGAGTAATTCCTTATTTCTGATACATGTTTATTAGCACTTCCCACTAGAAAAACTTTATTTGAAATGTAATAAGACAATTTGTAGTCCATCAGTAAACATCTGAAATAAATAATGATAATATTCTATAGACAGTGCTGTACTTTATAATTTATTCAAATGTCCTTATTTAACCGTCTGTCTCTGCAGCGCTCCATCAGTTTTCGTAATGAGGGTCAGACAGAGAGAGCAGCTCCTCCTCCACCTCCCCCCTCCTCTTCCTCCATGATGAAAACGCGTGTTCTCTCAACAACACTCTCAAACCCGGGCTCATCGAGCACAATGACACGGGTTTCCACAGCAACGGTGCCAGCCGCCAAGCGCCGTGACAGCAAACTCTGGAGCGAGACCTTCGACGTGCGACTAGGAACGATGCAGACGCTGAGCCCGAAAGAGATCAAACGACAAGAGGTGAGAGAAACACTGCTGGTGGACTTAAAGGGGCATTTGAGCTGTTTAGGGTTTTCCTCTCCTGCAGTGTGTTTTATGGGATTGTTTGCTAGTAAGGGCCGGTGTCCACATAGTGCCTTTTTTTTCGGAAAGGCGCTGAAAGGACAGGTAAACCCTCTCTGCTGCCTGAAACGCTCCATTGGACTCCTTTCTTTATGTCCTGACATTACTATGTAACACTCGCATTGGCAACAACTCATTGTTTGTGATTATGATGTGGTTAAGGGGCGAGACATCTCTAGGCGCTTGACCAATCACAACAAAGCAAGCCAGCTAACCAATCAGAGCAGACTGGGCTCTGGTTTCAGACAGAGGGTGAAAAGAGGTGCTGCAGCACAGGCAGTATGAGAAAAATAAAGAGCTTTTTGAACATTAAAGCAAGGAGACATGTCCCAGTAGAGACACTAAATATAAATATGATCCTAAAAATGAACATAATATGTCCTCTTTAATGCAAAATATAAATCAGCTAATGAATTATGAATTACTATTCGAATATGGATATGCACAATTTTGAAATGATGTTCACAGTAATTTAGTTAATACACGCATGACTTTTACTTATAACAGAGTATTTCTAAACTGTGGTATTACTGAAGATCTTAGTACTTTTTCGACCTCTGCTCATTTATCTATTTACAATATAAACATCATAAATTAAAAACATTCTACTGCTTTCATTTTCTTTATCGCTCTCTCTTTCTCTCTTCCTGCAGGCTATATTCGAGTTGGCTCAGGGTGAGCAAGACTTGGTGGAGGATCTCAAGTTGGCTAAGAAGGTAACAAAAATAACTTCTTCTTGAAGAAGTAACTTTGATTGTTCAGTAAGAGTATTTTCCTTAGCATGCTCATATGTATGTATGTGTTCTCCAGGCTTACCATGACCCCATGCTGAAGCTTTCAATCATGACTGAGCAGGAACTGAACCACATCTTTGGCACTCTGGATTCTCTGATACCCCTCCATGAAGGTAGGAAGGATCATGTTTGAAATAAGCTACATGACTAACATAAGATTATTGTAAAATACAATCTATGTTTGAGTGATACAAAGTTACAACAGATAACTGAAGCCCCCAATGTTGTGTAATGTCTGAAAAGGGCTTAAAGCGGCACTTCATGTAATGGCCACCAGAGGGGGACAGTGTGATTCCTGCAACGTCTCTCTGCATACACAGTATAAGGTTCACACTGCAGAAGAGGTTCAGCCAAGGACACATTCTGAACTTTAACCAGGGAGCCTGTAAGGAAAAGGAGCATTATTCCATTGGATTGGGTGTTAGCATGTTTGGCTGAATGTTCTGACAGGCTGATAAGAAGATTGAGTCATACTTAAACTTTTATTCTGGCAAATTTCTGTATGACTGCATATTTAAAAACTTTGGCTTGTTTTATTTTTTTTAAAAAGGAACTGCCGTGTAAAAAAGCATTTCAACTCAGCTTTTTTTGTTTATTTAGAATTATTATTACTACTTTTTTCTTTTTTTCTGTATCAAGATATTTTTAATTCTGCCTGATTCTAATTGTATGTTATATATTTCCTTTCTGCCTGTTACTTAAATCTTCCAACAATTCTGCACTGCACTAAGGAATTAGGACAATGAGTCCTGAGGTTAATGTAATTAGTTAATTGTATGTCAAATATGACCACTCAATTAAAAAGATATTTGAGAAAAACTTTTTGTTTAGGCTGTATTTCACAAAATATTATAAAAAACCTTTGGAATGAATAATTTCAGGATCAGTATTTTTGAAAGCTTCAACTATTTTAGCCTTTATAGTGACATGGATTGAGTTTGTATATTAATGTCAGGCTCCTACAGAACAGCTGTCTCAGTATTTCTCAATGACATTGTCTCATGTTTGATGTTCCCGTGCTGTTTTCAAATAAGAGTTTCAGAATTTGACAACGTCTTTGTCTCCTCAGACCTGCTGAGTCGACTCAGAAATGCCAGAAAACCTGACGGGTCAACAGAACATGTGGGACGCATCCTGACTGACTGGGTGAGTGAGTGTTTCTCTTTACAAAAAACAACATACTGAAAATACTCAGTTTCCATGTAACATGCACTGTGTGGTAATCAGGTGTGTGTGTGTGTGTTCCTGCAGCTGCCGTGTCTCTCCTCCTACACATCGTACTGCAGTAACCAGGTGAAGGCCAAGACCTTGTTGGACCAGAAGAAGCAGGACCGGCGGGTCCAGGACTTCTTGCAGCGCTGTCTCCAGTCGCCTTTTAGCAGGAAGTTGGACCTGTGGAACTTCCTGGACATCCCCCGCAGTCGACTGGTGAAATACCCGCTGCTGCTCAGGGAGATCGTGAAGCACACGGCCAACGACCACCCAGACCGGCAGCACCTGGACGAGGCGGTGAGGAAAACAAGCGATTCCATTATTTTCATGTTTGTCTTGCAGGTCGGGATCACCTCACCATCTGACTGAGGGAGTGGGAAAACATTTGCGTTTTAATTTCTTAAAACATGTAAATTATGCAAATATAACCCAGAAAATTCAGACACAGCTTTAAATAGTTAAACCGAGCTTGGTATTAACCCTGAAATACCAGCAGTAACCTCTAAAAGTGTGGGATACACTTGGAAACTAGAGAATGCAATTCCTGAAGAAATTGCTAGTGGGAATGCTTTATGCTGAAAATCTGACGCAAAACTGCTATGCTGAAATGTAATGTGTAAGAAGAAAGTGAAGAATTGAGATTGAAATGATACATGAACACTGGGGGCTTGAATGTGTGATGAGAGAAGAAAAGAAAGTAAAAAGACTTGGAAAAGCAGCAGAATATTTTAACTGCAAACTTCTGAACTAACTTGATGGCGAATGATCTGTCGCCATGGCAACGGCATTTGATGACACCCCATAATACACTTAGATGCGTTGATGGCTGCATCGTTACCAAACCTGTGAAGTTTTGGGGCGTTTGGAGCAGTTTCACTGAAGTTATGAGAAAGCCGTGTTTCATGGCGAGCATTGTGTTTCCATGGCAACATCATTTTAAGAAATCTCAAAACTGTCCCATGGATGTCTTCACGGCTGGACTGTTGGCACACATGTGAAGTTTGAGCACTTTTTGAACATTTTCATAGGAGTTATAGCCAGGGCTCGAGCTTAAGTACGTCCCGTCGCCCCGGGGCCGAAGAAAATAGTGTCGGGGAGGATAAAAAATAATTTTGGGACGAATTTGGGACGAGAGTTAAAATAAAAATACCCTGCTAACTCTACAACAAACGGCGATGGAAATGAAACCGACTGCAGGTTTTGGTAGCACACAGTTATTAAACCTCCTTAATAAAACATAAACACACACGCACAAAACATTTAGAAACCCGCAAAATACAGCTGTGCCCGCGAATTCCTGGCCCGCAAATTCGCAGGTCTAGCTATGTACTGAGTGTGTGTATTTCGCGGGTTGAGTGATGTACAATAGCATCCCGTGGAGGAATTATGAAATGTTTTACCATTACATCACAAAAACTCACAGCAGAACCAGACCCTGGAGCACCGGCCTCTTTATTTACTTACTCCTCTTCATCCCCTATGGGTAATAAGGCTGGGGTACCGAGCCCCGGTATTAAACGGGCCCCGGGCCGGAATTATTAAAGACAGTGGTAACGTTAAGCTACGACGTAATCGGACTTTTTATCGGTACTGGAGACATTTAAAAAATATATGTCATATGTATTATTGCTACATACACATTATATCGCAGTTTTAGTTTCACCAACTCCGTTTCTAATATGCAATAAGACTACAACATGCGTCTATGATGTATTTTCGAGCTTTCCAATCCAGACGAGATCTCTCTCTCCCGTCTGTGTGCGAGGGGGCGGGGCCGTTTGTAAAGGTCTCCTGACTGTGTAAGGCTGCGGGCGTCTTTGTCCCGCGAGATTTCAACGTCTCATGTAGGCGAGCCTCCAGAGCAAGTCGGACAAAATGACTAACCATCATGCAACGCACTAGCAAGACGTTGATCGCGTCTGCGCAGGTCTCGCTTGTTTCAAACAAGCCTAGTCAATCTAGATTCGGCTTTTAGTGCATTTTACAACTTTAAGAACCAAATGATTCTAATAAGCGCTATAAAATAGTTCATACTGGGTAATTTATTTAGTTTAAAAAAATTATCCGCTGATTTACAGACGTCTTTTTCCCCATGTTACTCAATGGGAAAAAGTCTTTCTGGGCCCAGGGACGTCACGGACGGATACGGAAATTGTAGTGCCGCCGTTTGGACACAACACATTTTTTCCTCTGAGTCTGGAGCACTTCCTGGGGACTCGTCAGGTAAAAAAAGTTGTTTAGCCTTCCCAAACCTGAGCCTCACATTATGAACAAATGTGTAAGAAAATGTCAAATTTGGACAAGGGTCGACTAAAAAACAGAACCAATTAAATAAACTAGAACTACCAGGGTGCCTTTCACTGATTGAACAAACAATCCCATCTTAAAGTGCGGTTATGTGTACAGTTCATGGTGAAAAAAGTTGCAATCACCCTATGAAAGTCACAACAAATTGGTGTTTAACCCTACACATTTGTGATATTTTTATTAAAGTAGGGGTAACACTTTATTTTGTATGTTAAAAGAACGAGCAAAATCAGATAATTATGGGTGAAAAATCAGTTATATAAATAAATGTTGTTTACAACTTAGTTTTTATCATTCATTCATTTAGTTATTTCTCTACACCAGCCTGCTCTCTGCAAAATTCACATTGTTTGCATGTATCTTAGTTGGTTACTTGTCTTTGAAATATAGAGCAGGTGATGGGTGCAGAAGGAATCATTCAGTCATGGCAGGGGATGGACCACAGATGCATAAAAGGATGAGAAACAGACCAGTGGATTTAAAATGTGTCTGATGTTATCTGTTTGCTCTGCAGATGCTGATGGTGCAGAGCGTGGTGGGGGACATCAACAGGCGGACGGGGGAGTCAGAGTGTCAGTACTACAAGGACCGCCTGTTGTACACAGAGGAGGGGCAGAGGGACGAGCTCATCGACCGCTCCAGGACCCTCAGCTGCCACGGAGAGCTGAAGAACAACAGGGGACTCGTCAGTGCATTTCTACTATTTTCTACTTAGTAACTACCGCTTCCTTTAAAACCATACATCTTATACTCTCTCTCAATATAAAAACAGTCGAGGGAGGTGAAAAATATTTCAAGAAAATAAAAAAGTGAACATTTTGAAAATAGACAGGACTCAAAAAAAGAAATACAGAAATAGGGGAGGGGAATAATATACATTAGTAAAATATATGTACATTGTGTATAAGCTTTTTCCCTGGTCAGATCATTATTTATTATAAAAATAATATGTAAAAAATATGTAAAATATATAACAATATCTTTTTAAAGTGTACCTGACTATTATTTTCAATCTTTATCTTTACCATGCGAAAAGTCATCAGTGATTTGATTATTTTTTACAAGTTTTATGACTAGACCATGTTCCAAATATTGTATCTGGGATGTATAGAAATAACACATCTGTTTCTCTCTCTGATTCCAGAAGCTCCACGTGTTTCTGTTCCAGGACGTCCTCGTCATCACCAGGTCCATCTCGCTGAACGATTATCCGGTCAGTTACCAGCTGTGCCGCCAGCCAATACCCATCCGGCAGCTGGACCTGGAGGACCTATCAGACGGAGAGATGCGAGTGGGCGGGTCCATCAGAGGAGCCTTCAGCAACAACGAGAGAAGTGAGAATTTCGCAAATACAGCGGATATTAAAACTCCAAGAATTTATTTTGTCAGGATCTGTTTCCATGCATTCACTTGTTTTGTTCCATACTATAATACAGTACTGTATAAGTAGGTACACTGTATGGCTCAAATACATGCAATGTAGTTCTGGTCTGAGGCAAGCCTAAAGCCTCATTCCCACTGGACAACAAAACACATACTAACCTGATAACAATCGGCTTGATCTACAGTGGAAAAGGTTAGATACGGCATTCATTTCTGGGTAAAAAGACTGCAATGGAAACATAACACTCAGGTGGACATGCTAATTTGTGAACCCTTTACAACATGATGCTATGAGGTTATAACTAATAGAATTCAAAGGAAATTGGACAGTTATTATTATTTAAACATACAAAACAAAAATGTATTATGTTCTCAAGCCACCAGACTCGTTGATCATTACAAAAACACACATTTAAAAAAACTTCTTTGTGGTTTTAAATGTTTTGCAATTAAAGTAAGGACATTTGGTCAGTGTTACATCATCTGATTATGTATGTAGAAGTTTGAAACAAATTCATGCAATATGTTTGATGTCATTTAAAACTGGGTAACAGGACAGTACTAACACGTTATTTTTACAAAATGTTCTGGTTTAAAGGGGAAAGGAAACACCAATTACAGTTATAATATTCCGGTAGTTTATTCATTTTACAATGGATATTGATCGTAATATTTATTGTATATGATATTACTCGCCAAAAGAAAATTAATTATCCGCCGGCCGGGTGGGGAATTCCGGGACCAGGCCGCCGCCATTAGGGGAGTCCCAAATGGTGACGTCACTGGCTGTGTTTTCGCTCCACCGGAAGTCAACACAACGTAGCAGATATGGCAGCGATGGAGGAATTTTGCAATGAGATCGACGTTTTGAACGATGAATTTGACTATTCGTCGGGAGATGACATTGATGTGGAAGCATCTACAGTTATCAGGCATCCCATGGCCTATGCTTATGAACCGATTCGGTCGAATAGAGTGGCATACGATCCGGAATAAAACATTTTAAAAAACACAATGCTAACAGTGAGCCTCTGAATTAGCCCCGAGCGAAAATGCTAACCTATTACTGCACCGAAAATCACTCCTAGCTCCCTTATTACTTATCCTAGCCGCACATCCAACACATCGTTTATGATCGCAAGGAGACACAGAATCTAACGGTGCCCACCTCAACACTGAAAGATACAAACTCGCGAGGTTATCCACAAAAACGTACATCAAAACAAGTGGCGCTAGGTACTAACATACGCCAGGCTAACGGCTTACCTTCCTCATTGTCTGGTCTAAACTGGTCTTCAATGGCATTACAACGATAAAAACGATGATGTAGTTAATCCATAGGTTAATATCCAATGGGGCTGTGTCCCCTTTGAAATGTTCTGATAATCTATAAGCAATAAAACTGCAATTCCGTTATCTGCTGTCCGCTCTGTGCTCCGTGCGCTCTGGGTCCTGCAATACCATCCATCAATAGCAATACTAGCCTTTTTAGGGCTGTTTTCGACAGATGAGCGTGTGTATGCCAGTTTAATTAGTTGAGCTATAGAACACCCCCAATTCTCTATTGTACGTCATAATAATAGCTACCATTTAGTTTGGACGCGATTGCGTTAATTAATAAGGTCACACTGTGTCAGTAAATACATGTGTGAGCTAGTAATCTGGTAGTGCTGCAATATTTACCTCTCTCTCGGCAGCTGAAGCAGCTCGTTTGGTGGCTCGAACTTCACGTTTGTTGACACTGTCATTGTCTTGCGCGGCCGACGTGCTGGGACGGTCGGTGTTCCCGACTGCATACGTTGAGAAATCGAATATTGTGGGAACAGATCCTGGCTTCAAATCCAATGTTTTGTATTGAACCAGGCATCCAGACTGGACTTTGAGCAGCTTCTCATCCTTTAGTGGCAGCCTATGGAAATGTACTTCTTCCTTCTTCGTATAAAATCCATTTGTGCAGCCTGGGGCAATACAATAAACTCCTGACGACGACCGTTTTCTTGTAATGTAAACTACTGGTGCATTGCACGCCATGTTGTTTGTTATTGAGCTTTGGCCCAGGAAGCCGTACCCACTCAGTGACGTCACTGGAAAAGTCCCGGAGCAATGGTCATTAGGCACGTATTTCAAAAAGTAAATTTGCGTATCTCGATCGTTTACATTGGAAATAGACTAGATAAATACATTTCCTAATGGGAATATTGTCGCATGGAAAGCAGTTTGAAAAGTGTTTCCATTTCCCTTTAAATGCTCATTACAAATTATGTTTATTCTCTGTGTAAATGTGCAAAAATGCCAATAAATCCCAATGTGTTTTTAACTTCTCACATATGGATATAGGTTATAGGTTAAAAATCAGACTTCCATGCAATATTCCGTATTTTCGGGACTATAAATCACGCTTTTTTTAGCTGTCTGGCTGGTCCTGCAATTTATACTCCGATGCGACTTATATATTGTAGTTTGTCTGACTGCGTTCAAACTACAGCCAATAGATGGCACTGTATACAATCATGACAACTGCAAACTGCTGTACCACCGAAGAAGAAAACAGTCACGGCGACTGGGAGGATCAGGGGAGGATGCGTCACGTAACTTTCCAGGATGTTGTGGGATGAATCGACACAGCATGGGCTTCAGTGACGACCGAGGGATTCAGAAAGGTCTAATCAAAGCTGATACTGATGGAGAGTCTGAGGACAGCCTGGAGCAGGACATGCTGCTTCATCCACACCAGAGTGGGCGGAAGTGTTTAACAGCGACACAGAGGATGAAGACTTCAGTGGATAAATGCGACTTATACACCGAAGCGACGTATATATGTTTTTTTCTCTTAACGACACATTTTTTGATAAGAGCGACTTAAACGCAGGTGCGACTTATAGTCCGGAAAATACGGTACACATTCTAGTAATAAATCACGATCTAATTCTGCACAATTCAATACAAATGTTAAACCTATTCACACAAATGTATGACCCTAAAGCCTCTTACACACCAAACTGACACCTAAGAACAACAAAGAACATCGCCTCACGTCTCCTAGCACGTACGAACTGCGCATGCGTGAGTGGCAATAACTCTCCTTACCAGCAGGCCGCGGTAGTGTGTATTCGTCATTCAAAAGAGGCAACAACCGGAAGACAGACTGCGTGATACACCGAGAAAAGAAGAACAGACTGCGTGATATAAACAAACAACAAATAGCGTGTGCGTTCCATTGTCACTCTACAGCGAGAAGCTCACGGGGCTTTCCCGAACCTGTGTCGAGAGCTGGAGTTAAATGTAATCTCAGATTTGCCTTCTTAATAGTTTGTTTGGGTCCCTCACTTCCGTTTCGCTTCTCATGCAGTGATTCGCTAAGCTGAACAGCCAATCAGAGTGATTTCTTTGGGAATGTCGAATCGGCGGCGGAAGGTGTTTGCACGGCCAAAATGACACGACGGTGCAGTACACACCAATTTGAGTAGGGCGACACGACGCTCATCGACGGCCCGACATCTATCGACATCTATCGACGCCGAAAATCGCCAGAGGTGGGAGAAGTTCAGATCTTGTACTTGAGTAAAAGTACCAGAGTGTAGGAATACTCGGTTACAATAAAAAGTCCTGCATTCAAAATGTTACTCAGGTAAAAGTCAACAAGTATTAGCATCAAAATATAGTTAAAGTACCACCTGCAGAGGGACCTAGATTCAGGTGTTCTCTTCCCCATAGAGACCGCCTCGCTGCACATTATCCCTTGCATAAAGATAGATTGTGGGTCCCTTATAACATGTTGTACACAGTGGAAATAAACATTATGGTCACTAGTGGTCGTTGGACGCGGGAGATCGCCGTCCCCCCACTTATTTGGAGCCCCTACTTTTTTGAAGCATGATTTTTTTTTTTTGGTCTAATAAATATAAAATCCTTGACAGTGTTATCAGTTGCAAGTGTGTATTTGTTGTAATAATGACTAAAACCTAGTACATTTCACAGTTTTTATAATAAAAACGTAGCTCAAGTATTTATGCAACTTGATTTGAAGCGTGTGTGTGTGTAGAGTGACCAGGTGTCCCGCTTTGTGCGGGACTGCACACAGAATTTTTATCATTTGTCCCGCGTCCCACAAATTGAGACTATGTCCCGCATTTGAGTGACAGTCGCGCAGAAAGGCCGAACCGAGCCTGTTGACAGTTCACGAGCATAGTGTCTCTCCCCCGTCCGGTCCCGTCCACCCAGTAAAAAAATCCCCACTACACCACTACTGGTCACCTTAACATCAAGGATCTTATAAATGAAACTTCTGAATCAAACCGTCCCGGTAGCCCAACCTTAAAAAAGCCGAAAAGCACATAATGACTTATTTAAAACTTGGTTTTTCAAAGTTTAGGACTTGGACTTCACTTGAACGTGCCCATCCTGACTTGAGACTTGACTTGAGTGCAAAGACTTGAGACTTACTTGTGACTTGCAAAACAATGACTTGGTCCCACCTCTGCTAATAACTCCCACGTCTCCTTCTGTCTCTCTCCTCACAGCAAAGAACTTCTTTCGGGTTTCCTACCGTGCCGGAGGTCAGCTGCAGAGCCACTGCTTCCAGGCCAGCGACACCTTCAACAAGCAGCAGTGGATCAACTGCATCAGACAAGCCAAAGAAGCTGCAGCGCTGACAGAAGACCAGCCCCCACAGACAGGACAATGTGTGGAGACAGAGCCGAGTGGACAGACAGGGCTGCTGGGTGAGACGGGGCTGCTGGGTGAGACGGGGCTGCTGGGTGAGATGGGGCTGCTGGGTGAGATGGGGCTGCTGGGTGAGATGGGGCTGCTGGGTGAGAAAGGTGAGAGAGGGCTGCTGGGTGACACCGGTCCGAGTCTGGGGCAGGAAGAAGAAAATTGTATGTGGAGGGAGGGGGAAACAGGGCGAGAGGTAGGTCTTATCGGAGAGACAGATCTGGGGAAAGAGGAAGACGTGGGTTTGAGTCACGAGACATTGATGGGCATGGGTGGGGGGATGGGGACAGGTTCGTGTTTGAATGAAGGGACTGTTTTGGAATTAGATGGAACAACAATGAAGGATGTTGAGACAAGGCTGAAAGAGACGGGCGAGATGGAGACAGGACAGGGAGTCTGTGAAGAGATGGGAACCGGAGCAGACTGGAGGATGGATGGAGGAGGAGAGGTGCTGAGCCGAGGTCCTAATAATGTCCCCACCTTCCTTCTCTCCCCTGCTTCTCCCTGTCGAGAGGAGAAGGAGCGGGAGGTGATGGAGGAGGGGGAGGAGGAGGTGGACATGGACACAGACCTGCAGGGAGAGGAGCTGGACCTCAGGTGCTGATGTTAGACTCAAACGGGAGAATGATGCACTGAGGCACTGGCAGCCAATCAAATCGATGATGATGTCACTAAAAGGCAGATAGAACATCCGACACACTAACCTGCCTAAGGGAGTTTCCTTAGTTTGTCCAACACCTTAGTATGAAACCAATAGTATGTGAAATGCATACCATTTCTGTAAAACTGTGTACACACTGGCATAAATATCCCACAATGCAATGTGGGAGTGACGCCAAAATGCATAACAATCACCAGGGTAGATCTGGAACAAGATATACAAGTTTGCTTGCATTTTCTAACAGCTGAAGGACTTCTACAGACGTGAAGGAAAAACAAAAAACTCAAGAGGTTCATTGTTCCTTGCTGTCAGGTGGAGGCTGTCTGGAAGTGAAGTGGTAGTTACAGCTCTGTGTCTGAAAGATACATAATGCTGTTTATTCACACTAAAATATGTGAAATAATGGTACACATATTGTGTGAAACATAGTATGCGATTTCAGACGCAGCCCCATTTAACTGTACTTAATGCAAGGATGTATTAAGAGAATTGCCTACCATGTTACAGGATGCCAAAAAGGATTTCCTCATGCTTTTCTATTTTTGGCTCACAGACCAACTTACCGCAGACTAACCCTGATGTACTGATACGGCTCTACAAGACTTTATTTTTTATCTGTGATAAACGCTCAAATGCTGATAATGCAAACACTTGTTTGGAGAGTTTGTAATACCCAGAAATTGTATTTATGTTAATACTGTCTGTTGTTGTTTTATTTCACAGACAGTCTTTTCTAGCTTCCCGGTTTCTTTGTTCTTAATACGTTTCTTCATTATACTGGCTCAATGTTATTCTTTCCTTTTGATCCGCCTTTGGAAAAACGGTTTTGCTGCAAATAGTCTAGGCCTTTACATAAGACAGTCCACTCATTCATTGTCAAATTTGAAGTCTTACTTTATGAACTTCTGCTATTTGCTGGTTCAGGACGGTAAGAATTTCAGCAGCATTCTCAGGTATTACAAGCAAAATGTTCATGCGGAGAGACCAAAGGAGTCCATCTCATAAAAGTCAATGGAAGACAATGACATGTTTTTAATGACAAAGATTTGTAATCAATGAATCATGCTTGCAGCTGTGACTACCACTCAACAATAACACATTCATTATATTTAAAAAAAGAAAACACTCTACCGGAATTTCCCTACCGGATTGAATGCCTTAGGGAAATTCCAGTATTGTGTCTCTTACTGTCTGGATTGGATAAATGAGGCAGGAACTAGTCAGCCAGAGCTCAGCACCTGCTAAAGCTTTACAAATCAAATTAACCAGTAATTATCTGAAACTTATACCTTTCATTTTGTAGATGTTCTGTTCTTCCAGCTCACTCCAAGCATTCCTTGCTCCTTAGCATTTCTCCTAGCTTGTTTTAACTCTTTAAATAATGTCTTAAAATCTGTTGTAATGTCTGAAAACATCTGTTGCATTTTCAACGTTTCAAATGACTTTTACAACACTTTAATAATGAATGAATGTAATCATTTGCAAAGATTACAGTATCTAGTTGTATGGCAATGCTCAATGCAGACAGTGATGTTAATACGTTTTTTTTACGTCAAGTGAAAGGTTGTAACATTTCAACATTTGAAACCAATTAGCTCTTTAGACTCCTTTAATGAAGGTTTTAAGTCACATATACTGTATGATTCAAAACCACTGCTGTTATCGTTCAGTACTGTAGGCACAGATAAACCTTCTGTACAACACCTTTCCAAAATCAAACAGCAGACAGACTTATGAAGTGAAGAAAGTGAAGAAAGTGGAAAATCATGCAGCTGAAAAGCCAGATATTTCTCTCACTGGCCTTCCTATCTTCAGATGGAAAGAAAGAAGACAACTCTAATGAGACATTCTTTCACTTGACACGGAGGTTGCTGTTGCCAAGAAATGATAAATGCAGTGTTTGCAATATTTTCACAAGAGTATTGCTGAAACAGAAAATGTGGTGTGACGTTTCACTTAACTGTATTTGATCATCTCAAATAGTTGTGTATAAATGAATTAGTTGGAGGTATATACAATCCCCGAGTGGACAGTGTGGAAAAAAGGTTCTGATGATTTCTGAGGTAAATGGGTTTGTCTCGTGTTACTCACCCGAAAGCAAACATGAAAGATTATGATATAGTGAGCATTACACACACAAAGGTTTTTTTCTTTCCTTGTCATAGATTTAAAAAAAGATCCTGGCAAATAATCCTTGCATAAGCTTTTCTTCCTGTTTCACAAATCATATTTTTATGGAATTTGGAAAGATTGTCTTATCAAAACCTTTTTTCAACTGTTTTTATTTCATAAACTCAGGAGAGAAACAATTATGATGTTGCAAGTGGATAACCATATTTCTTTTTTTATTACCTCCCTCTTTCATTAATACACATTTACCTATTCAGTATTAATATCATTGTAAGGTCATTTTAGCATGGAGTCTGCCTAAAGCATTCCTAATTCATTAAACTGTCAGTAATTACTGATCTATTTTTTGAAGTCGGTTTGAAAGATGTCCTTGCAGCTGCTGAAGGAGTTTCTAGGAAAGTAAATGCTGTTTTGTTGTGCCAACCAGAGAAGTCCTAAAGCAGGAATATGTTGTGTATGTATGTAAAGAGTGTATATTAAGTCTATCTGTATTTGAATGTAGGAACGAAGCCAGGCATGTCTGTTTGTTATATTTTTGATTACACATAACCTGTGAAATATAACTTTTCAATGTCAAGACAATCACTTTTAAATTACCACTGTCAGGATAGTTGGGATACTGAGAGAAAGGCCCAATTCCAAACCGCCCCTTACACCCTACCCCTCCGTTCGCGCGGAGGGTGCGCCACATTAAGGGCTGTTCCAAACCAACGAGTGTGGAGGGGGAGTGGGTTACCAGTCCTCCAACAGCGAGTCTGCATCGGTCCTGACTTCACCTGCTGCTCTACCTGACAGGACTCAATGCTGTGTGTGTCCGTCATGAAACACGCTGTTTACTAACAGTTCACTGTTCATTGCATAAACTGCACAAGAGCTATTTAATATCTTCATACAGATGTTAACAACTTCATGGTTACCTCGTATTTGTTTAAACTTAGGATCATTTACTCATGTTTAGTCTAGAAAACGGTAAAAGTTGTGTATATTTACACAGACTTTTACTAAAATTAAGCAGCTTATAAACATCAGGTTTTAAAACAGAAATATGTTAACAAAAAAAGTATGCCATAAAAGATCTTTAGAGTTTATTTTTAGAATCCAAGAGATGCTGATTCCTGTTTCTGCCGGAGAGGGGGGAGTTCGTCCCAAAGCTTGCTGCTGTATTTACTCTCTCCACCTGAAAGAAGGAGGAGCCTCTTTCAGCTGAGAGTGTGACTCCAGACAGAGTTCACTCCATCACAGAGGGGGAGTGGTTAGGGTCTGGTTTGGAATTGGGCCAAAATGTTTCTGACCAAACTTGTCTACACTCTCAGTTGCTGACAGTAAGTTGCTCCTTATGCTGTTCAAATGTATGGATTTTCACAAGACCAAAGCGTCAATAAATTGTTATAAAAGAAGCCAGTCAGTGAATGGGTGATTACTGCAGGTTCCGAATGTGGCGGTGTGGTGAGGGTAGGTGTTAGACGCGTTTCCACTGCAGGCGTCGCTCGGTTTGGTTAGGCCTTATTAGGCCCGGCTCACTTTAATGCTGCGCTTCCACAGTTTAGGAACTGGGGTAGTTACTATAGTAACGCAGTGTAGGCGGAGCCGTGACGTCATCTTCAATGAGCGCCCCAGAAAAACAACACAGCCGTTAGCTCTTAGCACTCAGAGCTCACAGCTCTTCATATCTGTTCAGAAACTAGACAAAAGTTAAGTACAAACCACAGACTGCCTGTGTCATGGCGAATACAGTCGCTGGTTTATTTATGTCTGTATAGGCCGTTGTTGTGAGTGTGGACGGTCGGAGCATAACGTTAGCTTAGCCAAGCTCCATTTAGAAGGGTTTTCCGCCTGCCGTCTGTCTGCAGACTTGTCAAAGCATTAATTCATGGTTTTTACTAACCAGTATCAGTATGTTGTTACTTCGGCATCATTTTGAAACGTGTATTACAATTAAAACATGGTCAAATATGTTCATCTTGTTGTAGTTGTAGCCCCCTTGCCAGCGATTCTCTCTCTAGTTTAGCATACTCAGCCCGACTCAGCCTGGTTGTTCCTGGCCCTAGAACCACGATTTTATGGGGCCAGAAAAACTGAATTAGGAGCCGGTACTAGGCCAAGTGGAAACGCAACCAAAAACGGGCACGACACGCTTAAAGCGAGCTACCCGCTGCAGTGGAAACGCGCCATTAGAGGCTTAAATACTGGCTTGATTGCAAATGAGTTGCAGCTGGGTGACAGGTGAGCTGATGAGGTGGGAGAGGCTGACCAGTGGGGGGAGGCGGAGGCGGGGGTTGTGGAAAAGTATTGAGGGCAGCAGGTAAGTATAGAGGAAGCAGAAACTCAAAAACTAACCAAAAAAAAGGCAGTGGAAAGGTAGCAGCTGAAGAAAAACTGATGCCCTCTGGATTAATATCAGAAGATAAAACATAATTTTCACATTGTAACAGGAGAAGCATAAAACCATGGATAAATTGTGAACTATTTCTCAAAAATAAAAACATCCCACCCATTTAGACTAGGAGGACCTAAGAAAAAGACTGCCGCCCAAAGTCCCCGGCCGGAAGTCCCCGGAGTTGGGGACTGGCTTCAGTAGAAGCTGCTGGGAGTCCCAGCAGCTTCTACTGAAGCCTTCCGAGTAAATCGCCAGAACGCCGACACCTCCTCATCTCCACCGCTCCCATGTTTTATTTTGGGTTGCCATAAGTTAGTCTCTCTGCGTTTCTGCGCTGGGCTAATGCTAATGCTAATAATGCTAATGCGAGGATAATAAAATGGCAGCTTCACAAAACTTTTTGGGAGTTTTACGGGGCGTGGTTTGCAATCCGCCCAGCCAATCAGAAATATAGCTCTTTTCTCACAAAATAGCCGCTCGAAAGTCCCCAATAGAGTCTGGCTGCAGACCGCAGCAAGGAGGCGGATCGTATAGGGGCGGATCGTATAGGGGCGGATCCTATGAGATGGGTCTGGCTGCAGACCGCAGCAAGGAGGCGGATCGTATAGGGGCGGATCGTATAGGGGCGTTTCCTAACTTTTTTTATCCAATAGAATAATGACACTCAGCAGAAATACATACTGTAGATGGCAGTAATGCAACTTAAGGGATTCCAGCTGCTTTTATAAATCCTCGCAGAAGAATTAATTCGTTCTGGTGATGGGAATTCCGGCTTTTCTTGGTGAGCCGGATCATTTGGCTCGACTCACCAAGAAGAGCCGGCTCTTTCGGCTCCCAAAGTGCTCTTCAGTTTACCACATATTATACCTTTTAATTAAATCAAATGTAGCCCTGTTTTGACTAATGATTTATATGTGTACACATATATCACTTAAATTATTCAATACATCCTTTGTACTGAAGTATTCAAAAGTAAAAATTACATGTTTAATATAAATTATTTGCTGTGGCCAATTGTTTTCATTGCATTTACAGACCCGTGTAACTCTCTGATACCACCCAATGAATGCATTGACTTGCTTGTAGAACCACGCTACACAAAACAGATAGCAACACTTAAAAACTATTTTAAAAAAGGGGCTACTGTATCAACCTATATAAAGTATATAAATATAGTTTTTCTCCCTGCAGGAGAGGGGAGCGTGCTTTGAGATCAGCTGCTAGGCTGCAGCGGGGAGAAGAGGGGGACAAAAAGAGATCTCCGTCCTCCGTGTTTTATTCTTATAGAAGTAAGAAGAGAAGTAATGGGTCAGAAAGCCTCCTTTTTACGCAGCGGTCCAGACATAGACATCATAGCTACGGCGACATATATTCAGTTGCCAGTTACTTTTGGCATTAGGGCAGGGATATCTTTCAAGGTTTGACATAATGAATTGTGCTACTTTTAAAGCAAGCAACGATGTTTTCAAATCTGTAATCAAAAAGCTCCTCAAAAACACTATAGAAGCAGTTCCTGCCGTTGTTACGTTAGTTCAAACAGTAACAACGGACTACTTTTCTTAGCGGATGCATGTCAATTTAAATCAATACAAAAAACTATTTTTTAAATCAATAAAATCTTTTTCTAAATCCATAAAAGCATTTAAATTATTATTGGGAGTCATGTCGTTACTTTGTTGAGAATGTGGCCATGTGTAATAAGCGGGATAATGTCCACATTGCACATTGCATAATGTGCCTTCATGCCGATCTAGATCCCTCCGCAAAAACAAAACAAAAAACGTCTCGTTCGCGGGCGAGAGCCGGCTCCCGTCGTTCACTATAGGAAACGCCCCTATAGGAAACGCCTCCTTGCTGCGGTCTGCAGACAGACTCTATTGAAATGATCCGGCTCACCAAGAAGAGCCGGAATTCCCATCACTAGAACAATTGCCGCGTTCACACTGCGGTACTTTTCCCACAAAGGTTCATGCGAACTTAGTTCATGATCGCGTTCACACCAAAAAGAGCCGGTACTAAAAGTAGTTCATGCGAACCTTTTTACCCCCTCGAAAGTCCCTGCTATGCGGCTTTCACACCAGCGCTTTTCAGTTTCTAGCTCCGAGCGGGAGCTTTTCTGGTTCAGCTCCAGTTTCCCTTTTCAGCTCCCGCTCTGTGCACACCGCCCACTGGCGCCCCAGAGCTGCCCTTGCTGCGTCATGACGTCACCGTTTACATCGCTGATTTGCCCCCCAACGGCAGCTCACAACAACAACTGCGTCGGGTCGATGATCGTGTTGCTTTTAATCACACGAAGCCAGAATAAATTGAATAACGACTTCTCCAACCTTATACTTTTCTCCAGAGTGCCGTGGTTCATTGTTTATTAATGTGTTTCTGCAGCATTTACCGACCGCTGCAGTGCGGCTCTTCCACAGGAGTTTATTCTCCCGTTAGCTCACACTGCAGCGGCCGCTCTAAAGTATTCACTGTCCGACTCACACAAGCAGCTGATGCATATCCCCAGTTCCCCTTAGCCTAAGTGAATGTGTGTCAGTCTGAATTGACACTGTTTGGTATCACAACGCTGTTATGAAAGTTTCTCTGGTATAAAACGGGTGATGTTAGCATAGCAACCGAAGCTAAACTGACTACTTGCATCCGATAGCTGCAATAATACAAAACAACACGTCTGCCTCTCTCCACAATGATCGATAACAGCGAACGGATGGTCAAAGTAAGGCACAAATAAACAGAATCACACGAAGCCTGGTTAGTGTTGCCTGACTTTATAAAGTGTGTTTATAGGCACTACTGCTTGTAGGCAGGCATAACAGTCGACCCATGGGAGGTGGGTTTAGTTTCCTGCACGCCTCGACGTAAGAGAGACGTAAGCGACGTCACCTCTTAGCTCCAAAGCTCTTGCCTCTGGACCGACAATTTTTTGGAGCTGGAAATGAAGCGGATTCCGGAGCTAAGAGCCGGCGCAGCTCCGGTGTGAACTGGAAAACCCAGCGCTTTTCAGGCTCTAGCTCCGAGCCGGAGCTGAAAAGGCGCTGGTGTGAAAGGGGCACTAGAGAGCAGGGACTTTCGAGCGGCTCTTTTTTGAGAAAAGAGCTATATTTCTGATTGGCTGGGCGGATTGCAAACCACGCCCCGTAAAACTCCCAAAAAGTGTTGTGAAGCCGCCATTTTATTATCCTCGCATTAGCATTATTAGCATTAGCCCAGCGCAGAAACGCAGACAGACTAACTTATGGCAACACAAAATAAAACATGGGAGCGGTGGAGATGAGGAGGTGTCGGCGTTCTGGCGATTTACTCGGAAGGCTTCAGTAGAAGCTGCTGGGAGTCCCAGCAGCTTCTACTGAAGCCTTCCCCAACTCCGGGGACTTCCGGCCGGGGACTCCGGGTGGCAGTATACGCCGTGAAGTGGTTTGCGGCCTGCCAGTAAACCCAAAGCAGAAGAAGAAGAAGTGACGTCAGCGGCTTCATTTGCCTAATCCACCCTCAGGGACTTTTTCCGGTGTGAACGCGATCTGTACTTAGTTCATGCGAACTAAAGAGTTCGCATGAACTAAGTTCACATGAACCTTTGTGGGAAAAGTACCGCAGTGTGAACGTGGCAAATGACTTCTTCTGCGAGGATTTATAAAAGCAGCTGGAATCCCTTAAGTTGCTATTGGATAAAAAAAGTTAGGAAACGCCCCTATAGGATCCGCCTCCTTGCTGCGGTCTGCAGCCAGACCCATCTAATACGATCCGCCTCCTTGCTGCGGTCTGCAGCCAGACTCTATTGGATCCTATAGTGAACGACGGGAGCCGGCTCTCGCCCGCGAACGAGCCGTTTTTTGTTTTGTTTCCATGATTTCATGATTCCATGAGGATCGAACTACGATGAAGGTGGTATTTCCGGTCATGTCCAGAAGATGGCAGTAGAGTGACATGTAGTAAAACTACTAGCTGAAGTTTAGCCTCAGTGAAGAAGACCTCTGCTACAGGAAAAGCATGATGGCGCGGGATGTGTGTTGTTTCTTCGCCTCTCTGCACTGCGAGACCCGGAGGTAACAGCGGTGTCACCGCGAGGCTCAAGCCAAGAAACAGTGACACACTGACGGTTGATAAGAGACGCGTCGTTGTGGTTAAGAAACCAACAATGGAAGAGAACCTGACTCGGAGGGAGGCAGCTCGCCCGCCGAGGAGGGCGTCTGCCGCTGCGGCGGAGGTTGTAGCTAACGATAGCCTGCAAGATGGCGAGGTTTACCCGGCCTGGGAAAGTCAAGCCGGTCCGGAGAGACTCGGTGCTGCAGCCGGGAGGTCGGAGCGGAGGAGCTGTGCACCGCTGGCGGTCCACCACCGGCACATGCCGATGGGGCTCCTCAATATACCCATACCGAGGAAAAAGGAAAACAGAGGTCGGTTTCTGCTTCGTAAAGTCACAATATATTAACCAGAAGCTTTATATTTTCACGTAACATTACACTCAAACTAAAGATATTAGTTATTAACCCTAGTTACCAGTTTATTTAAAGTTGGTATTTTCGAAAATATGCATTCTCAGGCAACATCCAAAGTCCATTTCGATGCCCGTTTGTTTTTAGTTACATCACTACACATGACTTATAAAGCAATGTTAATGCCATATATTCAAAAGTGCTGTCAGATATATTAATTATAAATAAACTATTAAAGCTTTGTTTGAAGCTGTTATGTGTTAAACGCTTTATATATACAGTCTATGGTTAAAAGGTAGAGGCTAACTGTAAAATCAAAGATGCTAGTTAGCAGTTAGCCATCTAACTTCGGTGCTTGATGTTGACGACTTATTTTAGTGACCAGCTAACTGTAGTTTTGTTTAATTGATCTAAATGTACATATTCATGTACTTCTGCGTCTTAAAGCCTTACCTTAGATTTATGTTGATCGTATCTAAATGAGTATTAGCTATTTTAAGGTAAGTCTTCTCGATTTGTTTACATTTTTAGAAAGTTGGGATTGTGTGTGTGCGCACATGTTGAGTACTCTCTCTGCTTGTTGTGTTAATGGAAACTATATATAATCAGTAAGACACAAATTGAAAACATAGCAAGGACATGTTTGATAGTTATCCTTTTTATAGATGGCACTTGATGTTTTATAAGATACAACTATATTGGTTCTGGAGGAAACTATAGTGCACGAGATTTCTCAAAAACAAACGGTATGAATAAATATAAAGTGTATAAGAACACTAACACCAGTGAATTTAAGAATAACAATTAAAGGAAGATAAAGTATAAGAAATGAAAATATTGCTATGATATTGAAAGTAATGTTAAAAAACATCACCAACACATAACAATACAAAAGAGAAATAAAGAAGTAATACTGAAAGATAAAAAGGTAACTTAATTGGAATTATACATTAAAATGTATATTTAGAAAGTGTCTATGAACTAACAACACCTATGCCTAATATTAGTGATGCGCCGATCGGTATCGGCCGATACTCACTCTCTACGGATCATCGGTGCTTTCTAAAAATGCCGATCGCATGACGTAAAATTATGACGTAAAATACATGACACTTTTCTCTGTGCGCGGCAAAACAGGGAACTAACGGGAACTCTGGTCCCAGCACCTGCATGTGGATCAGCTTCCCTTGGAGCATTTCCCCTTCCACTAGTTTTGTTTTTAATAAGGACAAGAGCTTGAAACAAAATATTAATAAAGCGCTGCCGTTTGAATCGGTCGCTGTTTGGGACGTGGCATTGGGATACATTTTTTTGAAATCCTCTGGAGCAGAGAGAGGAGCTGTGGATTATTGTTATTGATTAATGCATCAGTGTTTCTTAGTGTCAAAAACAACTTAAAATGAAAGTGTTTAGTTCATTTAATAAAAGAGCACATGTTCAATGTGAAAAGTGACAGTAGATATAGATTAGTTGCAATTTGGTGCTATATATATATATATATATATATATATATATATATATATATATATATATTAAATACAAATAAAAATAATGCACGGGGCGCAGCGCCCCTCCAAGACAATGGTAGGGGAAACACTGCTACTTATTAGCTACATGGCCCTAACGTGTAAAGCTATACAAGCATTTGTACCAGTACTTTTCACAAGTAGACTCTTGCAGGCCAGAGTAGCTGGAACGATTCAACCACAATAAAAAGACATATCTGATAAGTGATCAGGACAAACAGAAAGAGGAAAAGGAAAAGAGAGTACACTGAAGACACCAGGAGGGTCAGAGCAGGAGAAAGCCAGGAAGAGATGAAGACAATAGTGAAGAAGAAGAAGAAATGTATGCAAGGAATAAAGATGACATGTCAGAAAGAGGGACAGAGGCAGGGATCAGGAGGCAGATAAAACTCCAGCTGGACCACATGGTATATTTTTATTCTTCTTGCATATATATTCCAATACTGCAGCACAATCTAGCGGCTCTTAGTATTGACAAATAGTTATTGAACAGGCTTAACAGGCTTTTTTTCTTCACGAAACTGTGTCTCAGGGCTTCTTAGAATTTAATAAACTATGAATGTGTCATACTCACTTAACGGGAAGAAACTAAGCTGACGATATTAATTTTCTTTACCGAAACAAAACACAAGTCTCACAAGAAGCGTCTAAATGAGCCCTGAGTGAAAAAATGCTAACACACTTAGCACAGAACTCTAGGTATAAATCGATCAATATACTTATCAGATCAGCACAAACAAGCTTAGCTAACAAACTAAGATTCCACAGATTCTATAAATATAAGTATCATCACTGAGCGATAAGAACTTGCAATAGGGGAAGCAAAACCAGACAACACACGACGTAGCTTTAGGTAGCAAAAAATGGAGATATGCTCACCTTTTGCTGTTATTCTGATCAAAAGTTGTGTTCAATGGCATTAAACGTGAAACGCGGCTGAAGGTTAATCCAATGTGTCTGTCACTTTGGAAAAATGATTGATAATCCATAATTCAATTTTTATGTCTTAGCTGCTAATGATAGCTTCCAGAGTGTATGACAGCTTCCTGTTTCGGGTATTCTGGCTACTTGTCACTCTCACTCCTTATTTGGTAACGTGTGTATGTGGAACTTCCCCTCGATTCCATTGGCTCGAACGGTTAAAAAGAGATGTCAAACATAAAAATCGACCAACGGGGGCTAGAGATAGGTCAAATCCACCCAAATGACCACAGAAGTGGGTTTATTTAGCTAAATCTCTCTAAAAAGGTCACATTTCACTTGTTTTGCATCAATCTTGATACAGGGTACTTATTATATATTATAGTTTGGATTCCTAAAACTTTTAGTCTACTTTCCCATCATTCAAGCGTGTTTTTCACTACAAGTAATGTTTTTTTTGGACGGACACAATCATTTACATATTTTTTTAACTATGTTCAATCTGAATTTACTTTAAAATAAAAATAAATCTATATTGATTCTGACTTTTCTACATCCAACTCACAGGTATATCATTGCTTTGAGAAAAAAGATAATTAATTTTCCCTTTTTAGAAGTGTAGTTATGGTAATTTGTTCTGGGAATGTCATTTTCGAGCCTGAGACCTGGAAAACAGGCTCGGGGCTTAACAGGTTAAATTATTTAAAATTCACAGTCCTGAATGTGGGTTTGTGGTGAATGTGGGGATCTCCAGGACACACATTTTCAGAGTAAAGGCTTTCACATTATTATAATTGTATTGAAATGTATATTTTATACCACAACTAACGTGTCTCTCGCTCGCATCTTACGGAGGGAGGGAAAGGAGGAGGTGAAATATTAAATTGAGACGAGCCTCCAAAAGACTGTCGGCCTTTTACGAACCCGGTTTGGTCTGGGTGGATGATTCTATGCAGAACAGTCTCAAGGCGCAGAGCTAAAGCTTTGGAGAGAATGTTGTTATCACAACAGACTAGACTTACTGGTCTATAAAGGCCCTGACACACCGAACTGACACCAAAGAACACGTCCCGACGGACCCGACTATTGTGTCGCCTCACGTCTCCTGTGTCTTGGCCAAAAATTCGCACTGGAACACACCGCAAAGACTTCACCGACGGCCAATTAGCACGTACGCACTGCGCATGCGTGAGTCGCAATAACTCTCCTTACCAGCAGGCGGCGGTAGTGTGTATTCGTCATTCAAAAGAGGCAACCGGAAGACAGACTGCGTGATATACAAACTTCAGCTCTCTGAAGCAGAAATAAACTATTTAAGCATTGTGGCTGGCAACCTTAAAGTACTGCTGCTGCCACATTCCATGCATCAGTAATTATAATCCACAATTATATTAATATACAACATCATAACACTGACAGGCAAATGATGTATCATCATGTACATCTGTATCTTATGACTTTTATTGTAGTATAGCACATTTTATCCTCATTCTAATGTTGTGTTATCTAATGGCTGTAGAATGAAGGTACGAAATACAATTTTATATTTTGCAGTAGCGGTAAAAAGTGGTTTATCAAATGTAGAACTGTACAATGTAAACAATCGACAAATACAATAAGATGAAAATAGCCGCATCGTCCAGGGTCCTGTCTGTTAAATACTTGAAGAAGCTATTGTCCACCTCATGCAGGAAGTGTGGCAGCAAATTACGTGGCTGAGTTGGTCTTCGTTTTTTTCATTCCAGATCGCCATGATGTAAAATAAATTATTGCGTCCAGGTGAGATAAAAATAATAGCCTTCTGTGTGTGCCTAATCGTTTGTGTGCGTACCTCACTTCCGTTTCGGTTCTCATGCACTGATTCGCTAAGCTGAACAGCCAATCGGGAGTGATTTATTTTGCCGACAGCCTCCGCTGCCCTATTCAACTTGGTCAATCGGCAGCGGAAGGTGTCGGCACGGACGAAAAGACACGACGGTGCGGGACACACCAATCTGAGTAGGACGACAGGACGCTCATCGACGGCCAGACATCTATCGACGGCCTTTTTAAGGATGACTGTTATCACCGCCTGAGCTAAGGTGAAATGAACCCTGCTGGAGTGCCTCTGCATATACTTCCCACAGCACAGACAGCACAGTTTGCCTGCACAGTTTGCCTGCACAGTTTGCCTGCACATTTTGTCCGGTCCCGGGGCTTTACCACTTTTCATACTTTTAATAGCGAGATTTATCTTGTCATTAGAAATGTCCCCCTCTAAAGCCGAGACACCGTCAGGATCAGGAAGCTTAAGGTCCTTTTAGAAAGTTAGTTGCCAGAGAGTCCTCAGACTTCTGATGAATAAAGATCTTCATAGAAACTCTTAAATTCATCATTAATGCCCCTCTGATCTGAAATGATGTCCCCATTTACCGTTCTAATTTCCGCAATTAAACTGTCTGCAGCCGGCTGCCTTAGTTGATGGGAGAGTCATTTACTGGCCCTCTCCCCATGTTCATAGTGGGTCTGCCTAGATCTCAGATGAAGTTCCTCTATGTAGGTGGATGCCAGAGAATCATAGACCGTAGCAGGATATGGCGCATATTTTAGTTGACCTAATTAAAACCGTTAAAAAAAAGAAAGAAATTGTGTCACAATATCACCTCAAAATACAAGATACGAAACATTTTCAACCATGCAACAAAATATAAATAGGAAATAGTATTTCCTTCTTATTTTTGTCTAAGCTCAAGGGAGCCAGAGTAGAGGGCTTAAAGAGCCGCATGCGGCTCGAGAGCCACGGATTGCCGACCCCTGGTTGAGTGTATTCTATCAATGTCCCTGATCCGATTAGCAAGTTCTGTCATTTGCTTTGTCTTTTTTCTGCTAATACTGATTGAATATGATATTATTTGCCCACGAAGATAAGCCTTCATGGCCTCCCATACAATGCCTATACTCGTCTCTGGTTGACGGTTTATGTCAAGAAAGGTATCGATGTGCGTGGAATTATAATTAATAAAATCTTCATCTAACAATAAACATGGGTTTAGACGGCAGATCCTTTGTGGTGGTACATTATTACATGTAATTTGTTAGACGCTTTTATCCAAAGCGACTTGCATACATTCAGTACTGTGGACAATCCCCACAGGAGCAATTTGGGGTGAAGTGTCTTGCCCAGGGACACAACGACATGCTGACTGCAGTGGGACTCGAACTTGCTACCCCCTGATTCCAAGTACATGGTTTGGAAAACAAAGTTTCATGGTCTCTGGGCTGTGGTCAGAAATAGCAATGCTCTCATATGGCGCATTTCCACTACACGGCCTCGCTTGGCCTCGCTCGGTATGGCTAGGCCTCGTTAGGACTGGCTCACTTTATGGCGCATTTCCATTACAGTTTAGGAAATGGGGTAGTATCTATAGCAGGGGTATTCAACTAAAATTCAATGAGGTCCAGTTAGAGAAAATGTCCCCATGCAAAGGTCCGGAACATCAAAATGTCTAAGTTGCTTCATGAATTAGTGTGATATATATTGAAGTAGCCTGTAGCTTTATCAACGTCTGCATGTAATCAACAACTGACTGCCAATCAAATAAAGAAAGTACAATTCAAAAACAACTATTAACATTGAACTATACAGATATACAGTAAATACTGTGGATATGTGTAATGTTCCTCTCGGGCTGCATTTAAAATAAATAAAATGGCTTTTGAAAATATGTGCATCTTGAAAGTGCTTAATTTTAGATAAATAAAATAAAGTGTAGCAGCAGCTTGAGTTTCCCTTTTTCTTTGTTAACTGTTTCACATCATGACTTAACAGTTTCAGCCGATTATAGAACAATATCAGTCTTTACACATCATAACAATTGAACAGTTTTAAAGTTTCTCTTTCTTTCCCTCTTATATTGCAGTCCCTCACTCACTTTGTTTAAATTCAGTGTGAGAATTGAGCTTGAGCTTGTCCTGCCAGGAGTTTGTAAATCTGGGCTGAAATGGAGTCAGGGCCATTCTCATACACATGCAGGTGCTCATTGGTTACAGTGATGCAAACACAGGTATGGTGAAAAAAGAGAGAACTATTCGAAGCAGAAAAAAACAGCGTAATATACCATCTGACAAAGGCCTGTGCTATAATGCTTCAATTAACTGGCTATTCTTTATAATATACTCAGATCAATAGGAGACAGAGATGTTAAAGGTCACATGTCATGGCAATTTCCACTGATCATAATTCCATTGTTGTGGTCTACTAGAATAGATTTATACTGTGCAATTTTCCAAACTCACATTGGTTTCGCATACAGCATCTCTGTAAAGTATGTGTATTCACTCTCTGTCCTTAACGGCTCGTTGCAGCTCTTGCCCCCCCCTCCCTGTGAGCCCAGTGTGCTCCGATAAGTCGGGACCAGTCGAGACGTTGTGAATCGCGCTAAGCTCCGTGGAGGTGTGATTTCATTGTTTAGCGATACACAGCCAAACTCACCCTGAGCACACACAAAGTCACAGCCGAAGTAAAAACAATAAGTGTGGCTTGATATTGAGTAAGCAAAAGGTTGATAAACGCTGTGAGAATGGGTCTGCAGAGAGAATTTCGCCGCGATCCCAACTGTCTGTTATCAGCCTGCAGCCAGGGAGTGTTTGAGGAAGTCCGTGGATTGGTCAATTTGGACCAATCAGCGGGGGCTTAACGTAACGGCTCCATGGATTGGTCCATTTCGTTCCGGGGACGACATGACATCATGATGTACCCGGAAGAATCAAATGGACAGTGACGTATCTCCAACGAGGCGTTTTGGGGAGGTATTTTCTGTGTTAGAGTTTTACTCCCTACATGGTGTACTTTGAGGGTTTTGACTCTGCAGACCGTTTACATGCATAAAAACCTTCATAACACACAAGGGGACGGGCAATAACCGGAAAAGCATGACATGTCACCTTTAAGTTATAAATCAAGGGTTTTTATTATTATTTACAGCAGGGGTGGGGAACCTTTTTCCTTTACATTTTTACAACATCCTCCGAGGGTCGTACAAATTATTGAACTCAACCTCTGCTTAAAAAAACTAAAATCACAGCCGATTCATTTGGCCTTTCTTTCGTGCTGTGCAAAGAAAAGGCAACCAATCCAGATATCTCACCATGACTCACGTATGCATGCATGTGCACGGTGTGGCATGACCACCACAACAGAAAGATATGGACACAAGATGTGTGCAAATGTATTTAGTATCCTATCCATGTGAACATGATTTAAGTGGGGGGGAGGGGGGACCTAACCTCCTCTAGGGGGGTCTGGGGGCATGCTCCCCCGGGAAGATTTTTTTTTTTAAATATTGAAGTTAGAGAGCAAAATGAAGAGATCTATGGATACATATGTCAACACCCATATGAAACAGAACTGTAATCAGATTTTTATTTTTGGATATTTTACAAATCACTCCCTTTCAAACTCTATTCTTGTTATTTTTAACAACTTTTTTGTTACTGTCATATAGTATTTTATACCCGTTTTTCATTTAGTCTCTAATGTCTCATTAATAACTATAATGATCATATCAAGGTGTGCCTTAACCTCACTGAGCTGAGGTTATTTGAGCCTCTCAGGAGAGAGCTCTCTTCCACCTGGTTGTAGAAAAGCTCTTTAAATTCATTAGCATAGCTAGCTAACCAGATGCTAATAACAACAGATCGCCACGTTTCTCATGCTGTTCTGGGCTGGAGTATGAACGGGTGGCCAGGATACCCAAAAGCAGAACACGTAGCTGTGGCTTGAGTGCGTCTGGGAAATATCGGTCTTTGTACCTTTTTAACTAAAAAACGAAACAGAAAATAACATTATTATTTATTTTATGTATTTCTGCAGGTTAGGTTATTTGCAGGTTTATAGCCATATATAGCCTACATTGCACAACTCTTAAAGGAATGGTATGCTCATGACACTCATATTTTAAAAATTATCATCCGATAAAACAGACCAGTCTCTGCCAGTCTCTCTCTCTCTCTTTTTTTTTTTTTAATCCGATGACATTATCAGTGATTTTAAACTGATTATATACCGAAATAACATCAACACTGTGGGCGCCGCCATTTCCCGGACGTGACGTAATCCATGCGTTTGGTTTTCGAAGACACGTTGATCTCCATGTTATTTACTGTAGTTTCTCTATTCAAATATGCCTCACTGTATCGCGAAATATTGCCATAATTCGGATAGGAACAATCCACGGAATGCTCGGTTCCATCTGTTGCCAAAAGGTAGAGAAATCGCCCTCTGCAAGTGTGAAGCGACGGAGGAGCAGAAGTAGTGCTCGGAGTAAGAATAAGGTATGTTATAGCGCATTAACATTGCAGCGGCTAGCCCCGTTTTAACGTCCAGGCCAGGACAGTTTTTGGTGGCCTTTCCATATAGCGTAGTACCGGCTAGTGTGTATTTCCCCCCAGTTTTTCCGGCCCCATAAAATCGTGATTCTATGGCCAGGGACAACGAAGCTGAGTATGCTAAACTAGAGAGGGAATCGCTAGCAAGGGTGGTACTACATGCATACATATAGTATCTTATATCATCTTCCTGTTATACACACATGCATTTCCAAACATCTGGACTACCTATGTTGCAAATGTATTATCTCTTCAATTTATACACGGCATCTATTGCACGTCTGTCCGTCCTGGGAGAGGGATCCCTCCTCTGTTGCTCTCCCTGAGGTTTCTCCCATGTTCCCTTTAAACTGTGGGTTTTCTTCGGAAGTTTTTCCTTGTACGATGTGAGGGTCTTAGGACAGAGGGTGTCGTATTGTCATACTGATATGTATGGCTGAATTCCCCCATCCAATCTCTTCACATTGGTCAAAACTTGTTCCTCTGCTGACGAGTCCGAACTGAAATACTCCACCATGTTTCCGTGTGTTGACAAAGTGAACGCATGGATGACGTCACGACCATCACGTGACTACTGAAAATGGCAAACATGGCGGCGGCCAGACGGAATATACAGGTCTTGATAAAAAAGAGCTATAAAATCATTATTTACCGGGGAATATCGCTGATTTCTTCAGGGTATGGTTTAAACATAACGTTTCACTAAATACTGAAGTTTTGATTAATTATCTAATGAGTGGACCATTCCTTTAAGTGTTTTTGTTTTAAATTAATTAAAACATTTTTTTTTAATTAGTAATTACAATTTTTTTTAATTACTCTGTCAGACATTCCTTTTACCAATAGCATACTTATTTTTTATGTAATTTGGCCTGCATAACATACATATTTACGAAGTAGGCCTAGGTCTATTTGTTTTCTCACCTCTGATCCAGAAGTGTGGCAATTGCATACAGGCGCTGAGACCAAATGTCACCGAATCGCCTCTGGATCGCTTCCAACAAGGTGGCTTTTGGCGTTTTCACGCCATGGTCCGTCTCAGCTGTTGTTGTCTCAAGGAGACGCGTAAGAGCTCTAATGGATGGTATAACATCTGCAGCAGATGCAGTTGATGAGCTGATCTGTTGCGTTAGCTCTTCGAATGGTGTGAGGAGGGAAGACATATTTTCAATCAATTTCCACTGATGGCTGGCGAGCGTTGAAGGCAGGTCATAGTCAGCTGCATAAGCAGATAGTACCCGTTTCTGTTCAAGTAAACTCTGCAGCATATACAAAGTACTATTCCACCTTGTGGCTACATCTTGTTGTAGTCTTTTTGTAGGTTGGCCAAGTTGGTGCTGAATAGTTTGGAGTCGTGAGTATGCTAATGGTGAATGTTTAAAATGACAGACGATCCGTCTCCCTGCAGCTGTCATGTCAGAAATGCTTCGCTGTGACAATACTCCCTCGTTCACAACGAGCTGGAGTGTGTGTGACATACAGGGTAGGCTGGGTAAATCTGCATCCTTCATGGCCTTTACCATGTTTTTTGCGTTATCCCTTAGAATAACGTGGACCTTTTCTGTGGGAATTCCCCAGCATCGGAACATCTCACGGAATGCAGCAGCCAGCGCCTCCGCTGTGTGTGACCCTGGGAATTCTTGACACTGAAGAACAACGTTGTGTGGTTTGAAGTCCTGATCAATGAAGTGCGCAGTTAAACTTAACATGGACATGGGACATGCACTCGAGCTCCAGATGTCACTGGTAAAACTAACTGATGTGACATTGTCCTTTAAAATGCTGTCTGTGTGTATACTAGGGCTGAACGATATACCGTGTCATGGCGATAACCGCGGTATGCGCATGCGCGGTATTCACATCGCAGGGACGTGCGGTTTTATTATTTTTTTTTTAAAATGCTAACGCACTTTAGCACAGAATTCAAAATAAACATACCCTTATTACTTATCGAAACTGCACATACAATATATACGATTTAAAGCTGAGACTCCACAGATTATTTAAGTATAGTATCTAAGCGATCCGATCTCGCAACAGGGGAAGCAAACACAGACATCACAACACGTACCTTTTTACGGGAGATCGTCTCACCGTAGCTGTCAATCTGATCAAAAGACGTGTTCAATGGCATTAAAACGAGAAAAAACGCTGAATCAGTTGATCCATAGGTTGATAATGTATCTGTGGCTTTGAAGCAATTGTTTATAATCCATAAATCCATTTTTATGTAAAAATCGGAGCACAAAAGTTAGCTGCTAATGGTAGCCACCAGAGTGTATGCAGCTTCCGGTTTTGGCTACGCGTCACTCTCACTCCTTATTTGGTAATGTGTGTGTGTCGCGATGTCAGTTTTTTTTCAATACCGTGCAGCCCTAGTGTATACACTGTTTGGTATAATTGCGGCAGGCATACGTCTGTGAAATATTTGCGCCCTGGAAGGATGTAGCGTGGATCCAAGGTGGTAATAAGTTGTCGGAACCCGGCATCCTCTACTACAGAAAGAGGCTGCTGATCAAGTCCAATGAATGCCATTACCTTTGCTGTTATTTCTTTTGACTTCTTGCTGTCCCTGCTATAGGGTTCCTGCCGTTTAAATGTTTCACTCACTGTCAACTGAGTGGATGACGGAGGTTTTACTGACTTAGCGCTGGCTTGCCTTTCATACTCGCCGTATACTTTGATGTGATGAACTCTCAAATGTCGAATTAAATTTGTGGTATTAAATTGTCGTTGTTTTGTTCCACCACGAGGGATTTCTGCTGTGCACTCGTTGCATACCGCTATTTTAATGTCCGTTTCGGACACCTTGAAATATTGCCAGACTGGTGAAGCCATTTTGTCAGTTTATTTTGCCGCGTCCAGAGAAAAAAAGTGTTATGTATTTCAGGTCATCATTTTACGTCATGCGATCGGCTCTCGCGATCGGCATGTTTAGAGGGCACCGATCGATCGCTAGAGAGTGAATATCGGCCGATATCGATTGGTGACCGATCGATCGGAGCATCCCTACCCAAAACGGAAACTCTTCGGTTCTCCACGAATTACACAAGTCACCCAAATCAGCGTTAAAAAAGCGGGACGTGCAGAAAAATCCCCTATTAATGTATTGATTATAGCTCCGGGTCCGTATAGGTCTGGATCCGGACCGCGGTCCGCCTGTTGCCGACCCCTGATCTATAGTAACGTAGTGTAGGCGGAGCCGTGACGTCATCTTCAATAAGAACCCCAGAAAAACAACACAGCTGTTGGCACTCAAGCTCACAGCTCCTCATATCTGTTCAGAAACTAGACAACAGTTAAACAACAAGTACAAACCACAGACTGTCTGTGTCATGGCGAATACAGTCACTGGTTTATTTATGTCTGTATAGGCTGTTGTTGTGAGTGTGGACGGTCGGAGCATACACTGTGTTAGCTTAGCCGATCTCCATTTAGACAACACACATTTTAAAAGGTTTTTCGCCTGCCGTCTGTCTGCAGACTTGTCAAAGCATTAATTCATGGTTTTTACTAACCGGTATCAGTATGTTGTTACTTCGGCATTATTTTGAAACGTGTATTACAATTAAATCACGGTCAAATATGTTCATCTTGTTGTAGTTGTAGCCCCCTTGCCAGCGATTCTCTCTCTAGTTTAGCATACTCAGCCCGACGGCCTGGTTGTTGGCCCGGAAAGAACCTCGATTTTCAGGGGCCAGAAAACTGTGAAATAGTACCCGCTAGCCGGTACCACGCCTAGTGGAAATGCAACCAAAAACGGGCTCGGCACACTTAAAGCGAGCTCCGCGCTGTAGTGGAAATGCGCCAATAGTCACTGGACTCAAACACAGAAAGTAACTTTTTATCTAAAATGAAGTAATCTATTCTTGAGAATGACTGCTGGGCTGCAGAAAAAAATGAAAATTGTTTAGTAATTGTTCATTCTCTTCTTTAGCTGCTCGTTTGAGAGTGGTAATGAGGTCCTAGTGATCCTAGTGTCCAGGCTCTCGACCCGGTCCTCCAAAGCCTTGGTGCGGCTGCTGACGCGGTCAATAGCGGATCTCAGCTCGTCCCGCAGTTCGCTTATTTCACGTTGTAATTCTTTAGACTGCATCTCGGCGTTGTCATCAATGTTTTTCAGCATGTCTTCTCTGAGAGATTGAATAGCCTGTAGAATGGTGGCCTCATCACCTTGTGCTGCACTAGTGGCCCTGCCCCAGCACCTTTAGCCGGGCTAGCACTGTTAGCTTTCGGATCCAGCGCAGCAGTCGCCTTTTTGCGAGAGGAAGACGACATATTTCAAATTTAAACTATCGGGCGGAGGCAAGGAAGAACAACTTAGATTAAAGTTACTTGAATATAGTGTGTATAGGGCAGAAAAAGGCCCTGCAGATGGTAATTTCAACAGAAAAGATAATAATATACATATTGATCCTAGATTTTCCACCCTCTTTCCTTCAGCCCTTTTCCAGGATGTCTCCACTGAGTCCAGGGAGTACGAAGACATGATGACCATCCTGACCTCCAGCTACATCGACACCGGCTCGGCTGGCTGCTTCACCTACTGCAAACCCCGGCTGGTGCACAGCGAGCTGCTGGAGAGGGAGGTGAGACGTGTGGAGGAGCACTTCCCTTTAAATATGTCCTGTAGCTTTAGTGCAGTTTACTGGTCGATGTTTGGAGAATATGTGCACCCTTTAACTAAATTGTGTACAAGAGATAGGGGAGTTTGCAGTGTGAGAAAAAGTTTTTAGAGAGTACTTGTCCATGGACAAGTGAGTTTGGAAATGTACTTGTCCGAATACAAATTGGGGCCACTGGAATCTTCTTCTTCGTCATCGTATTTTACATTTTCCCACGGTTTTTATGACACCGCTAACGTAAGTGAGATTTTACTGCATCACACATAGGGTTGGGTATCGTTTGGATTTTAACGATTCCGGTTCTGCTTTTCGATTCCGGTTATTTTCGGTTCCGGTTCTTTGAGAGGGTAAAAATAAGTCCCATAACAAACTGGGAGAAAAATATATTTATGAAAACATTGGGTCAAATCTGTATTCCTATTTACAAATCACATACTGTTTAATTTCTTACGGTTATTGAATACAATTATATAAAAATAATCTCTGCATTGTTTAGTTAGTTCTAAGTGGTTCGGACGTCACGGTTCGGCACATGCAGTCACACGGCGAATACGCCTTTTTTTACGAGTGGGAAAAAAGTCTGTCACTCAGGGCAGTATTACATTATATAATCCAGGGGGCGGTATTGCGCCTAAAAGCCAGCCGCCCGTAAATAACAAATGAAGAACAAGAACAAAACACAATAAAACGAACACAATACATGAAGAAGAAAAGTTAGTAGCTATGGCGAGTTCACACAACACACAGGAGCTAGAAGACCCACCTGCTTCTTTTAAATCAGGTGTGTGGGAACATTTCGGGTTCCCTGTGGACTACAACAATGATGGGGTGCGAGTTGTGGATCAGACGAGGACGGTGTGTCGGCGTTGTTCGACAGCGGTGCGGTATGCTAGTGGTAACATGTCAAACATGCTCAATCACATCCGAGTCAGTCTCAGTCCCCAGCGAGAGGGTTTTCTCGACGGCAGGTGACATAGTTATAGACAAACTCATCTTTTTGAAGAAAAACTTGAAAATAGAGTAAAGCTTGAGTACCTTTTTATTTAGGCATAATGGCCTCACACACTCACAAGTTAATTGCACATGTTAGACATTGCTCCTAAAGGTACAGATTTTATTTTGTTTTATATTTATCATTGTATTTATTTTATATTTTGACATCAGGAGATGTTATACAGTTCTGTATTGCCTTTTATTGATTGTGATTGAAAAACATTCTTATTATTTATTTTAATATTTTCAATACATTCTTTTTAGTTGTACAGCTTATTTAACCTTTTTGTTTGACATCAGCCATTATAAATAGTATGGCCATCTGAGTGTGTGTGTGTGTTACTGTTTGTAGTTTGTTTTTAACTGTGTACTCTCTCAACCCGTCAGATGTTATAAACTACAGGCCTGTCTCTCTCCTCCCGTTCCTGTCTAAAACACTTGAACGCGCTGTCTTTAGACAACTCTCCTGCTATCTCCATCAGAACAACCTTCTGGATCCGCACCAGTCTGGTTTCAAGGCAGGTCACTCCACAGAAACTGCCCTCCTTGCTGTCACTGAGGAACTGCACACTGCTAAAGCAGCCTCCCTCTCCTCTGTCATCATCCTTTTGGACCCGTCTGCTGCATTCGACACGGTGAACCATCAGATCCTCCTTCGCACTCTCCAACAACTTGGAGTTTCAGGCTCTGCACTTTCCCTCCTCACCTCATACCTCAAAGACCGCACCTACAGGGTTACTTGGAGAGGGTCCGAGTCCGACCCTTGTCAATTAACTACAGGGGTCCCTCAGGGCTCTGTTCTTGGTCCCCTCCTCTTCTCCTTGTACACAAACTCGCTCGGATCAGTCATTAGCCCGCATGGTTTGTCATACCACTGCTACGCTGACGACACCCAATTAATTCTGTCCTTTCCCCGCTCAGAGACCCAGGTCGTCGCACGCATCTCTGCTTGTCTAGCTGACATCTCTCAGTGGATGTCTGATCATCACCTCAAGCTCAACCTTGAAAAGACTGAACTGCTTTTCCTTCTGGGAAAAGATTGTCCCACTCTTGACCTGACAATCAACATCGGCACCTCTGTTGTTTCCCCGACTCAGACTGCAAGGAATCTGGGTGTGATCCTAGATAACAACCTGTCCTTCCCTGCAAACATCGCTGCTACAACCCGCTGCTGCAGATACACGCTTTACAACATCAGGAAGATACGTCCCCAGCTGACCCAGAAAGCGACGCGGGTTCTGGTCCAGGCTCTCGTCATCTCACGCCTAGACTACTGCAACTCCCTCCTGGCTGGTCTACCTGCATGTGCCATCCGCCCTCTGCAGCTCATCCAGAATGCAGCGGCTCGCCTGGTCTTCAACCTTCCTAAATTCTCCCACACCACGCCGCTCCTCCGCTCCCTTCACTGGCTTCCAGTAACTGCTAGAATCCACTTCAAGACAATGGTACTTGCGTACCATGCTGCGAATGGATCTGGCCCTTCCTACATCCAGGACATGGTTAAACCGTACACCCCAGCACGTGCACTCCGCTCTGCATCAACCAAACGGCTCGCTGCACCATCGCTGCGAAGGGGACCCAAGTTCCCATCAGCAAAAACACGTGGGTTTGCTATCCTGGCTCCAAAATGGTGGAATGAGCTCCCCATTGACATCAGGACAGCAAATAGCTTACACACCTTCCGGCGCAGACTAAAAACTCATCTCTTTCGACTCCACTTCGAGTGATAGAACTATTAACAAAGCACTTATATACTAATAAAGGGCTAGCTTATCTAAAGCCAGATAAGTAGCACTTGAAATGTTTTTGCTCTATGAAGCCTGATGTACTTATATGATTCTGTTTTCTTCAAGTTTGTATTTTGTTGGTCGAACGCACTTATTGTAAGTCGCTTTGGATAAAAGCGTCATTTAAATGTAATGTAATGTGTAATACAGTTAAAGATTCCAAATGTTAGAGTTCCTTATTTTCATACCAAAACTTGCACTACTGTTGCAATGCATTTGGGACTTTTTTTTGCTTTTCCTTGTTGTACCGAACCCGTACCGAACCGTGACTCCCAAACCGAGGTATGAACCAAACCGTGACTTCTGTGAACCGTTACACCCCTAACGCGGGTGGTTCTTTTTTTATGCGGAAGTAAAAATGTCTTACAAAAACGACGCCAGATGTCACTGTAGTGTATATTTATGTATATTCTTTTGAAAATCTAGCGTATACATCATTTTCCTACACATTTATTCACTGGGGTCTCTGACATGCAAGTTGCTCTTTAAGTGTGTATATCTGATCTCAAATGTCTAAAATGAATATTTTGAATAGATTTAAATGTTTTTGAATGTTTTTTCTTTTGCACTGTGATAATTCTTATACATTTGTCATGTTTTTTGTTTGAATATGCCATATAACTAGACTAGCCTTGCTCTTGTAGTAAAAGTGATGATGAATATATTGTCTTGAAAATGAAATTGGACCATGAAGTAATGATTTGTCTTCAACCAAGAAATTAGGATTTAGCACAAACTAAGATATGCTTCAATCGTTTACTAAGGTTTTCTATGATACTCTGGTTGTATATTGATGGATTGTGTTGGTGCGTGTTTCAGTTTGTGGAGAAGAGAAAGGAGATGAAGGCTGATGGGAGGACGGACAAGGAGCTAGAGGAGAGCTACTGCTTTTTGTTGGCTGAAAATGCTAAAGTGAGATTAACACTGTCTGAAGTCACACCACACATCTCTCAAAGTCATCAGATCATTCTGCTGTTAACAATACACACAACTTCCTGTCTTTTTTTTTTTTAGTCGTTGTGGTTTTTATACTTAATTACTGACAGGATATGGACATGGCATGTACCTAAAGTAACAGTACACAATTACAAGAACAATTATAATAATACTGCATTTAAATCTCAATGAAAATGCACTTTGACCATTATGATAACTGTACACTTATTTAAAAGCAATAACTCCAAATGCACATATTTTTAGGAAAGGAATAGGAAACTATCTGAACAAGAAAATCCTTGTCTCTTACAAGCTTTATCGTTAAGATTGATATTTATCCCATTCTATCAATCTAATTTCTCCCTTTTCTGAATTGTTTGTGTGTTGTAGCTGTCTGCGCTGTGTGAGAAGGGGCTGCAGGTGGGTCAGAGTTGGATCACAGTGCTGGGAAACCCCACCAAAGGTAGGAGTCACAGCTTTAACCATTTTGTATCTGCTTATTTTGAATTCCCAGCTTATTCTCAGTTTCATTGTTATTTGTAACTTCCATTGGTGAACACATCCAGCACTAACATCTACCCTTTTGTAGAATCAACCTTCTTTTTGCCCACAAGTTGGTGTAAGATGAAAGGAAATGAACCTGTGATTTTATTTGTGTTCTTCCTGTATGTGTTTCTAGGAGTGTATCTGTCCAAATATTCAGACCTGCTTCAAGTCAACCCCATAAATCCCGGGTTCACAGGGGATATCGTCATCTTCAAAGTGATGAAGGTAAATCATGTCAGACACAGGAAACGAGTGAGAAGTCTCTGCTTCCTGCTTTGTTGCAGTGCAAATGTTTTTTTCTCTATCTATTTTGTTTTCATGTCGATAAAGATTCAAAGGCTTTATGTCATATGTAGTAGCTACAGTGTAGAAATGAAAATCTTAAGTCCCAAGCTCCTCCAACATTGCAACATAGTTATATAGGACATAAAACAATAAAACAGATTACTAAAACCAACAGAGTAGAATAGATTAGAGTAAAATAGTGTTAGATTACGTTGCAGACCAATGTGCAAGTAATGCAGATGAAGTAAACTATAAACATGTCAGAAAAAGAATAAAATAAATAAATACAATAAGCTCAATAATGCAGAGAATGTTGTGAGTGACCAAGTAAATGCAGGAGTCTATATAGAAGATATACAATAAAAACTAACCAAAATGAGTAGACATAAACTTATACAGACTGATAGATAACTCCTATAGGGATGTACAGGTGAAGTTGGATCTGGAGTCAAAAGGCTTGTTTGAGACGAGCTGCGGCTCGCCTCGAAAGTAGACGAGAATAGCCGATTGCAGCCGGGGGAGGTCTCAAAAAGCTCGCCTGAAGTCGGACAGCTCGGAGTCGGCTTGACTCGGTTTGCAATGGCAGAAATTGCGTTGGCGTTCTCCGTTGCAGACGAAGTGGATGCAATAGAAATCCCACAATTATTATACCACTACAAATGAAGGACTCGATTGTCTGTTCATTTTAAAACAAATCAATACAAGGGGGGTTAAATCCTACATGTAAAAGACAGAACCACTACTTTTCAAAATTACTTCCGTCAGTGGTCTTGACCAGTTTGCATTTATAAAGAATGCACAAATGTGCTTAATCGTTAATGTCAGATATGTACGAAGTAAATACATTTGTTCCTGCTCAAGATTAGATTCAACTTTATTGTTATTGCACATATTACAGGTACTGAGACAACGAAATGCAGTTTAGCTTCTAACCAGGTGCAACAAGCAGTGAAGTGAAAAGTAATGTACACAATCTACAGAATAACATATAGAATGAATTCAATGATGAATAAACAGTAAGGAGGGTTATGAATAGATATACACAGCAGCCTGTGAGCAGTATGAACAGTGTATGAATATGCTAAGATATATAAAGTATGAAAACGGTAAGCAGTGCAAGTATAGTATAAAATATATAGATATTAATTTCATGATGATAAACATTGTGGAACAATGATGAAAAATGGGAATGGATGTGGCTACGTAAAACTGACACAAAACAACAGAAAACTTTTGCCGAGCCAATTGGAGAGTTTAATCAGCAGCACGGGGTAAAAACCACCAATGAGCGCTCAGCTCGAGATACCAGCGAGTCATTTCCCATCAAGCATTTCGCCTCTGCAGCCCGTGGAGAGGAACGGCGCCGCCTCGCTCTCAAGTCTGCCGGCGCCTTTGTCCCGCGAGATTTCAACATCTCATGCAGTCGAGTCTCCAGAGCAAGTCGGACAAAATGACTAACCATCATGCAACGCACTAGCAAGACGGCGGTCTGCGTCGGTCTCGCTCATCTCAAACGAGCCTCATGTATTGATGCTCTGTTTTTGGTTTACGCCAACCCAAAGATGATGCAAACAAAACAGCCTGTGCACCACAAAAACAAAACAACACAAAAACAAAATGCCGATAACACACTCTTGGATTAATTGCCTCATACCTCGTCCCTTGCCTCACACCTTTTTCAAAATACTGAAAAAAATAGAAGAGCTGCAATGAGTCTCCCGAGCTTTGCCACATCATCTGTCTGGCTTTGACCATAATGATAATAAAATAACTCAAATTCAAATATCTTTCTCACGCCTGTATTTTTGAGTCACCAAAAGTTTGCCACATCAGTCAGACATCCAACCTCCCTTTAGAGATATCCAACCAGGTAGATACATTTTAGTTGTTTTCCAAGCATATGGTTGCCACTGTCAGTGTAGAGCCTTGCATAAACACATATCTACACAAATACTTTACCTACCCCAGCATGACTACATGAAAAACATCAGATACGTGTATTCAAAAAGGTAGGTCTTATTAACCAAATCTTTGGACAGAAAAATATCTCTAATAGCAGCTGTTACATTATTTGTTGTTTACGATAATCTAGGTCAAAATAATTCACAAATCCAATGATGATCTTAAGAACATTTGAGAAAAATATAATGCTTCGGTCAAATTCATCTGTTCATTGTAACCCCAGTTTGTATGTGGGGGGTTAGCCATCAAACCTTTTTTGTTATGCTGCGTTTGGGGATAACGAAAATACTTAGGGTTTCACGAGTATACTAATAATATTAATCCTGACATTTGAACACACTAGTGAACTTTATGGTGAATGATTTTGGACACAAAATCTGCTATAAATAATGCTATTACCTGATCTTGGTGTTAAGTCTTCTTTCAAATAAAAAAAGTGATGGAAATGGTAATAAATAATCTGTTTTTTGACCTTTGGATTTGTATCTGTTTTTTTATTTTAGGGTAAAGTGAAGAGCATCTATGAAAACATGAAAAACCTTTTAGATCCAACGCCTCGCTTCGACAGCCACACCTCCAAGAACGCCAGCAAAGTCACATCGCTCTCCTCCTACCGCGCCTTGGAACTCACACAGGTAAAAACACACACACTTGGACAGAGATATTTTCATACAAATGATACATCACATTTCATCTGTTGGACAGTTACAATAATTATGTTAATGCTTTTAACTGCTTTTTCCATTGTTAATAAGGCTCTTAAGTAATGTTCACATTGGAACTTAATCATGTTTTAAATCTCAGATGTAAACGTGTCACATGAAACACCTGGTGGTACTGTGGCTTGGTGCGTGAGGGCTTTAGGTGCTTTGAAAATAAAGTAATGAACTATTTATGACTCAAAACTGAATTGAGCTTTGAACGCTGTTGTTCTTTTTATGTTTTTCAGCAATACTTCTACGAGTATTCCTTTGACGAGCTGCGGCCGCGCCCTCGTCAGGTCTGTCCGTACGCCGTCATCTCCTTCCTGTTTAAAGGAAAAGACTCTTCACTTCCCAGCAAACCTCTGGCCCCCATCAGGTATGGAGATATAGTTCAAGTTAAAATGCAATTGTTTTAAACAAGTGAACATATTGAATGATTCTAAATAAAAAATATCCAGAAACACTTAATAAGCAGATGCATATTGAGGATCTCCCGACATTTAAATGAAGACACTCAAACTAAATACTTTCAAATAAACCCCTAAGCAGTAAGCACTAATTGCCCTAATTAACATGTTCTTTGTGCTCTTTGTTTGATGGACAGGTTGAACAGTCAGTCAGCAGAAGCCAGTAAAGGTGAGTCCCTGTCATTAAATCACAACACTCCTTAAATGAACTTCACCCTTGCAGCTCAAATATAGGACCCACACACCAATGTAATTGTATCAAGGTCTTAAAGAGATTCAAACATTAAGCTCAACAAAGTGTCGATTGTTTAACTGTTAGCTATCGTCTGTTCCTCTCAGAGCGCGCTCAGTTTACAGTGTGGAGCGGAGATCTGGTGAAAGGTGACCGGCTTCTCTTTCAGATATCCCTCCGCTGCTTCTCTCCTCCCTTGCTGCCCCACAGACTGTGAGTACTGCCCTTACTACTCCAGCTCTTTAAACTGTTTAGTAATACTTTGTAATATATGCCTGTTACTGAGTGATGAGTAAGGCAACAAATACATAAAAAACAATATACTTCTATGCTCCTATAGATCTTTAATGTGTGCACACTTCCTTCCTAGAGTGGGTTACATTGAGCTGAATAAAGTAGAACAAAGTGACCCTCCATAAAAGCAAGATATCCAACCATTAACCCTACAGGGGAATTGACACCCCCATGTTAATGACTTTATCTCCACATAGACCCCTATCTTGTCTTTTACTGAAGTGTAATAAATAAATACAAACTGCTTTCAAGTGAACCAGAGTGATGCAATACAGATAAATGTTCCACAGAGGGTCCAAGAGTCTACCAACCGCAGCCTCATTAAATCCTGTTGGTGTGTTTGGTTCATCTGGAGCCAATATGACTGTTAGAGCCTATTTAGACAATAAAAAGGAAAGCAAAATAATCCACCTAGAAAAATAGATGATTTTCAAAGTTCAATAAATACATGATTTGTCCAACGTAAACAAGTATTCCTGTAAAATAATTGTGATCTCTATAGTGAACTGACCCAAAATAAACGTCTTTATGATTTATGCCATAATGGAGCACCCCCTACGTTGATCATTTGAACTGGACCTTAACAGTTAGAACTTTGATGGATGTATTTGTTAAACCAATGTTAAGAAAATGCATTTCTGGTTAGTAGAATTTTGTAATGGTGTAAATCAAATGGGTGAAGGATGATCTATGAACCTCCTTTTGATTTTTTTTGTGAGAGTTCATCTCCCAACTAGAAGTAACTTTCTTATAATTTAAATACAGGTTAGACCAGTGTGTCACATGTTAAGATGATTTGCTCTGTGTCTCCCCTCGTGTCTCCTTCAGACCGGAGAAGTTAGAAATGGGTTGTGTAATGAGGCTGGAGCAGCTGACCAGGTACCTGTCCTCTGACCTGCTCTCCTACAACCTGTACAGCAGCAGCCACCAAGGTGAGGCCAGATTAACACTCAGTGACTATACAGCAGCTGACTCAAAGGATTCAATTATTCAAAGGCTTGTATTGGGTTTTTAATTATTATTAAACTGTGAATTTTCACTCAAATAAATACAAAATATAATAAAATAAACATTAAGGTGCAGCATTTCATTGAACTGAAATAATCTGTATTTGAACTTTACTGTACTAGCACCTAAGCAGCCAGTTTGACATTATGACTTGCTTGTCATTGTATTTTCATGTTTTTTGAAAGAAAGATGAACTTGTCCACATTGCTTGCCGAAAGGGCAGATCTGCTGGCACTAACAATGTCTCCTGCTGTGGAGAACACCCTCTTGCTAGGGACAGAGGTAGCCGATACAGCCAGGTAGCACTTTGCTAACATGGCAACATAAGGATATTTGGCGTTTGTAATAGGGATCGACCGATATGGCTTTTCCAAGGCCGATACTAGGGCTGAACGATATACCGTGTCATGGCGATAACCGCGATATGCGCATGCGCGATATTCACACCGCAGGGACGTGCGGTTTTATTCTTTTTTTTTTTTTTTTAAATGCTAACGCACTTTAGCACAAAATTCAAAATAAAGATACCCTTATTACTTATCGAAACTGCACATACAATATATCCGATTAAAGCTGAGACTCCACAGATTATTTAAGTATAGTATCTAAGCGATCCGATCTCGCAACAGGGGAAGCAAACCCAGACATCACAACACGTACCTTTTTTACGGAGCTTTTACGGGAGATCGTCTCACCGTAGATGTCAATCTGATCAAAAGACGTGTTCAATGGCATTAAAACGAGAAAAAACGCGGCTGAATCGGTTGATCCATAGGTTGATAATGTATCTGTGGCTTTGAAGCAATTGTTTATAATCCATAATTCCATTTTTATGTAAAAATTGGAGCACAAAAGTTAGCTGCTAATGGTAGCCACCAGAGTGTATGCAGCTTCCGGTTTTGGCTACGCATCACTCTCACTCCTTATTTGGTAATGTGTGTGTGTGTTAGTCTGCGCTGGACTGCCGCATAGCCAAGACCGGAAGCAGCAGCCACTCTGGTGGCTACCATTAGCAGCTAACTTTTGCTCTGCGATTTTTACATAAAAATGGAATTATGGATTATAAATTAAATCATTTTTGTATACAGAGACGTTAAAAACCTATGGATTAACCGATTCAGCCGTGTTTTTTCTCGTTTTAATGCCATTGAACACGTCTTTTGATCAGATTGACATTGGGTGACATTGGGTGGGTGGGTGGATGGGTGTCCTCAGGCTGTCCCACAACAATGCTTTGGAGTCATGACAGAACGCACAGTCATGCCTTTTCAAATGAGTGTGCAAGTTTGATGTATTGCCAGCCGCGTAACCAATTTTATTTGAAAAATGCCGACAAACAGCTTTGGTTCGGTCCACCTGTCTTTGTCCGTCATCCTTGTACGTAACTGCGAAACCAAAATGTTCCCAAACCGGAGACTTCAATGATGCTGGAGGATTTTCGAGTTCAACTTGATCTGCGTTCGCCATTTCGACAGTTCCTCAAATTACTGACTAAATTTGAACGCATCCCTCTGACCAGCTCTCTCGTCCAATGAAATGACTTGGTCACTCTATGACGCGTTGAACCCAATGTGAGCAAATTACACTGAATGCTGCGACGCAGCACCTGAGATTACTTCCAAAAAGTTGTTCACGTTCTCAATTTTTTACGTTTAACGTTATATTCGTTCGGTACACACATGTACCGAACCGAAGGGCCCGTACCCAATAATTTCGGTACCGGTACGTATACCGTTACACCCCATTTATTTGTCATATGCACAATGGATACTCCGTAGTTTTGGCAATGAACATTAGAAGTCCCAGACTCCCCCAACATCGCAACACATGATGAACTTCACTTAAAACTTTTCAAATTGAAGTTATCATCAATCCTGAACCTGCATTTACAATATTAGAAGACAGCAGAATATGTATTCCTTTGCGATTTGTTTTTAATCATCACTGTCGTGTCTATTTATCAAGTTTTGTAGCCAATTTCATATATTTTTTACAATCAAAGCTTCTATTGAGGTTATCGAATGTCTGTCATTATATTTTACGACATATGACTTTAAGAAAATCCTTAATTTGATGTATTATATTAATTTAGACTTCTTTTAAATTAAATCAACTTTTTATAACTTCTCAGTATGTGCCTCAATGCATATATGTGAGAGGTCACAACATTTTTACATGCACTTAAAATGTTGTTTTTCGAAGCTAAATGCAAACAAATATGGATTGAAGCAGAATATTATTGAAATAATTGTTCTTTGCAAGTATGCAGACAAAAAGGTAATATTGGTATCATCAAAAGTATTGTGTTTTTTGTGTGCGTGTAGTTGTGAATAGCGGTCATTGCTGCAGTCTTCTGGAGGTGACAGACAGAAATCGGTCTACAACCAGCGTGACCGGACTGCTGCAGGAGCTGGAGACAAAGAGAGTGGTGAGTTTTTTTTCTACCTTTTTTATTTTATTTGATTTTAACAGGAAATCCACACCTTTGGGAAATAACAGGATCTGGTATAACACACTACAGGAAAGGAAAACGCCAAGAAGCATAAAAGGGCCTCTTTAAACTCATGTCACAACGCTCTCCCCGACCAAATGAGAGCACCACAGACCGTGGAGGCTTTAAAAAAAGGCCTCAAAACCCATCTCTTCAAAAGAGCCTTTGCCTAGACCTTTTTATCACTCTTTTATTTATTTTTTATTTATTTGTATTGCTTTTTTATTAATTCTACAGTGTTGTGTAATGTTTATTTATACTGTTCATGCTCACTACTTGTTGCACTTCGGGATTTGAATTCAAATATGAAGTGTTTTATAAATGGAACCCATTATTATTATTATTATTATTATTATTAATTATTATTATTAGTAAAAGATATTGATGTTTGTAAATCTTCCACAGGGGATTATTACCTCCAAACTTTCAATATATATAAATTAGAAAAAAGTGATTTAAAGGAGAACTGCTTTAAAAGAAAAAGTGAAATAATGAATAACTGTTAAATGACAGTCGTCCGTTTCCCCTCAGGTTCTGGTGACTGCACTGTCAGACAGAGGCTTTCTCCTCCTGTTATCCAGTGTTCAGATGGCCATGCCCCCAGGTATGATGTGGTTTGGTGAACTTGTAAATAAGGTCGGGAAAATATTGGAGAAGTTGTCTATTATTCCACTTGCTAGTACACCGTTAATTAAAAAAAAATCATATTTGCAGTAACATTTAATTAAGCATGAGAAAAATATATACAGATAGAGATGTGGTTGATATAACATCAAAAACATTGTGGGATTATATTTTCTTTGAATTGGTATGGTTTTTTTTAAACGGCTTGGCTTCAAACTATATCATCATTGTGGAGGAAACTTCTGTGTAGCAATGCAGTGGGAGTCACTGACTCATGAAGGAGACACAGGACGAGCAGGAGTTCTGATGTCAAACACTGAGATTTAATACAAGCGTCGGCCGGAGAAGTCACAAGTCACGCAGTCAAAGGTTCTGACAGCACGGGTGGTTTGCCATGTCAAATCTGATCAGCCTCGCATCTTGGTAGACCTTTTATCTAGTTTACAGAGAGTCAAATCCACATATTGGGGATGGGCGTAAACATCTGCAGACACAGGAGATGTCTCTCACATCTCTGGAGCTTAGAAGCTAGAGTTCTCACACTCGCAAAACCTCCCTATGCCCTGTAGGTCAAGCTGTAAAACCTAGTATCAACATACGACTGCATCAACACATTCCTTACGGGAGATTAGTAGCAGGGATGGTCGTACATGTCAACACACAAAATAAGGTTAAATGTTTAGGAGTAAAGACAAAATTAATCCCTAACAATCATAGCTTTCAAAAATATAAATGTCAAGTGTGTCAATGAATTGTTTAGAACCAAATGTATAAGGAAAGTTATATATTTTTTGGTTGTAGGTATGAATAAGAAGAATAGGAATAACAATGATTTTTTTTGTTTTTTTCAGAGAGAGAAGAGAACTGGAAGAGAAGTCTCCAGGCATTGTTTGTCTTCCCAGAGTCCAGAGATCTGTCTAAATCCAGTGAGTAACTGATCTTCTTAATTTTACAATACGGAACCTTTCAACTATACCCATCTGCCCCCAAATACTGATCTAAAGGTTGAAGTGAAAAGGAATTAGCTAAGACCTGAGCAGGGCTGCAGAGTTAGGAGACAATTATCTGTTTGTTTTATTTCTCCTTTTCTGTCATTCTTTTTATTTAAAATCGCTGTTAAAGGGAGGCAATCCTCATGACACGCATTTTTAAATAATTATTATCCGATAAAACAGACCCGTGTCTGCAAGTCTTTTTTTTTTTTTTTTAATCCGATGACGTTATCTGTGATTTTAAGCTGATTAATTACCGAAATAACATCAACCCTGTGGGCGGTGCCATTTTGACGAGTCACATGACTTATTTTACCGGAAGTGACGTGAACTATGCGTTTGGTGTCGAGGACAAATTGACGTATGTGCTTTGTTCATGTTGTTTACTCTAGTTACTCTCACAATTCTATTGAAATATGCCTCATTGTATCGCGAAACATGGCCACAATTCGGATAGGAACAATCCACGGAATGCTCGGTTCCATCTATTGCCAACGGGTAAGCATAGGAAGTACGTTCGGAGGCAGTGGCTAGCGAAATGTGCTCGGCCCGAACCGAAAGATCCACAGGCGCATGGATGCAGCGAACATTTCAAGTTTCCGGACGACGACTCTGAGATGAAACATAAAATGGGATTTATTAATCAACCATTACTTAATGGGGATGCAGTGCACTGCCAATGCCAGCCAGCGTAAGCACATTACGCAGCAGACTTTACTTATTGTTTACTACGTAAGGAAGCAGGAATTACAGGACCCAGAGCGCACGGAGCACAGAGCGGACAGCAGATAACGGAATTGCAGTTTTATTGCTTTTAGATTATCAGAACATTTCAAAGGGGACACAGTCACATTGGATATTAACCTATGGATTAACTACATCATCGTTTTTATTGTTGTAATGCCATTGAAGTCCAGTTTAGACCAGACAAAGACCAAGGTAAGCCATGTTAGCCCAGCGCATGTTAGTACCTAGTAGTGCTGCACGATTCTTGCTCAAATGTGAATCACGATTTTCCTCCATAAGAATTGAGATCACGATTCTCACACGATTCTCATCGTTTCAATGAAAATATTTATTGCACTCTTACTCTTAGACGTCACGTGAGTACAATGAATTTAAACAGACAACATTTGTCTCTCTTGTAACAAAAACATAACTTTGTCTTTAGTCTGTAGTTGCTGAATACTGAACAAACATTACTACATTCAAAATGTGGCACCTGGAGCCAACTATTGTGGCTTCAAACAGACACCATCAACATCAAAGTGCTGGACTTAAATCCAAGTCTCAGTTTCTTGTAGCAAAAACATAGAGTAACTAAAATGAATTTGACAGCCAACTACTGTGGCTTTAAACAAAGTGCTCGACTTAAACTCAAGTCTCTCTGGTAACAAAACATACAGTAACTAAAATAAAGATATTGCTGCTGCCTGAGTGCTGAACATAAAAAATAGAATTTTTGCAGCTTTATAATAACAAAATGTAAACTTTGCAGTAGCACCTGTCCACAGTGACATGACACCCAACTACTGTACAACAACACCAACCTGTTTTTTACAGGGAGGAATGCACTTCAGTTACTCAAAATACCTCACCACAGTCACAGTGCTGAATATAAAAACAAAACAGTCACAGCTTTAGAATAATAATATAAAAAAAAGCCTAGCCGGCTAGCACCCAGTTCAACTACTGCACTTAAAGGTTCTTGTACTGAAAAATATATAAACTTAAACAAAGTGCTAGACTCCACTGAGTAGTAATGTCACTGAATCAAAAGGATTAATTTAAATACTACAGTCAGTACTGAATATAAAAATGGAACAGAACATAAAGTTACAGCTTCAGAATAAATGTAAACAAAGCCTAGCTGCCTAGCTACTAGCACAGTCCATCTACTGCACTTTAAGATTCTTGGCTAAGAACACCAACATGTCGACATTCTGAGGTTTCAGGGAGGAACGCTGGCAAGTTACAATGTCCCCCCCTTTTTTTTTCATCGGTGTTGTTGTCATTGTCCTCGACCTCCTCGTCACTCATTTCTGTGTCACTCATTTCTGTTTTTCCTGTACTACTAGTCGCTCTCGTCACTCTTTGCTAATCAGTGCTAATGCTAACGCTTCTGTAAACATACTGCCGGCTCCTGCCCTCACGTGCTGCAGTCAGTGAGTGTTGCCAGGTATACTTATTATAAGCCACATTGGGCTTATCTTCCTGTAAAGTTGCTTGGTAGTAAGGAATAATGGCTGTTGCGGTTGTGAGCTTGTAGATAGGTTATTTTCAAATAGCCAACCCGACATGTATAGGTTTAAAGTGCTCATGTTCTTTTGCGCTTGTTTCCATAGACCTGGTTGCTTATTCCTTCCGCAAAAACTGGCAACCGTAGTGGCTGCAGCGTTAACACTGCATGAGAGGAGGAGAGACAGACAGAACACTACCATTTGGATGCGATCATGGTACTTTAATGTTAAATGTATAGAGTATATTTGCTTTACATCGTTTAAGTATGATTGACATTGCAAGTTGGTATTATTCAGAAGCAAAATAATTAAAAATGCAAAAAAAAAAATCCAAAAAAAAAAATTCAGCATGACGTCATAGGATCGGCGTAATTTAGAAATGAGATCGCATAGGTGTCTGAATCGAGATCACGATCTTTTTTCGATTAATCGTGCAGCACTAGTACCTAGCGCCACTTGTTTTGATGTACGTTTTTGTTCATAACGTCGCGAGTTTGTATCTTTCAGTGTTGAGGTGGGCACCGTTAGATTCTGTGTCTTTACGATCATAAACGATGTGTTGGATGTGCAGCTAGGATAAGTAATAAGGGAGCTAGGAGTGATCTTCGGTGCAGTAATAGGTTAGCATTTTTCGCTCGGGCTAATTCAGAGGCTCACTGCTGGCATTGCGTTTTTTTTGAAGAAAAAAATGAAAAAAATCAGTTAAATTAGTTTTTTCCCCGTTATATGGATATAAAATATCCATATAATAATTGTTTATCAAATATTAAGGTTCCTTAGACGTTGTTTCCTGCAAATGACGCGATTTCGGCCCCGGAACCGGGTCCGTGGGGCCTAAGAGGATAACAGAGTATGTTTTTTATTTTTTTTTACAGTTGTATTTGGATGGAATTAATACCTATAGTGATAATTCAAAGTAAGTCCGCCTGGACTTTATTTTTCTAAACTTCTTCCTCGGCTGACGAGTCCGAACTCAAATACTCCGCCATGTTTTCGTCGTGTGTTTACAAAGTGAACGCATAGATGACGTCACAACCTAGTTCTTCGGATCATGTGACTACTGAAAATGGCCAAAATGGCAGCTGCCTGACGGAATATACAGGTTTTGATAAAAAAAGAGCTATAAAATCATTATTTACCGGGGAATATCACTGATTTCTTCAGGGTATGGTTTAAACATAATGTTTCACTAAATACTGAAGTTTTGATTAACTATCTAATGACTGGAGCCGTCCTTTAAGCTACTGTCTTTGAAAACGCTTACTGCACAGGTATTTCACAATAAAAGTGTTCGTGCTTATACCTTACTTTACAAAAGTCTGCAAAAAGTGTTTAGTTTCCCTGAGTTAACAGCAACTTTAACAACAATTTCCAATAATCTGCTGTACTGTCACCATAAACTACAGCCTTTTTATCACAATATAACAACATTTATAAACCCAGTTTAAAAAAGCAAAAAGGAATAAAACCGTAAACGCTAAACAGTGGGCCATCTAAGCTAATTTACAGATGGCCCTGAGCCCAATAGAGATTGCCCTGAAAAATGCGCGCGGAGGGTTTGGGGGGCCTCCCCCTAGAACATTTAGATTTGTGCAGGTCTTAGATGCTGTCTGGTGCATTCTCTAGACTGAATTATAAGATGAACCACCACAATATTATATTGTTCAATTGTATTCTTCATTTCACTTGTTTGTTTGTTCTTGTTTGTGTTTGCTCGCTTGCATGCCCTGCATAGCTATAAGAAACACTTAAGTTGTTGGTCAAGACACTTTCTATCTGATGAAGGCAAATGCCTTCCCAGATGGAAACAAGTAGAAAACATTACATTCAGTTATAACTGCCAAAACAAACATTATTTACAATATTATGGCCTATTAAAAATGTTTGTAATGTTAACTACTGTAAGTTGGTCGAACGAATGCCTCCTCATCCGGAAGCTGACCGAGCAGACCCGAGCAGCAGTCGAGAGGAGCCGAGCGCATCCGAGAAGCACACAAAATGGCGACGTCAGAGTTCCCGTTAGCCGGCAAAATCTAAATCTCTTTGGTCAAAATGTCCGGTCAAAATAATTTCCCTTTAGCGCAATACCGCTTCAGTTGCGCCACTTATGTAACAGACAAAAGAGTATGTGACTCAATTCTAATGTCCAACACTTAATGTGGAGAAAGAGATGTCCTGTATGGGTTGATTGTGCGTTGATCTGTTGGTAATGCCTCGGGGTTCCGGTGGGCATGTAAACAAATGCATAATGCTGCGCTATACTTTGTGGCCTCACCCAGTTGCATTGCGACACTTATTGTTTAGGTGTCTTTTAATAAGCAGGTAGTCATATCATTAGCTAGAACTAGCTGCATCTGATCGATATGGACATAAACGCGAGTGAAGTCTAATCTGACGGGAGAGAGAGATCAGCTGCTGCTGACGAGTCGAGACTCGACACGCAGCTCTGCATTATCACATGCAGCGGTCAGCGGACAAAACACACTTCAGGTTAGAATATCACACGTAGCTATTTTAATGACCTCTCAAACTACCTAAACTAGTTATAGATGTGTTTAGTTTTACTGTCGGGTCACTCATTACTGGATCCGCGAGCTGCATGATACTGGCATAATAGATTGCCCGATCGGGCAACCAGCAGGTGAGGCTTCATTGCCCGAGCTAAATACTAGAAGGCCCCGGGCCATCGGACAGCCCTTAATGTCGAGCCCTGTTCTGATGTAACTCTAAATGTTCTCTTCTTTCCTCCCTGTAGCATTCAGGGGTGCCTCCTCGTCCCATAATGCATCACAGTCTGGTAGCCCGGTGATGCCACGGCTCTCACAGTTTATTCCAGCACTGCACCACGCTCTGGTGAAGGCCCGCGCCAACCACCCCCCCGAGCTGTCTGCAGGCGTGGAGCACCTCACACGGGAATACCTCGTCGGCCTGACCGATGGGAAGGTAACATTAATTGTATTTGTATTATTTAATTTCTTTAAAAAAAGTAAAATAATGATTAAACAAAGATTAATGCATACTTGCAAACATCCAGTATCATGATCATATACAAAATATATTAAATAAAATGTATACATAGCACACGTATTAATGGACAAATAATAGATAATAAATAGATCTTCAAGTGGGCCAGTTGGTTTTAGATTCCTAACTGACTTTTCAATTAAACAGGCTTAAACAATAATGAGACGGATATCAGAATTGTATCTGTATAGGTTTACTTTGGATCACATTGATTACAAAACACCAAACTAGTATGCAGAGTAGATGAAGTACAACACACACATCAGTTATAGACAAATCTGACCCGTCTCCTGGGGCTCCTCTCACTTATTTTTCCGTTGACTTCAGAACACTTCTCAGTTATCACCATATTCTCCTTCTCCGGCTCACAGAGATATGTGGACACAACTGGTTTCACTCCCTCTTCTCCTAATAGCCATTAACTTATTACCCTCCTGTAGAAAATGTTTTTTTTACAGAAATACACAGGTATCATTAGTTATTTAAGTAAATACTTTATCTTATTTTCCCTTCAATCATAACACTAAAGCACATATTTCTGTCTTTGCCCTCCAGGTTCGACAGTACCCGATGGGCGAGTACGACTCCAAACTGGATGAGTGCATGAAGCTGTTTCCTGCTCCCAAACAACACCGGGTGAACATGGAGGGCTACCTGCGCTCCTACCTGTACACCCCCGCCCTGCACCTGCTGTCTGTGGCCCGGGCTAAACAGATGGTGGAGGCGCACTGCGGCCCAGAGGAGTCTCAGGAGGCCAATCTCAGGAGGAGTCTAGGAGGCCACAGAGAGGTGATGGGGAAGGAGGCGACCAGCAACTCTCGAGAGGGACAGACCAACACTCAGAAGGTGAAAACTGACATTTGGTCTAAAACAAAAGACACCTGCACAGAGCCATACTCAGTACCGTATAAGACCATATACACTAACTACTCTCCCACCTGTGTTGCCTGTACCTTTTTATATAATTTGTTTCCCTTTTTTAACCATACCATTTATATTTAAGATATTTTCACACAAATATTGAACATTTAGTACCTTTTTGTCCGTGCTTTTGAATTCATTTGTTGACAATTCTTTACTAATATGTTGTTGGTATGACATAATAGACACTAATTAGAAACCCTTAATTCTATTGTTATATATTTGTGTCATGTTGGCCTTTATAGTATTGAACTGAACACGTGATTTATTTGCCACTCAGATGCAGCAGCTGGTCGACCTGGTTCTGACCTGCAAGAGAAAAGCAGAGACTGTGGGGAGAAAGGAGGGAGGAGAAGGAGGCGTGAAGGTACACGGGAGGAAGAGGAAAATGGAACAGGAGACGGCAGAGAGGACACTAAAGTTCCTGAAGGCATCACAGGAACCCGGAAGACACAGCAAGTTTCCCGGTGAGGAGACAGGAGGTTTCTTTAAAACTAGCTTTTTATTATCCTGAGGGAACATCTAACTACTTGACAGGACATAGTATTTACTGTCAGGGGCGGACTGGGACTAAAATGCAGCCCTGGAAACTGACCCATCCGGCCACATGAAATGTCAAATGTTAGAAATCCGCTGTTTATTATTTAAAGTTTTACGTCCGATTCGCTCCTTTTTTCCTCTCTGTACACAGCTCCAGTTTGGGCATTGGCCTGTCATCAGATTTAATTTTTAGTTGCTGCTGTAGCGGAAGTTTAGTTTTGATGAAATACTCCAAATCTCCACCCTCCATAATTGCACTTGCTTCAGTTGCTTGCTACTTTTTAAGGGCGGTGATGACAGTTACAGTACGAACTGAAGTTGGTGCGATTTGATTGGATTGTGAGGCATGACGTGAGCCTCATCTGATTGGTCAATCCCTCCATTTTTTTCACAAAGGGAAGCCAATTTCGGCTGGCCTCCTCTCGCAACAGAGAGTGCAATCTACTGTTTCACCATAACATCTAGGGGGGCGCTGTTTCACTCTTTGTAAAATACTCAATGAGAATGGGGGAGAGACGGGCCGGCAGAATAATTACCGAAGCTAAACGAAGTGTTTTTATTTATTTATTAAAATTATAACTACAATCCAAACAAACAGGGGAAGCCTGGCTTCCCTTGGCCTCCAGGAGAAAATGCCACTGAGTTCAAGGGATAATTCTCACCCACCTCTTGCCTGCACTTGTATGTGCCAGTTGAGCTGGTTCTTCCACCAGCTCAACTCTGTCCCTCATCATGAACGCAGGAGGCTGGCTGTATGTCTGAACTCGCACCCTCATCATTCTCTTCATCATCTTGCACTTGTTCTAAGCTGCTGCTGATAGTGCTTGTAGCAGCGCTGCTGCCAAAAAGGTCTGTCGATTTGCGACATTTATATGCTTGACCTGCGAGTGACTTCACCTCTTTTTCTCTTGCCTTCTCGGCCCCAACTTTTTCCTTTCGTTTTCTTTGATTTGTATCCATGTTTTTTCATTCTCCCTGTCTGCCGCAGCGTCTAATCCCTTCTCTTCGTGTGGCTGGTCTTTTTTGTTCTTCGTGTGTGATTATTTGACAGATAAGAACCACACAACTGCATTAGCGGCCGCTGTCGCCCTCTGTCGGCCGTCAGCGCCACTTAAATGATGACGTTAAACAATTTTTTTTTAAAGGGCCGGCCGTCAACGGCCCTTGACGGCCGGCCGTTCTGTGGTTCTCCAGATTCTACAGATGGCCAGTCCGCCCCTGTTCACTGTTCTTTATGCGTTCTATGAATTTCTGCTTTCCGCAAATGTCTTACTGCTTACTGTATAATGTTTCCTCCCCACTCTGGGCTCCTAGTTGAGGGAAACCATATTCCCGCCCCCCCTGGCTCTCTTGGTTCTCTGATTGGTTCGGTTGGTTTGAAGGACGTGGATCTGAGGGAAGATGGATCTGAATTAGCTACTAGACTACTCTCTCTGCTAAAAGGTGACTGGATTCTGGGACTTTCTTCTTCTACATTTACATTACAACTTTTTCCAGCATATCATATTTTATTTATATACTTTTCTTTTTTATCCTTATACATTTATTTGACCGTTTCCTTAAGTTGTTCAAGTTACATCTAAACACGAGTTAGCACACATGTTTATGATTATAGATTAATCAATAAACGTTCAGCTTGATTTCCCATGACCACATCAGATTTTGCAAAATCTCTGCCGCTCAAATTTAAACGCATGCTCTTCACTAAGCTTTGTGTTTTCTTTTTATGGCCGTCAACCAATCAAGGACTGCAGAAGAATATTAGCTTGTACAGTGGTTACATCTGGCATATGATGGACTCGTGCTCATGCTGATATGATATGACATGTATGAAGTTTCCCGTCCTAAATAACCAAACGCACACACGTTAACCCACTATTGGCACGCTGACACACACTTAGTGTTGCAAAGTTTGAGACTTCCTCATTTAAATGTGTAACCTTTTATGAACGTCTTCAGCCCATTTTTTTTCTTTCTGAAAAACAGTTATCAATATTTTAATAACTTATTCAGACAATGATGTTGTAATTCATTGCTAAGCTTGTGGCTCTTAGTAATTGCAGGATATCTTCTCTCTGGCGAGCGAATATAATACAGTTAGCTTTCTTGTAAATATATAGTTTTGAATGAATAAATGATTGGAGAAATATGTAGTTTTACACGGAAAATAAATAAGGAACTCTCTATAATAGGCCTACAAAGACATTATAGATGAATCTTTTCTCAGATTCTCCTCTTAAAGTACAGTCGCATTGAAAAACTAAAATCGGAATTGGCCAAAGAAATTGCAATCAGTGCATAATGTTACGCTAACAACATTTTGAAAACTCCTGATGAAATTCAATACTTTTTTTAAATGATTGATCCTTTCCAACATACAGGCCTCACACAGGCAGCAAGAGGAACATCCAATCAGAGTGAAGTACAAGAGGTGGTGCAGAAGACATCCTGGCCCTTTGATAGGCTGGCCACCAAACTGGGTCTGCCCACCAACTGTGACATCGACCTGAGGGATCAGGAGGAGCTGGAGGTAACAGTTTAAAGATTACTGTTTTTCAAAAAAAGAAGCCACATATAGATTTTAAAGGTTCCATGTCATGGCCATTTCCACTGATCATAATTCCATTGTTGAGGTCTACTAGAATAGATTTATACTGTGCAATTTTCCAAACTCACATTGGTTTCGCATACAGCATCTCTGTAAAGTATGTGTATTCAGCAGTATTCACTCTCTCCACTAAACGGCTCGTTGCAGCTCTTGCCCCCCCCTCCCTGTGAGCACAGTGTGCTCTGATTGGTCGGGACGTTGTGAATCGCGCTGAGCTCCGTGGATGTGTGATTTCCTTGTTTAGCGATACACAGTGAAAGACAGCCAAACTCACCCTGAGCACACACAAAGTCACAGCCGAAGTAAAAACAATAAGTGTGGCTTGATATTGAGTAAGGTTGATAAACGCTGTGAGAATGGGTCTGCAGAGAGAATGTCGCCGCGATCCCAACTGTCTGTTATCAGCCTGCAGCCAGGGAGGAGAGATCAGCAGAGCTGCCTGCACTGAGTGTGTGAGGAAGTCCGTGGATTGGTCAATTTGGACCAATCAGCGGGGGCTTAACGTAACGGCTCCACGGATTGGTCCATTTCATTCCGGGTACGGGTGACATCATGCGTACCCGGAATAATCAAATGGACAGTGACGTATCTCCAACGAGGCGTTTTGGGGAGGTATTTTCTGTGTTTTACTCGCTACAGGGTGTACTTTGAGGGTTTTGACTCTGCACACCCTTTACATGCATAAAAACCTTCATAACACACAGGGGACGGGCAATAACCGGAAAAGCATGACATGGGACCTTTAATATGTTGTCATTTTTACATAGAAATACCTCTTTGTTGGCACCAAAATGATATTTAAGGATTATTTTAAAAGGTTATCATAATACATAAGCTACATAATGCTCATAAATACCACAGCAGTGGTGAAATGATTCCTTCATCTACTCTCAATATAGTAGATAAAGCACAATCCTCATTCTGTGTATAAAATAAATGAATACATACAATTCAAAAACCATTAGGCTTCATCAATCTTTAAAACAAAGATTTTTTTGAACATATGCCCGTGTCACACATTTTAAGAAGAACCTCAATGACAAAAATTGTACATAAAAAAATGAATGTGTAAATTAATTATAACAAGGCACAGTTTGTTACAGTATACATGCATGTTTTACAACTCTTTCTCTAGAGTTTATATGGCATTTCAATAGAAACGGCTGAATTGTATTTTAATTGATATTATTGATAGATGTTTTTAAATTCCAATTGAATTTATTCAGGCAATTTTTGCCTATTAATTGTTCTACACTATCTTCAATAGTAGATCAAAAGTTAAGTAAATTAAAAAGGAGCAGGTAAGGTTAATGCGCATTTTTGTTTCTGTGTGTGTGTGAAGGAGCAGACAATCGTCAGCATCAGTAGTTCGGAGGGATTCAGTCCCGGCTCCCACAGCGGGGAGGGGAATCACCATGGAGCAGCAGGAAGAGGAGGGGGGCTCGGGAAGAGGGCAGGGGGATATGAAGAGGAAGAGGAGGAACAGGACAAGATCCCGTGGGTTCTCATCCCTATTACAGGTCTGTCTGCCTGCCAAGGCTATTTACCTGTTAACATGGATAATGACTTCTCTTATATTCCCGTTTACACATCCTCCTTCATTCTTTCCCCAACTACCTTCTCAAAAAAGTTTGCGTTGTAATATTTCTGCAAATCCATAAACCTGGTGATATTTAAGTCTTTCTGACTAGAAATGTTTTCTTTTCTGCATGCATGCTCTACGCTAGTGTTGAACACTAGTTAGTTTGTGTTCAATACACAAAACTGTGTGTGTTGCTAACTGCGGTATAGACATAATGTAGACGCATATTCCAAATATGCTGGTATACATGCTTGAATAATTATCCTATAACCCAAATAAGTTAATTCAGCTATTTCAGGACATCAAGGCTATACATTTAGTTGTTTATACCTTTTTAAAATATTAAGTTTCTTCACTATTTTTCCTACTCTTCCAGTTTAACATTTCACGTTCAAGTTTTCAACAAAGTCATTGCAATGCATTTGAGCTGTTTGATTCAAATCATTTCACTTTTCTGCATTTCTCTGCAGAGTTCGGCAACACACTTACTTGGTTTTTGTAGCTAAAAGCAGCTGCCATTCAGCTAATCAAATATTCTGCTTTTTCTGCAAAATTCAGCAACAAATGTTCAGTTTACAGCATTCGCACGCATTTGCATTTTCTAGTTTGTTTACATATCCCAATATGTCATATTTGCAATAATAGTTTAAAATGACTGCATGTAAAATAAGGAAAATGAGGGGAAAAAATGAAAAAGGGAGAAACTTTTTAAATGTAGCCTGCACCAAAGTACACCAAATCTCACAAACTCCAACTTCATCCTTAACATGTTTAATTGGATTGGATTTATATATCACATATATATGTTATTTTTTATATATCACATATATATATATATATATATATATATAACATTTTGCCTAGCAGTGACCAGCATTACAAATCTCATGTACTGTAAACTCTGCTCTCTCTGCAGGGCTAAGTCATTCACGGTACACCCACAGAGACAGAAAACTCCCTCAGGACCCTCGTTTCCATCACCTCACCACGGCAACGACGATCACCACAACCAGCAAACCCCCCAGGCAGAGCCCCTCCCCGTCTCCCAGGCAAAGCACTCCTCCCTCCCCCATCCGATGCGCATCCCCCGAGCCCAGCCCTCCTTACTCCATCTCCCTGTGCCCGTCACCAGACCCCAGCCCGCCCCCTTCCCCCTCCCAGTGCCCGTCTCCAGAGCCCAGTCCGCCCGCCTCCCCGTCTCAATGCCCGTCCCCGGAGCCCAGCCCTCCCCCCTCTCCCCCAAAATGCCCCTCTCCACAACGCAGACCTACACAACGTCTGGACCCTCGTCTCCTTGGCCGCACCCCCCTCCCCTCCTGGTCCCGGCCAGCGGAGCCTAATGACCTCAGCCAGTTTAACAGCAACCACAGATGTGTTATCGTGGAGCCGGTCGCCCACCCCCCCTCCAGGGAATCTGCAGGTAACTTCACACATGCTCAAGTTTTAATCTGTTTGACTGGATTTGGTTGATATTGGCCATATGAAATATTTCAACATTTGTTGCTAAAATCCTAACATTTCCTCCAGAGGGAGTTTCTCTCCGACTCCCCCCTCATCCATTCCACCTACTTAAATGAATGTGTTATATACTTTCTTTACTCAGTATGCCTCTGTTGTGTATTCTGCCTCCTGCAGGGCCGTATAAGGACAGAGAAAAGACACCTCAGGGAAAGGAAAAGAAGAATGAAGAGCCATTTATTTCTACATCCATCCAGCCATCTGTACCTCCAGCGCCAGAGAGGAGGAGGAGCCTGTCACCACCCCCAACTCAGCCGGATGGAGAAGGGGAAGTGAAGGAAGTACAGGCAGACGTTTCAGAGGAGGTGGAAATAGTTAATATTCTCAAGAAGCGAGTGAAAGAAGAGGAGGAGGTGGAATTTATGGATGTGGAAGTGGGGGGAGTGAAGGACCTTGTAGGTGGCCCTTTGTTTTCTCCACCCGTCTCCGTACCTCCTACTTGTCTTGACAGCGTCGTTGACAAACACCTGGGCAACTTCTCCTCTGAGGTACAGCTCCTCCTGCAGAAGCAGAGCATTCATTACAGCTTCCCACATTCCACCTCCAACACAGAAACCTCCGCTCCTCATCACTCACTCCCACACGCCTCAATGTCTCAGTTTTCACAGTATGTTTCTTTCTACAACCCCTGCTCCCCAGTACAGGACCTCGTGGACCCACTAATGCACGACTTCAAAAGAATGTTTGAAGACGCCTGCCCCAGCCACAAACCTGGCAGCAGCAGGACTAATGTGGATGACGCACTAGCAAGCAGAGTTAGTGAGTTTGTGTCCAGCATCAGAGCATCTAAAGCTCCAACGAGTGGAGAAGATGACGGTATCGTTGGTGAACTGACAGCCGCTGACGTCAGTACCAACCCTGCACTCTCCAGAGGAAGTGATCCGTGGCAGCAGCACACAATCCCTAAGCATGTTCCCGATGCTACAGGCAACATCAGTCCCATGTTGTCGTCTCACGTCTCTTTATCGGTTACTATCGCTCCGTCGGATTCTGCCTACAAGCCGGCTAACACTTCTGTCCTCATTCCTGCTCCTAACAAGCCCCCACACTCCCACTGGAAACAGCAGAGTCACAGTTTAGAGATCAATAGAACTCATAACATCAGACAAACAAAAGAGGACTGGACTGAGCACTGTAGTGGTGAGAAGGGGGGGAGTAGTCTTGCAGGTACAAAGTACGAGGGGAGTTTGCCAGGGTTCAGCTGTGTCTCTGAGCCAGTCTCTGCCTCCGTCCCCGGGCCCACCCCCACCCCCCCGGCCTCAGCACTGAGCTCCCTGATCAGCCAGCTGCAGCCGGAAGTTTTTAACAGTCTGGTGAAGATCATCAAAGAAGTGAAGAGAAACACCCTGCAGTTCTACCTCCACAGCATGGAGCCGGGGGACCAGGTCCATCAAGAGGTCAAGGTAAGCTCTTGGGCTGCACACTTAAAATGTGATTAAGCAGCTGATACCCGATTGAGGGGTTCGGTTCACACTGGAGATCAATGACAGAGATTCATGAACATTATTTGACATCTATTTATTGTTTTATCAGTTGCTCTTGGAATATAGGTTCCCCCTTATTGATGTTAAATTATTATATTATTTTGTGTATACAGTGTGTATGTGTTCTTTTCTGTTGTAGGCAAACCTATTGAAGCAGGGGAACGCGGAGCAGAGTCCCATGGCTTTTCTGAACCAAGAGAATGCTGCAGACAGATTGCTGGTGGTCATTCAGAACCAAGACATAGCTGGATACATTCACAAGGTACCTCCTAAGGGAGGGTTACTTTAAAAATGCATTCTGCTACCAGTTTCCTGTAAAATAAAATGTAATCAGTAACCTAAGTATCACAATGTAACAAGTCTGTCCAGCAGCAATACAATACATTAACCCTGCGATTACTAACAAAACAACCCCAATAAACAATACATCAGTTACAATTAGACAATAATGATATATTGTATATATCTCCGAATTCGTAGTAATTATGGCGTGTTTTTAAAAGTGATTTTGTTGCCTCTTCTGAGGCCAAAAGGTCAAATTCAGCATTTTTTTGTCAGTAATTCTTTGAGAAGATCTGCACTGGGGGAGTCTACACATCTTGTCTGCAGATCCGATAAAGCCCAGGAGAGGCAGATACTCTTCTCAGTAGGGATGTCCCGATCACCTTTTTTTGCTCCCGATCCGATTCCGATAATTCGATTTTGACAATCTGCCGATACCGATTTTTCCCGATCCGATCTTTATGCAATGCATTAAGAGAAAAAAAAGGTAACAGATAACGGCTGGTCATCCAACACGATGAATTCAGCTATCTTGGCTGTTATTGTGTTGGCCTTTTCACTGTTCTGGGGCAGTTTCTCTTTCCTTTTAAAAGTCTCTGAAAGTGTCGGTTGTTTCAGTGCCGTTACCCGAGTGGCCGCTGTGTACTCGCCGTGTTGTTGTTGGTGTTTGTTTCTCAGGTAGCGTATTAGATTGGTCGTGTTGAACGTAGCTCTGTTCTTTCCACCACGCGGAACCTCCGCCTTGCAAACATTGCATCTGGCCGTTACACTGCCTTCGCTTTCAATTTTATAATACTTCCAAACTCCTGACATTTTCTCTGTCCCGACTCCCGAGTCACCAGCTGAACGTAGCCTCTCGTTAGCTTACTGCTACTATTAGACACTGCGCCCACTCTGTTGCCAGATTTCAGAGAAATATGCAACCAGGTCTGAAAACAAGCCCAAAAGAAGCAACACATACATGATGTTGTGTAATTTTAAACCAAAACTAAGTCCTCAGGATGACTTTAAGACGTGAACATGGTCATTTTTATTTTGTAACATTAAATAAAATAATAAAAATATTTTATAAAAAAAATAAAAAAAAACCCGATCCCCGATTTTTTTCTCCCGATTCCAATCTTTTGAAAATCACGTGATCGGCTCCGATTCCCGATCACGTGATCGGGACATCTCTACTTCTCAGTATTGATTTTCCTTTGGTATGCGCAATAGGATATTATTTCCCCTCGTAGATAGGCCTTGCATGCTTCCCAAACCGTTGCTGCAGATACAGTCAGGTTAACATTAGTGGAAATAAAAAGGTCAATGCGATTCCTAATAGTTTTGATAAAATCCGGGTCAGAAAGTAGTAGTGAATTGAAGCGCCAGGGGGAACGTGACAAGGACCTGTCGGGAAGAGAGATGTCAACAATGACAGCTGCGTGGTCCGATATAACTATAGGGCTGTATGAGCATGAGCTAAAAGAGGGGAGCAATTTGTTATCAATAAGATAGAAATCAATTCGGGAGAAAGTACCATGAACAGGAGAAAAGAAGGACTGCTTGGCACTAGGATTCAAAAAGCGCCAGACATCTGAGACTGCGTATTGCTCCATGAAGAGTTGAATAACTTTGGAAGATTTGGATGGGGCAGAGGGCTTGTTAGAAGAACGATCAAGTGAAGGATCAATACAACAGTTAAAATCACCTCCCAGAATGAGCTGACAAGAATTTATATCAGGAATGGAGAAAAGAACATTTCTGAAAAAGTCCTCGTTGTCACAATTCGGGCCATACACGTTCGCCCACGTCAGATTGTTGCCACATATTTTGCTAGTTGCGATAATAAAACGGCCATTTGGGTCTGATATAACATTGGACACAGAGAATGGGACAGATTTATGAACAAGAATTGCAACGTCTCGGGCCTTGCTCGAATAAGAAGAATGGTAAAGCTGGCCCTCTGCAACGTTTAACATGGTCTGATTGTTGGAGGTGGGTTTCTTGCAAAAAGGCCATTTTAGTGTTTAAACTTTTTAAATGGTTAATCATATTGTTACGCTTCACAGAAGATTTCAAGATCTTAAAGCACCACTTGGTGCTGTTAAGGAGTTAGAGCTCAGCATAAAATGGTACTGGGCAGGTGGTGTACCTGCATGTCCCTGTCCCCATACCTGGCACCCCCTGCCTGCTGACAAGCCACAGGGAGGGAAAAGGTGTGGCGTGAGACAGAGTTTAATATAATAAGTGTAGAAGCAGCCCACAGGCAAAGGATAATAAAACATAAATTAAACAATATAATAAAAAACCTAACTGAAAAAACATTGGACAAACAATTATCTGACAGTTAGCTTGCTTACGGAGTTATGTTCAAGTCCTGAACAAACTTGAAGGCCTCTGGAGCAGACATGAGCCATGTCCGGTCACCGTTAGGCAGGGTGATGCGCAGCTTGGCTGGGAAGAGGAGAGCCGGCTTGTACAGCTTATCAACGAGGAGTTGAGAGAAGAAGGCAGACGGGTGGGGACCTCCGATAGATTTAGGTAGGCCAATAATCTGAAGATTTTGGCGTCTGCTGCGTCCCTCCAAGTCTGCTACCTTAGTTTTGAGTGTCTCGTTTTCCCCCTTCAGAGCGGAGCATGCGTCCTCAAGTTGCTGGAGACGTTGGTCGACTTCAGTACCATTAGCTTCCAGAGAATTTATACGCTGTCTCTAATAGTGGAGTGTATGCTGTCCAGGGTAAACCATACACCCCAGCACGTGCACTCCGCTCTGCATCAGCCAAACAGCTCGCTGCACCCGCACTACGAGGTGGACCCAAATTCTCATCAGCAAAAACACGTGGGTTTGCTATCCTGGCTCCAAAATGGTGGAATGAGCTCCCCATTGAAATGAGGACAGCAGACAGCTTACACACCTTCCGGCGCAGACTGAAAATCTCTTTCGACTCCACTTCGAGCGATAAAATGACTAACAAAGCACTTGTATACTAATAAAGGACTGGCTTATCTATAGCCAGTTGAGAAGCACTTGAAATGTTTTGGCTCTATGAAGCCTGATGTACTTATATGATTCTGTTTTATTCAAGTTTGTATCTTCTTGGTCGAATGCACTTATTGTAAGTCGCTTTGGATAAAAGCGTCAGCTAAATGCAATGTAATGTAGATGTCAGACTCAAATGAGGATTTGAAATCAGCCGTGAGAGCTGCTCTATGTTCCTCCAGCAGCAAGCTAATGTCAGCCAAGTTATGCTAGGAGTCGACGCTGACGGAGACCCTTTGCCCTTTTCTGCTTGTTTTCCCTTTCCTTTCGACATTGCCGCAGGTCTTTGTAGTTAACACTGGCTTATAAAACTGTTGCAAACTAATTATGTTGAAAAAAGACGAGGTTTAAAAGGTAAATAAGAGTGGAAAAGTTAGAGCCAGTCGAGCACGCGTCTACTCGGCACACCTCAAACCGGAAGTCGCGAAAATGTATAAACTTTACTCATGATTCTTACTTCACTTCCACAGATCCCAGGTCTCGTGTCTCTGAAGCGTCTCGACTCTGTGGTGTTTGTGGGGATCGATACTCTGGATGACATCAAGAATAACAGCTACAACGAGCTTTTTGTTTCTGGAGGATGCATCATTTCCGACGAGTTAATCCTCAATCCAGACTTCATCACTCACGGTAAATCAAGGATAGGCAAACCAAAAATATTGTCCAACAAATAATATTTTTAGACGGTTGTAACGGATAATTTTTTCTTGAGTTATTTTGATCGTCCTTCTGGTTATAGTTTTTCTGCTTTATTTGAGTGAAAAGGCAAATGCAGAACTTGTTTGTGTTTATGTAACTGATGTTGTTCTGCAGATCGACTGACGGCACTGCTGATGCTCCTGGAGCAGAACAGTTCTCCAGAGAGCGTCTGGAGGCTGAAGGTTCACTGTAAAACCCACAAGAAATTAAAAGAACAATCCAGGTACTGATTATGTCTTCACTGCGTAGCAATCCTACCCTGTAGCACATCACACACAAGATTCAACTGTTTTACGATTTATTACTGAATGGATTTTGAGTCGAACACCTATTTACACTTAATAAACATTTAGAAATGTAGCCTTGTTATTTTCAGATTTGGGTAAAGGCCCAATACATTAAATATTGTGTGGCTGTTGTGTGGTTGCAGTTTGTCAACACAATATTCAAAGTAGACCCCTCCTCCTCCTTTATTTGTTGGGTTTTTGCGCCGTAGATTTCACTGGAAAGTGGGCGAGGGCGTAATTTTGTCCGGAAGTGACATTAGCGCTGCTCTCATCTATACGTGTTTTGTGGATAATCCTACCAATTCTACCATTAAGCCACGTAGTCATCCATAGTTTACAAGCATAACCCTGGTTCTCAGAGTAACATGAGTGAGATGTCTCACTAAGGGATGCGCCTCCCTGTGTGTACCTCAGAAGAATCAATCTCAATACGCCAATCCTGATTGGCTGGTGATCTTGAGGACTATGTCAGGGAATCCACCCACCCTTAAAGTAGCTTGCGCTACGCACAGCGTCATTCAAAATAAGCATCTTGCTTCGCCTCAGCAAGAAGGGCTGTCTGGTGATGCATCTCACTCACAACCTATAGTTCTCATTCATAACATTTGTTTCAATATCTCACTATGGGATATGGAGACTCCCGTATTGCCAGACATGCTTATATCGAAAAAGCACCAGTACTCAAAGTCAACTTTAATGTCAATCTTTCAGTTTGTGTGTACAGACAGAGAGATCAAAATGACGTTTCCAACAATCCCAATAAAAAAATACAATATAAAGATGTATAAAATATGTATATCCTATACAGTGTTTCCCCTACCAATGTCTTGGAGGGGCGCTGCGCCCTGCCAACGGAGACCTGCGCCCCCCCTGAAATTCAAGGTGTTTAAAAAAAGGAAAACAAAATTATATATATATTAGTGCTGTCAAAATTATCGCGTTAACGGCGGTAATTAATTTTTTTAATTAATTCCGTTAAAATATTTAACGCATTTAACGCATGTGCAGAATGGCCCGCCCCATACGTGCCACTAGTGGCAGCGCCAGGGTATGGCTGGGGTAGGCTACACCCATACCAAGAAATGGCTTAGCCCCACCATGAAAAATGATGTTAAAGTAAGCAAAATAAAGTCTGCCAACTCGCGCGGAGTAAATTGCACAGACAGCAGTTAGTAAGATTGATTTCAGTAGCCACGGTTTTGAAAACTTTTGTCACGTAGTGATCGTCTTCTCAATAGAACATCTTTGATAACGGCGTGGTGTTGTTGCAGGAAGTCCCGACGGAGAATACTTTTGCTGTAGTACAGGGCAGAGCCATATAATAGTAATAATATGGCTCTGGTACAGGGGTGCACATAACTGGTACGCAGGTTATGTGCGTAATCTGAAATGCGTACCGTCACTTGTGTCACAAAGCGCATTTCCGTACCGACGTACTTGTGAAGCTTTTCCAGAAGGCGGTTAGATCACCGGACGACAGAGTCGGTCTCCGTGTGCACAGACAGGGCTGCTGTTAACGTCGGTCTGTACGACGGAACTGTGCCAAAACTACGCCAACCGGCTGCGGAGGGAGACTCCCCCCCTTCACTGGAGAACTGCGCTAAAACAGCTGATCACAACGTTCACACTCTGTGGTCACGAAGTACTCCACTAGCCCCACCCCTCTGTCGACTTTCCTGAAGTACTCCCCCGTTGATAGAAATCAACACGTAATGAATTAAGACCCCACGGGTTGATGATTGATAGGTGTGTGGGTTGTCTTTCATTTTGACACGCAGAATTTTTTTATAATAAACATAGATACTGTATGTTAAATGGATATATCCGCCTTCTTTCATTTATCTTTCCATTCCCACAACAATATACATAAATAAATGACATATTTTGGACATAGTTCGAATGGTGATTACTCATGATTAATTAATTTTTAAGCTGTGATTAATCTGATTAAAAATTTTAATCGTTTTACAGCCCTAATATATATATATATATATATTTTTTAATATATATAGCACCAAATTGCAACTAATCTATATCAACGATCACTTTTCACATTGAACATGTGCTCTTTTATTAAATAAACTAAACGCTTTCATTCAAGTTGTGAGTTTAGTGTTTTTGCCCCTAAGAAACACTGATGCATTAATCAATAACAATAATACACAGCTCCTCTCTCTGCTCCAGAGGATTTAAAAAATATATATCCCAAGGCGAGGGGGGAGGTCAGATTTGATTTGCTTCATGACTAGCCGCTCAAAACACTTCATGATGGTGGAAGTCAGCGCTACGGGACGGTAGTCATTGAAGCAGGAAGGTGATGACTTCTTCAGTACAGGTATGATGGTGGTTACTAGGGGTGTAACGGTTCACAAACATTTCGGTTCGGTACGTACCTCGGTTTCTTGGTCACGTTTCGGTTCGGTACAGCAGAATTTTTTTTCACAAAACAAAACATATATATATTTTTTTATTATTATTAAACTGTGAATAATGTATTCACTCAAATAAATACAAAATAAAATAAACATTAAGGTGCAGCATTTCGATGAACTGAAATAATCTGTATTTGAACTTTACTGTACAAGTACTCACAAAACATAAACTATTAGTTTTGGGTTTTTAATTATTATTACACTGTGAATATTCACTCAAATAAATACAAAATATAATCAAATGAACATTAAGGTGCAGCATTTCGATGAACTGAAATTATCTGTATTTGAACTGTACTGCACTAGTACCTAAGCAGCCAGCTTGACATTATGACTTGCTTGTCATTGTATTTTCATGTTCCACATTGCTTGCCGAAAGGGCAGATCTGCTGGCACTAGCAATGTCTCCTGCTGTGGAGAAAACCCTCTCGCTAGGGACAGAGGTAGCAGATACAGCCAGGTAGCGCTTTGCTAACATGGCAACATAAGGATATTTGGCGTTTGTAATAGCTTTGGCTCGGTCTGAACTTTTTGCGAGTGGTGGAGGCTTAAATGCTAGCGGGAGTTGGGTTTGCACTTCAGTCTTTTTTCTTTTGGTACCGGTGATATTCACGATCGGGTGATGCCTTTTCAAGAGTGTGCAAGTTTGATGTATTGCCAGCCGCGTAACCAATGTTAGTTGAACAATGCCGACAAACAGCTTTGGTTTGGTCCACCTGTCTTTGTCCGTCATCCTTGTATGTAACTGCGAAAACCAAAATGTTCCCAAACCGGAGACTTCAATGATGCTGGAGGATTTTCGAGCTCAACTTTATCTGCGTTCGCCATTCATTTTCGACAGTTCCTCAAATTACTGACTACATTTGAACGCATCCCTCTGACCAGCTCTCATAGCATGCCCTCTCATCCAATGGAATGACTTGCTCGCTCTATGACGCGATGAGCCCAATGTGAGGAAATTTCTCTGAATGCTGCGACGCAGCACCTGAGATTACTTCCAAGAAGTTGTTCACGTTCTCAATTGTTTACGTTTAACGTTATATTCGTTCGGTACACTTCGTTACACACGTGTACCGAACCGAAGGGCCCGTACCGAATAATTTCGGTACGGGTACGTGTACCGTTACACCCCTAGTGGTTACCTTGAAGCACGAGGGGACAACAGCCTGGCTCAAGGAGATGTTGAAGATGTCTGTGAGGACGTCTGTGAGCTCAGCGGCGCAGTCCTTTAGCACATGACCAGGAATGTTGTCAGGCCCAGAGGCTTTCCGGGTGTTAATCCTTAACAGTGTGCTCCTCACACTGCTTGGGGAAAGACAGATAGCCTGGTCGTTGGGTGGAGGCGTTGTTTTCTGCGCAGGTGTGCTGTTCTGTGCTTCAAAGCGTGCAAAGAAGCCGTTGAGGTTGTTCAGCAGAGAGGTGTCAACAGGTAGAACTCCGTCCCAACGCGTGCCCTGAGCCCTGCACTGCATGGGCCACGCTTGGAGCAGAGACATCCAATCTGTAAAAACTGACTAAGTGAGTGGTTAAGACCAGCTCGCTGCTGCACAAATGTCCTGGATGGAAACCCCCTTAAAAAGGCCCAGGAAGTAGCCAGGCCACGAGTAGAATGAGCCTGCAGGCCCGTTGGTGCCTGCAAACCCTGAGTCGTATAAGCCAGAGCAATCACTCCCACAATCCAGTGGGAGAGCCGCTCCCTGGTAAATGGTTTGCCATCTTTGATACAAAGAACAGAGAAAAGGCAGCAAGCGTTTTAGGGTGATAAACAACGCTAAAAGCTCCAGATAGTTTATATGTGACCGCTAGAGATATTTGCTACAGAGACCCCTCACAGATCGACCCTTGTATACTCCGCCCCAGCCCGACAGACTTGCGTCTAAGACAGTGCCCATAGGCACGCCCTCTGTCAGGAAAGCCGGGGCCGGCCAGTGGCGCAGTGCCATTGCTCATTCCAGTGTCCATCTCCGGGAGCCATGGCGCAAGGGGTCCAGTCTGAGGGCAGCTACCCAGTGCTGGAAATCCCTCATGTATAAGCGGCCCAGTCGTACTACCAGGATGGCTGACAACATGAGCCCCAGCAAACCCAGACATGATCTGAAAAGAATATATTTGCGTAGCCGGAAATGCATGAGGCAAGCCCTGAAGGCTTTCACTTTCTCCGCTGACAGGCGGCCTGTGAAAGACACTGAATTCAGGCATAAACCCAGGAAGAGTACAGTCTGAGCTGGGGAAAACAACATGCTTTTCGGTGTTTTTTACGAAACCCAGGTCGAGCAGGTGTTTCACGACGATATTCGTCTGCGTAATAGCCTCCTGCTCCGACTCTGACAGAAGGAGCCAGTAGTCTAAATACGTTGCCAGACAAATGCCCTGCTGTCTTAATGGGGCGTACATCGTACAAACACTCGCGGACTGAAAGACAGGCCGAAAGGAAGCACTCAGTACTTGTAACAGATAACCCGAAAAGCGAACCTCGAATACTTTCTGTGTGGAAAATATATTGGAATGTAAAAACGTTCATCTTTCAGGTCGATTAATGTGAACCTTACACACGAGACGCAGCAGATATGCATGAGTGAGCATCCTGATTTTTTTTTCTTTTTTCTGAGGTATTTGTTGAGAGCCCTTAAATCCAGGATAGGGCAGATTCCGTTCCCTCCGCGTTTTGAGGGAGAGAAAATACCATAAATAAAAGCCGCTCTGACTGTTCGGGAGACTTGCATACGCTTGTTCTCCACGGCAATACACATACCTGCAAACTGAGATGTTATGTAAAAGATGTCTGTATACCGAACTCCTTTAGGGGGATTTCGGGGGATCTTCCCCCAGATTGTTAAATGTTAACATGTAAACTACGCATTCTGGTACTCTCAGAGAAGAAAAGAAAGCAAAAAGACACGGAGCAGATGAGAGTATTTTCCTGCTGCAGTGACAGGAGGACCATATGACACTGCTGCTATTTTGCCCGAACAGTTAAATATATGAACAGCGCGATTCAAAATGTGAGTTTCTGTGTGTTTGCCTCGGACAGACGTGTTCACTTTGTTCTGACGGCAGAGACTCTGCTGACACTCGGAGACTGAAACAGCAGAAACACTTCAGAAAGTTCCGAAGTTTTTAAAAATGTCTCCCAGCAAAGTGATCAGAAGTCGAAAATGCACTCTTACCGTTGGATTTCATTTAAATCACTTGAGGAGGTAAATGAAATCTCCCCCCCCCCCCCCCCCAAAAAGAAAACTGTAATTTGGTGTATTCATGTAAGACTAAAGTTATTTCTTTATTTAGCGATGACTCGCATTTTTTTTTTTTTCGAAATGCACCCTGTGGGCACCCGCATGCCCCCTGCGATCCCCTCACGTGCCCCTCGTGTGGCGGTCCCTGTATCCCCGGTTGGGAACCACTGGAATAGAGTATTAGCTGGTGGGATAATATCCAGAAACACTCCAGTCTATGGTGAAAAGTGCAGGCTTGAAGGAAGTGTAGAAGGCAAGCTGCCGGCTTAAAGTGGTTCAGTATATGGACATTTAAGCTAGCCAGGCTACTTGCATTAACCTGTTAAGCCCAATGCCCCCGCTCGCGGGGAAAAACACAACAATATTCACAAAACTGTGTCTCACATTTAAACAATTAACATTTAACAACCTATTAATATGTCATACCCACTTAATGGGAACATACTCAGCTAACTGACAATATGAACCATTTTTACCTAAACAAAACACAAAGGTAACGCCAAGCGTCTGAATCAGCACTAAGCGAAAGAGTGCTAACGCACTTAGCACATAACTCACAGTAGCGATATTTTATACTTCATGCTATCTGCACAAACTAGATATCATATGAAAGCTGAGATTCCACAGATTCCATTGGTATAAGTATCATCCCTGTGCGAACAAAACTCACGGCAGTGAGCCAGCAAATAGACCCTCCAGAAAAACGCGGGCTAAAATCCTTGATTATGCGGGCTAAAATCCTTGATTATGCGGGCTAAAATCCTTGATTATGCGATCAAACATGCGGGGTTTTATGTGATTTTATGCGGTGAAATTGCGGGAAGTTGCGAAATATGCGGAAAGTTGCGAAATATGCGGAAAAAATAAATATTGGGCTGTCTTATTTATTTATTCTCTCTCACACACAACCTGCCACTAACGTTAAACCCCTTTACTATTCAATTAAACACATTCAATGTTTATTTATTGTAAAAGCAATTGGGCTATTTTAATCACTCTCTCTCTCTCTCACACACACACACACACTTCTCCGCCTCATTCTGTTTTAATGTACTTGTTCGTTATCTGACCAGCTTCAATCTTGTAGGCTACTCACTTCGTTTCTTGTAGCCCTCGAAAGGGTTTTGGAGGTTGATGCCTCGGTGAACGTGAGTTGTTTGGCTTTCTTGTCCGCAGCGGCAGAAAGCATTTTCGAATGTTTGAATGAATCAAAGTGGGTCGTCACCGTGGATCTTCTCTTATGTTCCAACACACAGTTGCACGGGGTGCAGAATAGTTTCCCCCCAGACATCGCGGAACTGCTTTGCCCGGTCTTTAGCAGAGATGTTCGTCGGTAAATGAGATGGATTAGATGTTTTCATCTTGGTGAAGAGAAACTCTCGTGTGAGCTCCACACGTTCACTCTACGGTGTTGTTTACCTTCTGTGATGCGCGAGCTGATGGCGTTGCGCATCATCATCACTTCAGGTCAAGACGAGTTAACTTTTTTTTTTCTCAACTTTGTGTGGAAAAATGCGGGATTATGCGGCCTTTTGATAAATATGCGGCTTTTTAAAAATATGCGCCATTTTGCTGATTATGCGGTAATTTCTGCGATCGCAGAATCGCGTTTTTCTGGAAGGTCTAAGCAAAGACAACACACAACTTCACTTAACAGGGCGAAAACGGCAAATACGTCTTACCTTTGCTGTTTTCTAATCAAAAGTTGTGTTCAATGTAGGGCTGAACGATTAATCGATTTGAAATCGCGATTCGAGATGATGCAATTATCAAATCGCAAAGCCTGCGATTTTTTTTAACTTTTTTTTACTTTTCTTTTTTACATTTTTTTTTTTTACATTTTTTTTTTCTTCTTGTGTGTCAGTCATCCACACCAATCAGAAGTGCTGTGCTCCACATGTACCAGCCATTGTTAACCAATCAGAAGTGGCCCCTGATAGAAGGTGATAGACAGATTGATCCAATCACCTGCCAAGTGCTTTTGAAAGTGCCTGCCCTTTCCAAATGGCTTCCAGTGGAGCTTTCCTAGATAGTTTGGTGAAACAAACCATCTGGGTCAGGTTAGTAATGCTCCATCACATGTTCTACATCATCAGGGTGAATCTTTAACTGAAGCTTGACTTTAAAGCAACCCAACGGAAGTTTCATGTAAGTTTAGTTATTTCCCTCGTAGCTCGGGCAGCGGGGTGCTAGAGACAGGAGTATGTTAATACGACCTTCCTAGCCGGAGTTATGGCCGCATTTTACAATAAACTTCCATTGGGTCGCTTAAAAATAAATATCGCAAATCGCAATCGCAATATTTGTCAGAAAAATCGCAATTAGATTTTTTTTTCCCAAAATCGTGCAGCCCTAGTTCAATGGCATTAAAACACATATAAACGCTGCTGAAGTTTAATCCAATGTCTCTGTCACTTTGAAATGATTACTGATAATCCATCATCATATTCATAGCAATAAACGTATTTTTCATATAGAGTGTAACGGAGCTTTCGGTTTTGGGCAAACTGTGTGCGCATCACTCTCACTCCTCAATGGTAATGTTTAGGTGGATTTAGGAACTCCCCCTCGATTCTATTGGCTCTAACGGCCCGTCCACAAGGCGGCGTGTGTTGAAGCTTCAACGCTGCTTCCCATTCACTTTGAATGGGGTGACCTCACACGCTTTGCCGAACTGCATTGTGCTTCCGTCGCTTCGCTTTGCCTCCTTTGCTCGCTTCAAAAGTTGAGAAAAGTTCAACTTTTCAAGCTTCGACGGAAGCGTCAGACAATCAAATCATATGCCAGTACAAGCTCTAGCCAATCAAACCGTGTGCTTGTGTGTCCGGGGTGGGAGATTCATGTGATTGGTTGTTGGCCGAGCTTCAGACACACCTGCCGGCAAGCTTCAACGCACACTGCCGTGTGGACGCTGCGTAAAGGTTACAAAGAGGTGTCAATCATAAAAATCGACCAATGGGTTGGCAAATGGTGGTCGGTTTTTCTTCTTCTAAATCTGTCTAAAAAGGTCAAATTTCACTTGTTTTGCATCAATCTTGATACAGAGTACTTATTATATGTTATAATTTGGATTCCTAAAGGTTTTTGGCTACTATCCCATCATTCAAGGGTGGTTTTCAAGGTTCAAGTTCAACAGTGCAACACGATAAAACAGATAAACAGAAGAAAAAAATAGTGCAAGAAAATACAAACGAAAAAAAGTGAAATGGTGAAATAGTGCAACTGATTGGAATGATATATTAGATAAATAATTCCTAAGTAGCAGCCAGATTAATGTTATGATGTTTCAAGTAAAGGTGTTTATTAGTCTTATTGCCTGTGGTATGAAACTGTCTCTGAATCTGGTGGTTTTAGTCCTGATGCTGCAGTAACGCCTGCCAGACGGCAGCAGACAGAACAGTTTAGTGCTGGGGTGATGTGGGTCTTTTGTAATCCTGAGGGCTTTCTTCCCGAGCCGCAGGGAGTAAAGATCCTCTATGGATGGCAGCTCCGTCCTGGTGATGTGCTGTGCAGTTTTCACCACCCTCTGTAAAGCCTTACGATTGAGGGCGGTGCAGCTGCCGTACCAGGCCGTGATGTAGCCGGTCAGGATCCTCTCTATGGTGCACCTGTAGAAGGTCAGGATCCTCTCTATGGTGCACCTGTAGAAGGTCAGGATCCTCTCTATGGTGCACCTGTAGAAGGTCAGGATCCTCTCTATGGAGCACCTGTAGAAGGTCAGGATCCTCTCTATGGAGCACCTGTAGAAGGTCAGGATGCTCTCTATGGAGCACCTGTAGAAGGTCAGGATGCTCTCTATGGAGCACCTGTAGAAGGTCAGGATCCTCTCTATGGAGCACCTGTAGAAGGTCAGGATGCTCTCTATGGTGCACCTGTAGAAGGTCAGGATGCTCTCTATGGAGCACCTGTAGAAGGTCAGGATGCTCTCTATGGAGCACCTGTAGAAGGTCAGGATCCTCTCTATGGTGCACCTGTAGAAGGTCAGGATCCTCTCTATGGTGCACCTGTAGAAGTTGCAGAGTATCCTGGAGTCCATGTTGAACCTCCTCGGCCTGCGGAGGAAGAAGAGCCGCTGTCGAGCTTTTTTGGTGATGTGGTGTGAAGAGTCCTTGTCAGGTCCTCAGTGATGTGGACACCGAGGAACCTGAAGCCGCTGACTCTCTCCACCGTAGTCCCATTGATGGCGATGGGGGCGTGACCCTCTCTCTGCTGCTTCCTTTAGTCCAAAATCAGCTCCTTTGTTTTGCTGACGTTAAGATGGAGGTTGTTATCCTGGCACCACGATGTCAGGTTTTCGACCTCCTCTCTGTACGCAGTCTCGTTGCCACCGGTGATCTGGCCAACGACGGTCGTGTCGTCAGCAAACTTCACGATGGTGTTGGAGCTGTGTATGGCCACGCGGTCGTGAGTGAACTGGGAGTAAAGGAGAGGGCTGAGCACGCAGCCTTGAGGGACTCCGGCGTTGAGGATCAGGTTGGAGGATGTGATGTTTCCCACCCGCACTGCATGGGGTCCGCCCGTCAGGAAGTTCAGGATCCAGTCACAGAGGGCGCTGTTGAACCCGAGGTCTCTGAGCTTGATGACCAGCTTGGAGGGCACAATGGTGTTGAACACTGAACTGTAATAAATGAACAGCATTCTCACATATGTGTTGCTCTGGTCCAGGTGTGAGAGGGCAGTGTGGATGGTGAGGGCTGGGGGTTTGTTTTTGGACGGAAACTATAATTTACATTTTTTTTTACTATGTGCAATCTGAATTTACATTTAAATAAAAACATCTATATTGATTCTGACTTTTCTACATCCAACTCACAGGTTTATCATTGCTTTGAGAAAAAAGATTATTAATTTTCCCCTTTTTAGAAGTGAAGATATAGTCATTTGTTCTGGACATGTCATTTTCGAGCCTGAGGCCTGAAAAACAGGCTCAGGGCTTAACAGGTAATATGTACTCCGAAGCGAGAAGAGGTGTTTGAATATGACGGAGTGCAAGCTACTTTAAGGGTATGTGGATTCCCTGACGTGGTCGACAAGATCACCAGTCAATCAGGATTGATGCTTCTGATGTATATCTGGGGAGGTGCATCCCATAGAGACACCGAAACGAATGTTATGAATGAGAATTCATGATTTTCATCATTTATCTTGACAGTGGTTCTAACAAGTGCTAAGACAGTTTTTATTAAAAACTAAATCTAAAACCACTGTCTTGATATGTATATATCTATGTATTAGTGTTCCAGGAACATTGTTACCATGGGTAAGGTTGAATGTTTTTTTGGTTGTCAGATTCCGGAGAGATGCAGCCAACCTACTGGACGTACTGTCAGCCTATCAGAAGCGGCAGATTGTTGAGTTCCTCCCGTATCATAACTGCGACATGATGAACCTTCAGTCACCCGACCTGGTCTGTCTGCTGGAGCTCCAGGCCCGATACACACAGTTCCGACACACAGTCTTCCTCACTGGTACGCATGTGCGATTACCTGATTGGATTTGAAATCTTACTTTACCACCTGATTTATAGTACTGACGTTACTTTCCTTTTTCCTCAGAGCATAATTTTGAGAAGTTCCCTGACCACTCAAATAGTGGCATCATCGTGGCCAATTTTGAAGAAATCCTGCACGACTTCGGCAGACTGGTTGGTCACCATGACATCAAGAAAAGGCAGCCAATCATAGATGACGTGCTGTCTCCCAAAGGTCAGTTGTGGCATTTGTGAAATTTGTAAAATATGTAACTTCAATTAAATTAATAAGTACCAATTCAGCATTAAACTATATGGTAGTATATCTTTCTCCCCTAGATAGGTAGTGGAATTTGGCCCCAATTGGTTTATTGGGAATCAGCACCCTGTACTACCAATGTAACCCCCAGTGTGGACAATCCTCTTTACAAAGTCTTTGTTAAAATTCCGGCAGTAATTAGAGAGTGTGCATTGGTAAATGGTAAATGTCTTTATTCTAAATTAATTGGATTACAAAAAGAGATGTAGATGTAATTTTAGGATATTAGGTCTAAATAGCTGGGAACATTTATCCTAGATCTCTCTACTGCCTTCTACTGTCCTCAGGTCTCCTGAGATATCTTTGTCTCAGTGACTTTGTGTCTGATCGTTCTCTTTGTATCTTCCCAGAACACATCCCTTCCCTCTTCTCTCATGATCAACCCCAACATCTCCACCAGCAACCCGACTTCATTCCCCCTGCTCTTTCTCATCTGTCAGACCAGCTTGTTCCGGATGCTTCCTGTAAGGAAGGAGTGCCGCTTCACTCAGAAACAGACTACGAGGTTCTCCGACGAGCCATCTCACAGTTACGAGCCGAGCGCCAATTGGCCTCTCAGGCAGAGCTAAGCCTCCACTCCCTGAAGAACTTCCCTGTCAATGTTGTTCCTACAGGTAGCGGTCCCACCTCCCCTCCTCTACCTCAGAAAGGTCTCACCGAGTCAGTCCAGGTCACTCAGGACAGAAAAGCAGTGGCAGCCACTTTGGAGTTAATCCACTCAGCATTAAAGCAGGAGACGATGGAGGAGGAGAAGAGGCAAGGCGGGGCAGCGACTCTCACTGAGGGACAGAGGAGGGGAGGAGGAGATGCTGGAGGTCACAGAGATGATCCTCCAGTAAGAGTGGTGGGAGCACTGGGAGGAAGCCAAGACCCCAGGAATACTGACACGTCTACCCCTTCGTCCAATCAAAGCAAAGCTGTAGTGACGGGACTGAGTTCCCAGACGCACGCAACTGATGATGGGAAAGAGAAAGCTGATCAGCAAGGAGAGCCTTTATTTCCCGAAGCAGCTACAAGTTCTGCAGCCTCTTCCAGTACCACAGCCTGTCCTGTAGGCGACCGATCAAGGTGAGTGAACGACTAAAACTGAACTTTCGGGGTACAGTTTTGTAAAGAAATGTATAATAACTGACAATGGTGCTACTACTCACTAACGATAAAATAACCTTGTTGTTTTTTTTATTAAAATGTATAGCTGATTTTAATCATAGTGAAATTAAATACTTTTTGTTAAAAATAGAATATGTTGGTGTCGACTAAAGAGATGACTCTGTCATAACAAGGATTTAGTTTAAAGCTGAAACTTGAGATTTTTTATTTTAAGCAAAATATTTGTTCCTAAGGAACAATTTCACTTCACCAAAGAATATCAAATTCTAATGTCTGAATTGCATGCAGCTGTAAACAAAGTCTGTCTAAATATAATACAGTATAAACCTGGCATATTGAGAATTGCTATTTTGTAAATGTGTGATTTATCTCCTGTATGTTGCTACTGAACCGCTTTTTGTTTTCTGTCGGTAGAGATGTGGTTCGGGAACAACCAATAAGAGGAGATGCAGCACCAACTGGCACTGCCAGTGTCACCAAGGTAACAGGAATTACTGGCTTAACGCAGGTCTCAATCAAGGCACTGCTTGTCAGCCAATGCCACATTCCAATTAAAGGGAAATGGAAACACTTTTCAAACTGCTTTCCATGCGACAATATTCCCATTAGGAAATGTATTTATCTAGTCTATTTCCAATGTAAACGATCGAGATACGCACATTTATTTTTTGAAATACGCGCCTAATGACCTTGGGTGCTTCCATCGATCCGGGACTTTCCCAGTGACATCACTGTGTGGGTACGGCTTCCTGGGCCAAAGCTCAATACAGCTGCAAACAACATGGCGTGCAATGCACCAGTGGTTTCCAACAAAAGAAAACGGTCGTCGTCAGGAGCGTATTGTATTGCCCCAGGCTGCACAAATGGTTTTTATACAAAGAAGGAAGAAGTACATTTCCATAGGCTGCCACTAAAGGATGAGAAGCTGCTCAAAGCATGGGTTATTTCCATGAAACGGTCCGATCCGCCGCTGAATCAGTACGCACGTGTGTGCAGCGAACACTTTACAAATGACGATTATGTCCACAAAATGAGGTTTGATGAGTCTGGATGCCTGGTTCAATACAAAACATCGGATTTGAAGCCAGGATCTGTTCCCACAATATTAGATTTCTCATCGTATGCAGTCGGGAACACCGACCGTCCCAGCACGTCGGCCGCGCAAGACAATGACACCAGTGTCAACAAACGAGCTGCTTCAGCTGCCGAGAGAGGGGTAAATATTGCAGCACTACCAGATTACTAGCTCACACATGTATTTACTGACACAGTGTGACCTTACTAATTTATGTATATATATATATATATATATATATATATATATATATTATGTAATAATGTACTGGAACTGGTGGTATCCCACTCGGCGAGTTCAGAACCGTCGGTACTTTCGGCGGATTCCGGATCGTATGCCACTCTAGTATTAGACCGGATCGGTTCATAAGCATAGGCCATGGGATGCCTGGTAACTGTAGATGCTTCCACATCAATGTCATCTCCCGACGAATAATCAAATTCATCGTTCAAAACGTCGTACTCATTGCAAAATTCCTCCATCGCTGCCATATCTGCTACGTTGTGTTGACTTCCGGTATGGATACCCGGAGCGAGGACCCACACAGTGACTTCACCATTTGGGACTCCCCTAATGGCGGCGGCCTAGTCCCGGAATTCCCCACCCGGCCGGCGGATAATTAATTTTCTTTTGGCGAGTAATATCATATACAATACATATTCCGATCAATATCCATTGTAAAATGAATAAACTACCGGAATATTATAACTGTAATGGTGTTTCCTCTCCCTTTAAGTCACATTCCTCTTTATTTTGTGCAATTTAACCGTTCATCTTGCGACTATGCTGCTACCTCAAGGATTTATGCTAGTTTACGCTTTAGATATCAGTATTTGTCAGAAACACAATCCATTTGTTGAAACGGCTCTAGCCTACCGATCCCTGTCCACATTGATACCTTTATTCGATTTTGACACAGTTTTACATGGTGCCCAAACAGGGGCCGAACCAATGGTTACAAAGGTCAACTTAGTTAGTTATTTATCAAACAAAAAACTATAGACATACATAGTTGTAGTCAACAGAGTAACCTATACAAGCACAGAAAGTGAGCGTCTTTACCTCAGACTCAAGAGATGAGGTCAGTTCCTTCTGGAATAACATGAAGGCAAAAGGAAACATAACTTTGGCCATGGGAATGATGAGCAAAGTGTACAGTTCTTGACACAAATCTATGTCATAAAGTCATGCTGTTGAATCCGACAAATAGCCATCATACCCAAAAACCTTAACGAGCTAGGATAAACTTCTGGAGGAAAAACAACCCCATGTCACACTGCAGTGGCCACTCATGCTAACGAGAATCCAACATTGTACAGCCTTCTAATGAGGGTTTCAAAAATATTGAATCCTTGTGAGGTCTATTGCTGATAAAGGGCCATTAAGTGAAAATCCCACACCCTGATTTGGTGTGAATCCAGCCTAAGAGAGAAAGGAGAAGAAAATGTTCAGGCAGAAGGCATACAGTTAGGAAATCCCTGTTGAGGAGTACAACAGATTTAAAAAGATTTACCGAGTTCAAAACCGCTTTAACACCACAGTGTTTTAAGACCTTCACATCGCTCAGAGGTCATCCATGCGACAAATCAAATTCAAGAACAACGGAATTGCAGGCAGCGACTGGCTTTACAGCTGTTTTACAAGCTTCAGGTAATGTATAAATCCCAGAGGCCATCTCTAAAGCCAGAGTTGTTTGTCTTTTCTGAGCTGCTGTTGAAACATTGGGTTACATGTGGAGGTAAATATAAACATGGTGATTTTCTCTCTTCTATACACTAACAAAAACATCTTTTGAATATTGTCTTCCATATCTTAATAGATACCCCTAAATACTATACCCATTGCCCTTTTCCAAGTTTATTTTTGCAAGAAAACGTAATTAAGAAAAATAATAAGTTCTGGGGAAGACACATTTAGAATGGAAATGGGAGGGGGGAAAGTGGGGTATGACAAGCAGCAAAGCGCCCAAGGCCGTAATCAAGACTCTGGATATAACCACCTGACTACGAGGGCGATCCAGAGATCAGACACTTCATGACACCTCCTGATCTTCTACTAAATGTTTACAGGTTTTCAAAAAAATTCTAATTGAAAAACCCTCACATGGGAGATACCCTACCTGGCTCCTCTGCCGGAATGTATACCCAACCACCAGAATTAAACCTGGAGATTCACCCCTGAAAGGGAAATATATTAGCCAGTACCCGTTCAGTCGGGAGCACCTCCTATTGGAAAACCAACATCACAGAATCCATGTGACATGTTTAAACCCTCTATACATAGAGGGAAAGGATATTATTAGCCTTAGAATTCCCTGGATAACCAGGAAACACCCACATGAGCGGGAAGTCACCCATTATCAGTCACAAACGTCTGGAGCTCACCAGAAACAACACCTCCCTAAATGGGAAAAAGCTGCATGGCAAAGGCTGTGCAGAACCAGAAAAAAAGAAATCTTACCCTTGTTGGGAATTACTTTTTTAAAGTTGTGCATTGCTTCTAACACAGAATATAAAATGGTCCTTTTAATGGGCTATGATTGATGTCACAGATGTAACTTTACGCTGTCCCCAACAAAAACAAACAATCTCCAAGAACAGTCACCTTAGGATCCAGCCCCTCACGACTAACCTACCCAACGTTTAACAATCTCATGCAGGAAGTGGAGCAGGGATAAGCCAAAGACCAACAACAGATGGCCTTTGAAGGTGACGAGGATCAAACTCTATACTCCTCAATAGTTTCCTCTAAAAGCCCCACTGCAGCTTTCTCTCCACCAGAGTACTTGAGGACACTGAGGGATACCCTTCAACCGGGGAGTTGTACCTGTGCCAAAATGGGACAGCCCAAGGCCTAGTAGCATTGCCAAAAGTCATGCCAATCATAATGGGTACACAACTGGGAAGCAGAATGCTTTCAAAGCAGTAGAACAGGAGATTGGTTTACACAGATCACTAATTTGCTGCCTTACCCTTAGGCCATAACTCGAGGGGAAGACGGGCTTGACCATGACACAACCCATGCATCTTCTACCACATGTTCCCAGAAGGAAATGGATTTTACACAATCTGGAAACACAAGCAACTGCGCCATTGTCACAGCTGGGATGGAGTTTTCCAAGAAGTTCCCCCACTCCTGTTCAGCAAGACCCAGCCAAACGCCCAAGCGAAAGCCTCATACTAGGTCCCGCTATAGGCCCTTCCCCCCTGTTCAGCACAGCCATGCTGAAAGCTCCCCCCTCCTGATCAGACCGGACTGGCCGAGTGCACTGCCAGAAGACATCCCCTCCTGCTCACGAAGGCTGAACCAGAGCTTGCAGCTGTACAGCCACACAGGAAAAAAATACAGCTATAGGGATCTTTCAAATCCCATGGTTTGGAAGAAAATCACCTACGCCAGACCGGGATGGACACCAGAATTCCCCCCATTCCTCAAGCCGGGCAACCAGTATTTGGAACTCAAAGCTAACAGTATGGTTGTCTTTACCAGCATGGCACCGCCACATGGAAAAGGTCCAAATAGGTTGGCCTCTGGAGTGACCTGTTATGACCACAAAGAAGGCCCATGGTGCGAGGTCCAGTCCCAGGACGGGGCCAGGATCTGTATCCTTGCTGTGTCTCCACAACACACCTCTACACAACACACCTCTACACCAATTGCAAGGATCGCACCCCAAGTGAGGACGGGACCCCCAGGGCAGAATGTGAAAGAAGAGACAGTGTTAGAAGACAGCTCAGAGCAAGAGAGCATTATGCCGGTTCTCCCTACATGAGCCAGGAAAAGGAGTCCACACTTTAAAGACTCACATGATGGAAAAACCTAATAGTAACTTTTCTTAAAAAAATGGACGCCTTGCTTTTGTAAATGTTTTACTACATAACCAATGACAAATTGATATGCAGCGATTAATCAATGTATTAATTCAGTCAGTATTTTTAACCATGTATATGATAACATGCCCTATAATTTGGTGTGTTTTGTACACTGAACACAAATAGTCCCCTTTTCCTCATGCGAGTTGCGCACCCAACACTGCAAAGACCACGGCCAATGGCCATCTAGCATGTTCTGCATCTGCATGAGAGGACATAACTCCATACCCGCAGGCGGTGGTACACAGTATTTATCATTTATAAAGGGAAACCAGAACACCCAAGAATGCAGATGTCCAAGCCCTTGTTTTGCAACAGATATTAATACAAAGCAGTTTGCCAACCATTTTTACACCGGTTCACTTGATTTGCCGATGTCAATTTGAAAATAACCGAAATATAGAATGATCAGATGAGATGAGGATGAAATCAAAAAGAGACTGTCCCCATTTTTTGTTTTTCTTACCTCAGTTTCTCTTCTTGTGCACTGACTTGCTTAAGCTGAAAAGACAATTGGTGAGTTCCCTTCCCAACAGACTCTGGTTTTTGGGGGTCCACTTTTTGGCCAATTCAACATGTTGAATTCACAAAGCCAAATACTGTCCAGGGCGCACGTAAAAATGGTAGGGTGACATTGGCTTTGTGTCCCAGACTCTTTTAAAAGGGAAATCTTATGAAATCAAAGAACAGCAAAGTCAGTTTTTACTCTGTATATATATATATTAGGGCTGTCAAGTTAACGTTAACGCAAACAAAAATTAACGCCACTAATTATTTTAACGCGATTAACGCATATGCATTTTTTGTCCTCGGCCGCCCCCTAGTTTCAGAGCGCATTGAGTTTAAAATACCATCTGCAAGCTGATGCTGACAGCCCCGCTCCTGCCGCCCGCTTGCTGCAGACCACACTTCCACGCTCACCGACAGGCCATCGGGAGGACCGGGAGAGACCTTACGTGTATTGTTGTTGTTAGCATCTGGTGCTAGCTAGCTGCGCTAACGGATATATGGAGCTGTTTAAATGAAAACAGAGGAGCGACATTTCGCCACAACTGCGCCGAGCACTTGACTTTATGCAGGAAGCAGACAGTGGGACATTGTAGGAGAAGTCAGCACACTCAACACGGATAGTGCGCGCAACATGATTGCAGCGTCCAGGCAGCTCCCGTTCGAGCATATGCCTTGAGTTGCACATAGCTCCAACGCTCCATCACACAAACACACACACACGCACACACACACACACACACACACACACTTTGTATTGTATTATTGTATGAGAGGTTCCAGGTTGAATTGAGGCGAATATTTGTAATGTTCAGAGGTTGTTGTTTAATATTCATGAGAATTGTTGTCATTGTTCAAATGATAATAAACATTTGCATAAAGCATATTTGTCCACTCATCTGTTGATAAGAGTATTAAAAACTTTAAAATATTCCTTTAAGGTACATTTAGAACAGATCAAAAATGTGCGATTAATCGCGATTAAATATTTTAATCGACTGACAGCCCTAATATATATATAATTGTTTTTGTACGCACATTTTTATTTTGCTGAATAAAGCCAAGTAGACCACCTGGTCTGCCAAGTGCCTTTTCTATTTTGTTCTCTTCCATCCTCTCATCCAAGGCTCCTTGTATTCCAGAGTTCTCCATGCTAATGCTAATCTTTGCCCCTTAAAAGAGAAAAACCATCAGCACCGGCTAACCCATCCCAACTCCTGCTCTGCCCCGTCTACAACAGATCCAGCTTCCCCTTCAACGTCTGCAGCAACTGAACAACCTGCCGCTCCATCTGACTCCACCATTCCTACAGCCACCACTGCACAGCCAGCAGCAGCAGCAAGGGGGCTTCAGCCTCCTGCAGACCACCAACCTGCCTCGATTCCCCAACCTGCCTTTCACCCCCATGCTAGGCCCCCTGACTGGTGGTGGAGGTGGCCTCCTAGGGCACATGCCTGCCTGGCCAGGAGGCCTGGGTCCAGGTGGCCTGGGTCCAGGTGCTGCTGCCCTGTACTGGCGCTTCCAACAAGCCAGCAGGGACTTAACGGGCCTTCCACTGCTCGGGGGGTTCCACAATCCTGAAGTACCGGGCCGCAGCAGGTTCAGGGGGGGCCACAGAGGGGGAGGCTTCAACGGGATGTAGAGACGATTTGACTGACGTTACGCTCGTAACGTTCACACACCTACTCCCTATCAAAAATCCAAACACTACCAGTCTGTTAACAGAGGATAGGGAAATGCACACCCTGAATACAGACAGGTGCCAGGCTGAAGAAAGAAGTGACCACACTCTGCATGGCGCTCCAAGTTTTATTATTCATAATGCCTGATCATGAAAACGTCATGGTACTGATCACGGTGTCCAAGAATCTGGATGTTTTAGTCACTCAAGTTCAGAAACATGATAACAGGAGGAAGGTCGGAAATACTGACTTGACTTTATTTAGTATGCACGTCTGCTTTTATTTGGTGGAGATACTACCAGGTAAGGTTGGCAGAAATCGCTAACACAAACGGATGCGCCCTTTAGCGTAGAATACAAAATCACATGTACTTTAACAGGGAGCATTGTCTTCCATTTAAGTAAGTACCTATCATACAAAATCAAAGCATTACATATGAGTTGTTTCTTGCAAGTGTCTGACTTCTCGCATAATTAAACGTTTTTCTCTAATGATTTTCTTGTAAATTAACAACTTAACTCTTGGAAATTCAGATTTTTTTTCTCAGAATAAGATCGGCCTTCCCATCTCCAAAAATTAACTGCAAAAGCGCTTAAAATGTCGTCATAGAAAGTTGATTTAAGGCCAGTAAAAAAAGCTTGTGACGAATGCAGAGTGTGGACCAAAATAAGTGGTTGTTTGTGTTGACACAGCAGAAATCAGCTGCTATAAAACAGAATAATAACCTTTACTAACTTACTGTAACCTCTACGTGTTGACCTGTCAGAAAAACACTAATGGAAATCCCCTGCATCTTTACACATGTGCAGGAGATAAAAAGACATTACAGGTGAGCAAATGCCAATTTTCTATGCCATATTTTTATTTAATCTCTGACCTTGAATGTACATTTGTAAAATGCAGCTTTTAAACTGAACACATCGTCTCAGATTTAATCAGTTCAAAAGCTTCGAGTAAATATTCACTGTTTTTTTTCTATACTCTGCTCTAAGAATTGTCATTGATTAGAATGTTAAAAGACTGGTTCCCAGCTTTCTTGAACGCACCACCAGCTTGACGAGTTTTCTATTCCAACAAACCGACTAATTCCTCTCTACAAAAGGACGTTTTCTACAGCGAAGGAATATGACCGGATCACCTGTGAAGGACTGAAATAGGACAGACATGTCTTCAAGTGGACATTTTCTTTTGTACCGAATGTTTTGTTTGTCATCCTGCAAGTTGTTTGTGATTAGTTGCTGTTGTTTGTTCAGTAGGATGGGACTTTGTAACAGACTTGTTTTAACTTAAAAATATGTTTTAAATGTTTTTTTACATATTTCTTTTGTATTAAAAGTTGCCTGTGTAAACATTGAGTTTGCCACGAGATGTTTTTGACCTCTTCTGTAGAAACGAAACCAGAATACTTGTGAAATGTAAAAAAAAAAAAATTCAATTTAGATAAGAGCTTCTGCAATGAATTAGTTTTTATTGTTGAATTTATTTGTTTTTTTAACAAGCCCGTATTGTTATTGTCTTCCTCCCTGCCTGAAACACCATAAATGTATAAAGAGCAGAGGTGGGAGTAAGCCCTACATGTGCAAGTCCCAAGTCACTGTGATGAGTCAAGCAAGTCAAGTCATACAAAATGCTGATGAATGAGCCCAGTTACCGCATTTAAATCAGTTAAAAGACTGGTTATGAAAATGGATTCAACCCACACTATGATCTTCATTACATACACAGTTAATCATTTGAAATCTAATTTTAGACCAATGACAATCATATTAGATTCAAATGAAACCTAGAACTGCACACAATATAGCTAGGACTCAATCAAAAAGTCTGTTCAAAAAGGCAGAATTCCAGGTAAGAAAATCATGGCATTTGCAATTACACATATTTAATTTAAATGTATGTTAACACTAGAAACGCCAACAGCGTCAGCACCTACATACTGTAGATATCTTTTTCAAATCATTTAATTTGTTCCTCTTCATAATTTCCTTATAAACTAAGTAGGACGATTTAAAACTCAGTTAATTGGGTTAATTTAGAAATTGCTTCAGTTTATCATAACAGATCAAAAAGTTCAGATTCATATTACAATAAATCAAGGAATGATGCACTTCTACAAACAAAAACAACATAATTAAAACATTTAAACAAACTACATTATTCAAAGGTTTACAGTAACTTCTGATAATAACACGGGAAATAGACGAGGCATCTCTTTTCCTCTCTCTCTCTCTCCTGGCAGCCCGTCAGTATCGGGGTTAGTAAAAAATGAATCCCTTGGCGGTTCTAGTGTTAATTTACCGTTTTGTCTTCTCTTTGCAATGCTTAATCGATTTGAAACCAAGTCTAAGGTAGCTTAAACTTAACGTTAGCTTTCTAGCTAACACCAGGGTTGCCAACTTTGGGTACCTGGCTGGAGTGAGATTTTGATATCGTAGGTTTAATTACACATATGCGCACGAAATGACTGCTATCGTGTCAGCAGCGGGACCTTAGCATATATGTAGGATATATATACAAATACACAATATTGTTTGTTTCCACTGTTTTATTGTGTGCCTGTAAGCAATTAATTGACTTATCGTACGATAAATAAAAATGAACTCGATACATTTCCATTTACATGAGGATGTGACTAGCAGTTTGAAAGGATGTACTTGAATTATTATTATATATTATCATTATGTCAGTGGTCTAAAATGGTCATACAACGCCGGTGCCGACAATATTATCGTTTATCGCAATAATTTCCGGGAAAATGTATCCAACAAAATTAATTACCGTGAGAGGCCTATATGCTACATGAAACACACAAACAAATTGACAGATTTACTCCAAACTGCCAAATATATTAATTAACACACTCTCACTCTCATATACTCTTTGACTCTATTTTGGCCTAGTAGAACAATAAGCAGCAGACTTTTACTTTTTTATCATTTCTACTGGATCTTAGATCTGCGCATGCGTAATACGGGTCGGCAGTTGCGGCTCCAGAGTATTTTTGTTGGGTAATCTATGGTAGACAGACAGTGGTGGGGCTCAAATCAGTATTTACAATACACGTAATTACATACACGCTCCCCTTGACAGTGAAATGCCACGCGTGAGGTTTAGATTATTTCCCTGTCTCAATCCAAATTGAACTGTATGAAATAAAAAGGCACATTTGTCTTGTAGTAAATAAAAAGGGCGACCTGGAGCCAATCCTGCAATCTCCCCACAGGTGAAAGAGTTGACATGTTGAAAACCCAACCCCTGCAGGGGGGTCTGGGGGGATTCTCCCCCAGGAGATTTTTTGAAATACTAACATAAAATACATATTCTGGTACTCTTGTGTGTCAGGGGCGGGAGATTCATGTGATTGGTTGTTGGTCGAGTTTCAGACACGCACGCCGCTGTGTGGACGGGCCGTGAGGCATTTATGGCGGACAGGTTGAGGAGGATGTCCCGCTCCTCTGTGTGTGGTGTGTGTGTGTGTGTGTGTGTGTGGTGTGTGTGTGTGTGTGTGTGTGTGTGTGTGTGTGTGTGTGTGTGTGTGTGCGCGCTGTGCGCGTGCGTGCGTGTGTGTGACGGAGCTCAGGTGAGAGGGCTCTGATTACAGTTTTAAATCCTCTGTCAAACTGCATGTTTTCTGCTATATTTGATGAGAGATAAAATGATTTTCTTGCCACAGGAGTTTGACAGAGAATAACTGAAAAAGTACAGTAAAATAACTTCATAGTAGCCTACTTGTGGTAGAAGTCCAACTAGTACTGAGTCCAACAGTAAAGTACTTCATTGTATGTGTGGTAGTTGTCTTGTCTAACTGAGTCCAACTCTGTGTAGATGGAACATCCAGTATTTCGGAGGGGCCCTAACGGGACCCTCCTCTTGAAAGAAATGGATATAAGATAAAAGAACTGTAGGAAATAGTTCTGAACTGTTTCCGCCAGTTCTTTAAATTCGTCGTTCGCGAACAGCTTCTCTTTAGCTTTTGGCGGAAGGCGGCGACTCAAACAAACATCGTTTTGTGGGATGGAATCAGTTCAGTTCAAAAATAACGAATCGTTCGCGAACGACCCATCACTGGGCAGCGTGAGATTGAGAGTGAAAGCGTGTGTCACACGCCAGATGCGTGAGAGTTGGCAACCCTGGCTAACACAACCATTCACGCACCTTTCTCTGTGGGGTTTTGTAGTGACGAATGAAAGTTGGATGTTGTGGTGGTCGTGTCACTGCACACCACTGTTTTCTCTTAGCGTCATCGACAAAATAATCCTTGAATCCAAACTTGACTATTTGTGGAGTAACGCTAGCCGCTGCCATGTTAACTGAGACTCCTGCCGTCTAGTGCAGTGGTTCCCAACTTGGGGGGCGCCAAAGATCGCGGGGGGGGGGCGTCAGGCCTCAGATGATTTGAGGCCAAATATCATATTTGGACTTTTTTTAATTTATTTTTTACATATAATTGTAACGCAATACATGATTGTCACTAAAGCCTTGTCTCTACATTACATTAAAATATATAAAAATAATTGATTAATTAATTTGAATACAATTCAAGTTAGTAGCTATTAAAGGCATAAAAAGACAGAAATGTATAATTCTTTAATAGAAATGTTTCTTCTGCCCGTAAAGTGTCTTCCAACAGGAGTCATTTGGGGGGGCTCTTGGGAAAAAGGTTGGGAACCACTGGTCTAGTGGGTTGCCAGGTTTGCGCGCACGGCGCTATAATCACCCAATCACGTTTCGAAAAAACTAAATGTAATATCTCAATACAAAAACAAACGCAAATATTTAATTTTAAAAAGTCAAGTCCTTTCAAGTCATCTGTCTCAAGCTTAAGTCAAGTCTCAAGTCAAAGTAAAGTCTTTTATCAATGTTAGTCAAGCAAGTCTCAAGTCCAAAAAAATGCGACTCGAGTGTGACTCGAGTCCCCACCTCTGATAAAGAGAACTGGATAGTGTCGGAGGCAAGGCACCGTTCATTCCTATGAAAGTTGCTCTGTTGTGCCCAACATGGAGCGACTACAGATTCAGAAAGTACCCGGGTCATCTAGGGCAGGGGTTCCCAACCCCGCGGAGGTGTTACTACCGAGCCGCGAAATAGCTGTGAGTTTATCGTAATATTTGCAGAATTATAAATATATAAAAATATTTGATCATAATATTTTTTTCAAAAAGTGTTTAATTTTCGCACCTATACCAGTCATATTATTTCATCCAGTAGCCTAGTTAAACTTTCACCGAAAACCGTTGAAAATGGCTTTTATGATGTTCTGAGGGATTCGGCGGCTCAGCCTGGTCTCAGCCTCTTGTGCGCACGAGAAAGTTACCGGTGCGCCAAGTAGGAAGAGGAGCAGGAGACAACCGTTTGATTGCAGACTGCTTTGTTTATGTGGGGAAATGGCAGTGCATACATTATTTGAGATATATTTCAAACTCGGACTTCATTTTAAGGACATGTCGGCCAGGGGTGTAGAGCTAGCCTATTTGTTTAAGCACTGGATTGGCAAAACAGGAGAGTAAACCAGTCTGCCTTGATCTATGAATTCATGTCCGGGACTCTCACAGTATCTGCTGCCCACAGCTGTTTTATAGAAGGAAAACCTCCTTCACTTCATGAAATGGCTGCAGCATCCGGAGGCATATACTCATATACTCCGCCTCTGAGAAGTGCAGCACCAGCGGGTAAAGATGTGCCTTTTTACGCACCGCCTTCGCTGTGTTTACCTTCATCAGAACAGCGAGTGACTGTAGGCTGCTACGTGTTAACCACACACACATCGAACTGCCTGATTACTCCCCCTTTTATTAGTTTTATGAAGGAGATGTCCAGTCACCAAGGCGCATGATGTGTGTGTGTATGTGCTCTGCTCAGCTCAGCTCTGTGTGTTTGTGTCAGTCCGACACCGGCATTTGTTTTCAAATGACCATGAACAGTAATTTACACACATCTGGCTAACTCCATAGGTATATGCGGGTGTTCCCAAAAGAAGTTAGTTTAATCTTAATCTCGATGTAGAGCTAAATGCTGTCGGAGTGCACCGGAACGAACGTCACTATCATAATATCTTCTGAAAACAAATGCCAGTGTCACACAGACACTGGGGCTGTTTCTCAATCTCGAGGATACTGGCTTCCAAGACAATATTTCAAGGATGCTACGTCATCGAGTGCCCGCCGAAGGACTGTTCCAATATCCAGCATACTTGGAATTCCACCGAGGCCGCGTCCTTGGTTTGGGGGAAATTTCGAGGCTGCACATGGGTAGACTTCGCATCCTTAAAATCCCCACAATGCTTTTGTGCACGGACCAATTTCAAAAACCCTTGCGGAGAATGGCTGAACCGACGCAGCACACATTTAAATGTAAGTATAGTGGCGTAGAACATGTAAATATGTTACTTTGTTTGTTACATTTGTTATCACCACGCGACGCGGGACCTGTGTGTGCGGTTCTGTAACTGCGGTTCTGTAACTGCTGTCTCCGACGCTGCAGCTTCATACTATTGTGTGTGTGGGTGTTTCTCATTCGCGAGGATGCTGGCTTGGTAGTCGCGTACTTCCAAGTCACTTCCTTCAGAAACGAAGCAAGTATACTTCCAAGCCACGGCTTCGGAAAACGAAGAAGAATGGAACAGGCTAACAAGTGTGCCACTCTCTCTAACGGTTTCAACATAAACTGTACCGAAAATAAATGTCTATCTAATTATGAACTTGCTTTACTTTCACGGAACACATTTTTAACAGGGTAATTACCCTGTTAAAATGTAATAAGTAATGTAACTTGACTATGTAACTATTTGTATTGAAATTCTAATGTTAATTATGGTTATTTTATGTTTTTTGTGAGTCACTTGGATAAAAGCCTCTGTCAAATAACATAACCATAACATACAGTTTCATTAAACAAATAAACAAAATGGTTAACAGTTGGTTTTGCAGCGAGTCATCATAGGCTAACAGATTACATTTAGCACTTGTTGCTTGTATGGCTGTTCAATACAACAGAATAGTTGTTAACTTTAAAAAAAAAAACATGATTCACATTGCTCACACTCTTACTGTAATTAGTGATTCAATTACTCAACTATGACACCTAGTTGGGCTTGCCAAAATCACGCTAGTTTCATTAAACAAATGATCAAATATGCTAACGAAGCTAATGCTTTTGGTAATGCTTTTGCCGAAAGCTATAGCTAACGAATAGTTGTTTTTAGAGACTTTAATACGGTTATAAGCTATCATAAGCAAACAGATGTTTGTTTGTATTGCCTTAACACTATCATAGTTAATGTTAGCTAATCACACTTCATTTCAAGACACCGGAATTGTTATTAATGTTAAACAAATAAAACTGTAAAAGCACTTCACATTACTCACATTCTCTGCGTTGACGTTCACATTCATGTGAACGTGCTCCGTCACGTGCCGCCGTGACGCGGGACCTGTGTGTGCGGTTCTACAAGTGCGGTCCTGTAACTGCTGTCTCCAACACTGCAGCTTCATGCTACTCCACACACGCACGCACGCACGCACACCCTGGCGACCGGACATCTCCTTCATAATGCGCCTGCTCCTCGTTTTCCCAGCATACTGGATTATCCGTAGATCATACAAACAAAACGTTGATTTATCTGTTTTCCCGTTTTGGTTTAAAAACTGAATAACGTCGTTTTTTTGGTTTTCCGTTTTTCCGAAAAACCAAAAAACAACACTGGTTCTTTTTTAAACGTTATTAACGTTTTGGATGCATATTGTTCTAGTATTTGTTCAGGCTGTTACATATAATTAGCCTCTGTTGCTGCTGGTGGTGAGTAAATATTAAAATCAGTTAAAATTGACAACCGGTCCACGATTTTTTTTTTAATGGATCTGCCGGTCCTTGGCACAATAAAGGTTGGGAACCCCTGATCTAGGGCTTTACAGAGTATAGATGAGAGTAACAAATGCGTCACTTCCGGGCAAAAATAACGGCTCCGCCCACTTTTGGGGGAGAACAACGCTGTCAGTTGAACGGCGGTCAATACAAATTCTGAAGTTTTTGCCAATCTGATCAGAAATGTAAGAAAACCGGAGACTTTTGGATCTTCAAAGAGCCCGATTCCAATGGCCAGACAGGCAAACAATTGCATTAAGCCATTAGAAATCGACGATCGGGCTCGATATATGGTTAAATATAGCAGTCGGCGATCGATTTTCATAGATGAGAGTAACATCTACGTGACTTTACGGCCCCGCCCACTTTTAGGGGAAACAACGCTGTAATTTGAATGGCGATCGAGCCTGAAGCCACAGAGATCTTCTGTTACTGTCCTTTCTTCTTAGAGGAAGTACAGAAACACTGAACTCTTGATTATTTTTATGTTTGAGATGCTATAAACGACACAGCAGCTTTTTGGAATGTAAAACTATTATGTTCCGCCTCGCTCATGAGAGTAACAGCTGGAGAAATTACAGGCTCGCCTACTGATTTTAATTTAACCATATATCCAGACTGATTGTCGATTTCCAATGATCGAATGTAACTGTTTGCCTGACTGGCCATCGTAATCGAGCTCTTTGAAGAGCCAAAAATCCACGGCTTTCAAAATTTTTTATCGGATTGGCAAAAACTTCAGAATTTGTATCGACCGCCGTTCAACTGACAGCGTTGTTTCCCCCTAAAGTGGGCGGGGCCGTAATTTTTGTCCGGAAGTGACGTAGGTGTTACTCTCATCTATGCCTTTTCCTTAAGCCCCGCCTCCGATCTCGGGCTCTCGGAATGGAGAGGGAAAATAACTCTGGATTCGTCTTTTAGCACATTTTACAACTTTTAAAGCATTTTGCATAATAGGGGCCCTTTAAAGAATATGGTATGGTATACGTTTTGTTGGTTTTATCAGGTCACAGTAAGTTACTCCTTTTCTGTTCCTGTTTGCTATTTCAGTAGTTAATTTCCAGTTTTTTTCCTCATGTGTCCAGATCTCAGCTAACATGGTAAGTACATGGTTATTTATTATTAAATGACGATGCACAGAACAATGAATATAATCCCAAATTATATTTATCTAGTTTTCAGATCCTTCACCAAAATATGCTTAAACTATGTAGTACTCTTATCTTACTGTTAGAAGCTGAATAGAGGGTAGTAAAAACCCAATTTATTGTAGAAAACAACAACACAGGTTATATATATATCTATCCTGCTGACTAACAGAATGATCGTTAAGGGCAAAGTGGGCACCTTTAAGAAAATATTATGTATCAGAAGAACGTTGACACAAATAATAAATTATGTCTGATTGGAATCTGACAGCATTACATTTGATATTGTGTCCAGTGAGATATAATAAGAACAATCTCTACCACATGAAATTGTCACGTAAGAGCCTTGTTGAAATTCACTGGTCAGGTGGTTGCCTAAATAAAACACGACAAAACAAAGTCTAGAAAGAAATGTAAGGTTCTCGTAACACTTTACATCATTTTATTACATTTGCAATAAATAAAAAAGCACTTTAAAGGTCCCACGTCATGGCCATTTCTACTGATCATAATTCCATTGTTGAGGTCTACTAGAAAAGATTTAAATTGTGCAATTTTCCAAACTCACATTGGTTTCTCAAACAGCATCTCTGTAAAGTATGTGTATTCACTCTCTGTCCTACACGCCTTGTTGGAGCTCCTGCCCCCCCATCTGCGAGGCTCCACTATATTTAAAGGTGACGTTTCAGAAAGGACAGCTTGCTAAAACTTCAGCGTGCAGTACTACTCACATTGGAGGAAGTGCAGACATTCCTCTGTTTGGGTGCTGACAAAAGATCAGCTGGTTTCCCATTTGATGGGTAGTTTCGCAACTCAAAACGGGGCGGGTGGCGCAGTGGTCTGTGCATCTGATCATCAGATCAAGGGGGGTGCTGGGGAACTCCAGTTCGAAACCCGCTCCTGCTGCCACTGCGTCAGGCCGTTGTGTCCTTGGGCAAGACACTTCACCCGGATTTGCTCCTGTGGGTATTGTCCACAGTACATGTATGATATCAATGTGTACTTGTAAAAGCGCCTCGATGACTTCGAGGCGTGAAGATGGACGGTGTGGCGCAGTGCGCTGTGCACTGATCATCAGATCAAGGGGTGAAACCCGCCGCTGCTGCGTCTGTAAAGCCGGTGTGTCCTTGGGCAAGACACTTCACCTGAACTTGCTCCTGTGGGTATTGTCCACAGTACATGACCATTGCATGTATAAATATGTGTGTAAAGCGCTTTGAGCACTGGAAAAGCACTATAATAAATGTAAGGAATTATTATTATTATTAACAGAAAATGCAGTCTATTTGTCCACCTGTTTTTAAGTAAACACAGGAAACACTTGGGATCAGACCAGGTTATGAATCAAACTGAGAAAAAACATCACC